>NC_141756.1:27192821-27513714 GCF_982258835.1 Parasteatoda tepidariorum
GAAACACCGAATGTTATATTAAACTTCTTTTAGTGCAAAATAGTGGCCACCATTTTGGTGTTCAGTACTTTTGAGATACAAATATAATATACAAAAACAAACAAATAATTTTGAATATTTGCACGCAACAGTTCTAGAAATAAGAAAACTGTTTCAATCAACTGTAGCAATAGCACAAAGAGAACATTAAAATGAATTCGAGTTAGGCTTAGTGAAACTGAAGCAGACAGAACTTAAATCGTATAAAAAATTTTACTATGGCTGACGCATTCATATAAATTATGTTATGAGAATATAATTGCAATTATTACGAAAACTAAAAACATATTCATTTTGTAACAGTTCTGCTCAGCTTCTGTGCACGCAGCTTTCGTGACGACAACAAAGTTACAACTTTTTGAAGTCGACATTTAACAACCTACTTTTGCCACCAGAAGGGGTTTATAAATTAGATAAAAATTGGTTTAAGCATTACCATTTCCTGGTGTTTAAATTTAAATACTTCCATTAAAGTGTATAAGAATTTTTATTTGGTTCTGAGTTTTAATCAAGTTTTCGTTTATACAATTTCGAATATGGAATTACATCGCAGTTACTGTGTACTGATAATGTTAAGTGAGAATTGAATTCAAAAGATATGGATAAACAATCACTCCAAACAGATCAAATTAGAAGCAAAAACCTGATGCAAAGATTTTGCAATTTTTTTTTATTGGATTACGAATCCATTCAGTTTCATGAAAAACATTCGGTAAAATAGTATTTCAAATAAAATCAAAATTGTGTTTTTATTCGTACATTTTTTTCCCTTTTTACAAAGTATTGAAAAAATTTCTACATTTTTTTTCCATTTGCCGTTACAACAACACCGCAATGTCAAAAGCAGAAAATGTTTTGCAAGTCTACGAATAACTTAAGGAAAATAAAAGCTTTTTCTGTTTTCTTCAATGAATCAAAAAAAAATGTTAAGTGTGTCATGAATCCAGTTCAGATTTATTTTTTTTATCCCACTGTAAATATTAAGTGGGTCTTGTACGAGAAAAAAATACAAAAATAATAATAATAAATAAATAAATAAATCAAATGAAGGCTATAACGTCTTACAAAATTTTACGTGTTTTTGATTTATGAGTCGATTAAGCTTCATACAAAATATTCAACAAGATAATGTTTCAAATAAAATTGATACTGCAGTTTATATTCAAATATAGTTTTTCCTTTTTTTCCCCTCTTTTTATAAAAAGTATTAAAAAAATCCTCACTTTTTTCCATTTTCCAGTTACAACAACACCGCAATGTTTTTGTTTATTCCGAAATATATGACTTATTCTCTTTTTTATTCTTGCCCAAATCCCTAAAGCAACTTAACCGAAAGAGAGCTGTACATCGGCAAAAGGATAAATCCTCTTTCCATTCTTTCCTCGCTAGGAATGTTTTCTTTTTTTCTTTTTTTTCTTTCGGGGGCATTCTTCGAAGAAATAGTGTGGCCTCTGGGAGAAGGGATGATGGAACGAAAGAATAAAAGAAAAAAAGGGAAATGAAATGAAATAAAAACAGTTCTTCCAGTCCTTTTCTATTTGCTACAGGATTGAGAGAACGTGTGGAAGAGGCCAGGGTTCGATGGAATAAAAAAGTTCTTTTGATCAATGGTTCGAATAGTAGAGGCTCTTAACTTCGTTTTTCTGGAGCATTTTTTCCTCTTATTTTTATTCTCGACTATTGTGAGGTATTAAAACGTATATTGAATTGTTTTGGAGAGTTTTGAGTTGAAAGTAGACACTCGAATAGATTTTGGCGCGAGAATTGGCGATAGTAGAAGCAAGAATGTCATCAAATGTTGATGGATTTTATGTGCCTAGTTAAATTCTACATTTATCTGTTGATCCGTGCAAACAATTAAGTTTTCTCCAGAAAATTTAGTTTCTTTTTAAATCTTCACAATTTAGAAAATAAAATTACGCCACTGGAAATAAAATACTTATACATGGCAATAAATTGTTGGTGAACTATTTATATTGGACATATCTTAAAACGTGCGCCTATGAAAATGTATAGTGATAATAAAATAGAACACTTAGAATAACTTTTGATCAAATGGGTTTTATAGGGTGAAGTCAAATATGCAGACGATACTTTAAGTTATAAAATCAGTCACAAAAGCTAACTTTCTCTGAATAAACATGTTTTTTTTATGACGAATATGAATTTATTATATGAATAAACAATTTTTTTACGTTTTACAATAGAATGTAATTTTATGAGATAAAATGAAAAATTCCAGCTAAATTGATCAAATAGTTCATGAGAAATTTAAATTTAAATCTGCGACCCTTTCACGGATTTTATAATTGTATGCGAAAATTGCTCACTTAAGTTTAAAAGTATTCAAGATATGGCGAAATACGAAAAAAGTAAAATTCAAGGGTCTGAAGTTTGGACCTCTCTCCTAGCCAAGGGACCATATTTCCCAGATCGCAGGCAGCCACTATATTTTGGGATCAGATATTTCATTCTGTCAAAAAAAGGTATGTTTACTGTGGGAAAGTGAGTTTTTGTGTCGGGTTTCATAACGTAAAATATCGTCTGCCCAAATTAATTAGCATATTTGAGATCATCACTTTAAACCATTAAGATTAAGACCTAGAACGAAAAAATCCGATTATTAGATCTTGTTCTAAGTGGTCCGTTTTTAATTTTCTGTATTGTTCGTTTTGAAATGGCAATTCCACCTATTGAAGATCTATTTCCTTTATTGAATAGGTAATGATCATTATCATTGAATAATGATAGGCATTTTATATTTTTTCTTAATTCATAATAAGTTTTAAATTAGATTACGTTGCACTCCCTGTTTTATAAATCCATAACTCTCATCCAACAATTTTTCTAAAAAGTGCACCCGTAACTTATTTTTTTTTCGTTCGTTAAGGGGCACGACGAATTCGTTATTTATATGCTTTTTAAACTTCAGATCTAAAGCCATAGTAATCTGTTGTTAAACGTCTGCAAAAATATTACATTATTCGGAAATATGTACAGTTCGCCAAGAAATAACGGACCACCCATAACGGACCGTAATAGTTGATCTAATAATTGAGTGAATAACCTCAAATATGTTAATAAATTTTTGATTTAAGGTAGTCATATATATAGAAAATTATAGTATAGTCGTAAATGAATTTAAAGAAGTCTTACTGTTAAAATTTGATTTCTCAGAAACTATTCAACCTATGTCATTCAAATTTTGTATTTTGCAATGTAAAAATACATATTTTAAAATGATTCAAAAAATTGCATACCTTACAATTCAAAAGCTTTGCTGACTATTACTTAATAAAATAATAAAGATAAATAAAAAAAAAATTTACTAAAATGTATTTTTCCGTGGAATCATCTTTGAATTAAAGAATATTGTATCTGTGTTCAGAAAATATTTTAAATTAGCTTAAAAAGTTCTCGATATATGACAAAAAACGTAAAAGTAAAATTAACATTTAAGGGTCCAGACTTTGGATCGCTCTGCTGACCAAACTATGTAGACTATATTTCCTAGATTACGGCTACTCCCTATATCATCGGGGTTCGAAATCCGAATCGGTTAAAAAAAGGGCATGTTTATTTAGAAAAAGTACGTTTTTGCGTCTGATTTTGTAACTTAAAATATTGTTTGCACTATTAATCAGCATATTTGAGGTCACCTCCACAAACCATTATGATTGAGTCCTAGAACGTGAAGGTCCGATCATTAAATCAAAAGTTATACAGGAAGGTCCGTATTTTTGGAGTTCAGTAAAAAGAGTAACTTATGATTTATAGATAAGATTTTCACGCATTAGGACTCAATCTTAAAGATTCACGATAGTGGTTTAAGATATTCTTATTGATAACTGTAGACATTAGTATAATTTACGAAATAAGACAATACAGTTCAGTTTCTCCGAATAAAATGTGTTTTTTTCAATGGATTTGAATCCTTACACTCAAAATATGTGGAGAAGCTGATATGTGGAAAATATGGTTTCATTGGTTAGAAAAAACGGTTCAAAGTTTGGACTTCTCAGCGCTAATTTTTATTTATGAGTATTTCGCCATATCTCGATATATCTTTAGGTGAATTGAAAAGTTTTTGGATACAATTATAAAATTCATATATCCGAAGATTAGTCCGTGCAAAAAATAATTTAAATAACTATTTATTATTTTTTTGTTGTTGATAATAATCGAATATATAAATAGACTTTCAAAATCAAACTTTGCAATTTGAACGGAATCAGTCGAATACTTAATACTTATTGTCGAATGCATAGTTAACGAGTTAGTTATCATCGAATACTTAGTTGCGTCAATTAGTTAGTTAGTAGAATACTTATTTAGTACTCTTTAGAAATCAAATTTTAACTACACGACTTTTTTAAGTATTTGATTTTTCAAAACTATTGCGTTCATCTCGCATATTTTGAGGTAAGGAATCTAAATCTCTTGGAAAAAGTGTATGTTAATTCAGTGAATGTGTCTAATTTAGTAACTTAAAACATCGTTGGCATGAATTAATTATCATATATGGATCAGGTCCTTGAACCAGTAAGATTGAGTCCTATAGTACGGGAAAATCTGATCATTAAATCAAAATTATTCATGGTGTTCATTTCTCGTTTTTGCGTACTGTACAGGAATAAGAAAGATAGGTTGATCGTTATCGAAGCTTTAATATAATGTATTTTTCTAATACTGTATACTGCCGTACAAATTAAAAAACAATGTAAGTGATAAGTTCCGAAAAGTGATAAGTTTCCGCTTTGATAATAAGCGTAAGGGTAAGTTTCAACTTTGTAACTACTTTCCTTCCACTGCTTATGCTATGAACGCTAAAGGATAATTTTTAAAACTAATAAAACAAAATTTATTAACATTAAAAGAATATTTTTTGTTTTATAATAATATGAAAATGCCAGATATATAAAGTCTCAATTTTGAAATTTGGTCACGTTGATTTTTTTATTGCGCAAACTATCTTCAAAGTGTATTGCATCCATGATTCAAATACTTTCATTAACATTGGAAAATAAAGATATTTATTTAAAATATTTATTTTTTTAAACGCAATATTTAATAGCAGAAAATGGTTGTGCCGAAACTCCAAGCTACAAGACGAAAAAAAACCAAGACATATTAAATTACGCATACTTCTTCTTTTATATAAAACAAATTTAACATACAAAACGGTACTAAAATAGGCACCATAAAAAAAGATAATAAAAAATATGGAAAGCAACATTACACCAGGGTTGTTCTTTAAGAGAAAAAATAAGATTTGGGGTCCCCTCAGCTTTATATTTCTTCCATAAAGCTACCAGAAAATCCATTCAAGAGGAAACGCAACAGAAATCTCTGACAATAAAAGATTCGGGATTGTCGGAAAAAAAGGAAAGAAAAAATACGTACGGTCCAGCGGCTTCTAATATGCTAAGGTGGAAAAAATATATGACAACTCCTGACGAATTTCTGGAGCTATGTTTCTATGGAGCTATGTTTTTTGTTATTCAAGGCATTCTATTTTTGTCAGTATCGCGGTCCCTTCTGCGTTGTTGGATATGTTATCAAGGTTTGAGTTCCTCGTGCAGACGATCCTCCCCTCTCCCAGTCCTTCTTGCTTAATATGTCAGTGTCACCTGGTCTATTCGGGGGTTCTTTTATTATGTGAAGTCATAGAGAATAAAAATGCTTATAAAGAGGGATGAATATGGGGAAGATGCTATAAAAATTACCCTTTTCAATTTTAGAATAAAAATATTCTTCGTGGGGAGAATATGGAAGATAATAAATAATAAATGTATTTAGGAAATATTTGCAGCAATAAATAGCGATAGTTTTATTTGCTTTATATATTTCTGATCTCTTAAGCATATGGGAAAAGAAAATTTTATGGAAGGTTTTTGGTTCAATTTGTGAGGATTGACATTGGAGGATCAGAACAAAGAAAGAAATCGATAAAAAATATGAGAAACCATACATTTTAGTATATATAATAAAAAAATAATCTAATGGTTTGTACACATCCTAAAAATGGTCTTGGAAAAAATGTCAAAAGATTAATAGACGGAAAGCCTGGAGGATCAAGATCTAGAGGAAACTCTATTTTGCAACATTTTTTTTATTGGTCTCATTTTCTTGTAGTTGAAAGTTTGTGAATAATTTCAGGTAATTGTTCAATTTTCTCTTTCCATACAGCGGAAAACCTTGAACTAGATGTAAAGAAAAAAATTCCAAAGCATCTTAAATCACTCAAAATTACCAATGATAAAAAAACTACAACTGAAAAGAAGGATCCAAAATCTTAAACTCTACAAGGCAGCAATTCCAGGGATGCCTTATGGATAAACTTATTGGATATTAAAAGTTTTAAAAATTAAATATAAAATTCAACACCACAATTTTTTAAATTTTATTAACTACATTACATTAATTAATAATACATGGCCACAAAACCGAGTAAATTTCTGTTCTCACGATGGCAATGAAAACCCAAAACGAATTGAGCTTTAACTTGGGCAGAAATGAAAAATTAGGAACCAAAACAAACTGTGCTGTATTTTCATTTCAATTCCGTTTATTAATTTAGGCAGGTTACCTAATAGTTGAGAGAGATATTTCAGTTTTAATGAGGCGTAATAGTTTACGAAGAGAGGCATTTTGATGAATAAGTAGAACATAATCAACCAAATTAACAAACCTTTGTGCTACTTATGTTGAATACCATATTCAGCCTAAATTTGTGTTTCAAACCTGGAACATTACTATTTTACTTCTTTTGTTACTACATTGTAAGACATTTTAGTGTATCTTTAGACAAAAAATGGGGGGAATTCTTTTGCACCAAATTGATGATCATACTTAATTCTTCGTTCATGGTAGTTCTTGGTTTAATGAAACACAAAAAATGTTCTTTTACACTATTTGGTGTAAAATAACTGGTACTATTTTTGATATTCAGTAACACTGAAATTTCTCGCTACTGTAAGATGTGATACACGTAAGAGTGAATAAAAAGTTATATTCAGGATACAATATAAAGTAAGAATCATTAATTTCGGATACATACAAATACTAATTTTTAAAATAAAATTAGTTTGTCAATCAAACATACACACAGCACATGTAGTATATTATTTTGAATTCGAACTAGGGTTAACAGAACAGATGCGGATCGAAATGAAATGTAAGAAAAATATTTAATACTATTGACCGATACTTAAGAAATAAAATATAATTCTCCTTATTACATAACTAAAAACATCTTGCTTCTGTAGATGTTTCGTAGCATTGAAGATAACTATAAGTTCAAGCCATATTGTACTCGGTTGTAAACAATCTACTGGTGATATCAGTAATATACCAAAATTGGTGCCTTCGGTAGTGAAAATAATTCATAGATAATGTAATGCCTGGAATATTTTTTAGGATTGGTGTTTAGATTTGACTACTATTCTCTAAAGTGTATATCAATGTTAAAATTGGTGTAAACTTAAAGTGTTCCTTAACAAAATTCTTTCGGTTGTTCAACCTGAAATTCGAAGAGACACTACCCAAAAGTTCTTACGGTGCATGTCTTTTTACTCATTTTTTCGGATTTATGATTGAATAAAAAAATTAAAACTGTTGAATCTGATATCCAAATACTGAAATTTATAATTGTGAATTATATTTCGCAGAGTTTTGTGAACTGTTTTTAGAAACAGTGCCATCACTCATACAAAGACAAACTAAAATGAATCAGTATCCAATGAACAAGGGAAGCAGTTTGAAAGGAGCAGAGATAGCAGGTACGAGGGGTAATGAGCGCAACGAGCAGGACAAGGGATTCCTCATTAAGTAAAAATTGAGTTTCTAACAAACATAATAGGTTTAAGATGTAAAAGATATTTCGGAAGGGGTAAAATTTCAGGACCGATCAGTTGACCCTATGAACGACTATTTATGTGTGACAAAATAAAATAAAAAGATAAATAAAACCTTTCGAAATTCAATCTACATTACTTCATTACAAGTAATATTTTAACTTGTAGGATGAGCAGTTACCAATCACTATTGTTTACCCTGTAAGAAAATAAACAAATGTATTTTTTCACATCATCATCTCTATGTATTTTTCACAATGTATTTTTTCACCCATCAACAGTATCTAAATATTATTTTGTAAAAATCAAAGACATTGTGCTACATTTATTTTATAACTTTTTCTTTACTATTGCAGACAACAAATGCCGACGAGTTTGGATGGCCAAATAACAATGGAAAAAACTCCAAGTTACTTCATCACTAGAGAAGTTCCTCATCGTCTTCATCGCATGTCGCCATTGGTGAAGCTCATTGTTGTGGTCAGAGACCCAGTCACGAGAGCAA
Source organism: Parasteatoda tepidariorum (assembly GCF_982258835.1). Taxonomy (NCBI): domain Eukaryota; kingdom Metazoa; phylum Arthropoda; class Arachnida; order Araneae; family Theridiidae; genus Parasteatoda; species Parasteatoda tepidariorum. The sequence goes on from NC_141756.1 coordinate 27,201,222, forward strand.
TCTCGGACTACACCCAAACAGCCAGCAAGAGAGGCTTGGGCACCAGTCCATCCTTCGACAAAATGACGTTTCGAAACTCCACCACCGGATTGGTGGACACGTCCTGGAGTGCCATCAGGATCGGTGTGTACTCCAGGTTTCTGGAATGGTGGATAAAATTCTTCCACTTGAGACAAATCCACTTTGTAAGTGGAGAGAATCTCATCAAGGACCCTGCAGGTGAAATGGCCCTTGTCCAGGACTTCCTTGGTCTGAAGAGGATTATAACCGACAAGCACTTCTATTTTAACGAGACCAAAGGATTCCCTTGTCTTAAAAAGTCCGAAGGCAACGGGAATCCACACTGCCTGGGCAAGACCAAGGGCAGAACTCACCCCGATATTACTCCATCCACTATAACGAGGTTAAGGGACTTTTATAGGCCCTTCAACCTCAAATTTTATCAGATGGTGGGCAGGGACTTCGGATGGCTATGACAGGAAGGGTAATTGAAGGAAAAGGCCCTTCCACAAATCATATCAGGCAATGAAAATTGTGTTAGTGCTCTCTTCTACAAGCTTTTCGAAATCCTGAAGGAATGTTCGAAATTCGTTCTATATCGTCCGGTAACTCAATATATGTTTCTGAGCTTGTTCCATTTGAGTGTGTTTCATGATATTGTCTTCAAGGGGAAGACGTTCGCCAAACGTTCCGTTCCGTAATGGAATGGGAATTGAATTAAGAAAAGAACTTTGTATTTGATTTCCTCTTTATAAATAATTGTGATATATTTTTTTAGATTATCTATTTTATAAAAATTCATTCCAATTGAAGTTTAAAGAGAGACAAATTCCAAAACATATTGAAAGCAATTGTTATAAAAGGTGAAATTTTGTAATGCTTCTGAAATCAATATTATATTATTCATTGAAAGTGCTTTTAGGAAATTTAAAGATATTACTTTAAAACTTCTATCTTATTTTTGAAATATTTTTACAATTAATTAATACTTAATTTCGGTGTCTCATCTGAGCTCGAGGTTTTTCCAAATTGAATAAAATTATTATAATTATAAACATATTGTTGCAAAAATAAATAATACATTTGCAACTAAAAGTAGATTGAAATTGGCTTTCTTTTATCTGAAAATAGCAAAAAATAATTAATTTGTTCGAGAAAACTATTTTTCGAGAAATATTTTTTTTTTCTATAATAAATTAAATGAAAAATCTAAACAGCTTTAATGATAGAAATTACAACCTTTGTCCACAAATTGTGCTACAGCATTACATTTATATTTAACTCTTTCTTTTTAATAAAACAACTACAACTTTTTCTTGTAGATCTGTGTTTTTATGTAGTTTATTCAAAACTTTGCTTTTTTTTCATTTTTATTGTATTTTTCTAACAATGTGTTTACGAAACCTATAAAATTGAATATTTCTTAATTTACGACGAATTTTTTTAAAATCATATACGTTTTTTAACCGTTATTTACGTAAACTGTCTAATTTAACAATAAAAACTATTATACTTTTTTATTTCAATTTTTATAATCTGTGCAAATATTTTTCAATATTTGTGCAAATTTGTTTTCAATCTATGTTTATTAATTTACTATTGCATTGTTAACAAACTGTAAGATATTTTGTTTAAAAGTAAAGAATATTCTATATCAAACAATTTGTAATATACTTTTATGATTTCTGCTGACGCACAAAAATATATTTTAAATATTTTAAGCAATTTTTTAGTAAAAATATACGTCGTCGTTGTATTAGATTTATTTTCATGCTCAGCAAGCATTTGTGCTGATTCAAAATTTGTATGACACATGATTATTCTGATGCCATGTTTTTACAAAAAATCAATTTGTATAAATATTTGTAAATAAAGTGTATATTCATTATTATACTATCAACTTGTTTGTTTATTTAATCGAAACCTATTGCCTCACTATTTATTGCATGCTTAAACGATCTGCTTAGTAAAAATACTAGCATATTTTTCGATAGTTTTTACGTGTTTTAGCAGCGATTTTCCATTTTCATTTGAATCTACAGAATTTTCAGAAATCACCAGAAAATTGTTAAAATGAATGACATTTTTAAAAAAAATATGTGCTTATTGATCCCGCACTGTCCTTTTCCCTTTTATTCATTAAATTTTTCGTTGCACTTACATTTACAGACTAATTGAGTACTTTTAAATTTTATGTGAGTTTCCACATTGCCAAAACAAAGTGCGTTAATCAAAATATCTTATAGTAAAATTCGTTTCGTAAACGATATTTCTTCTTCCTTCAGTATGGACCAAATCTGTCCCAACAAGTCGTTTCCGTTTGGTTGAATCAGATGCTAGATTTCTCCATCTATTGACGCCCATGATAAGGGCTCCGTCTTAATAAATGATGCTTATTTCCGAAAGCCAGCACTGTCTACGCTTATTTTGAAAATGTCTCAAAACAGGGCTCGAAAAACCGCCCGTCCTCGGCGGTCAAAAATTCTCCGCGGACAACAAATTTCTCGAATCCAACGTCCGCGCGGACAGCCATTTTCCCGTTAATGTTCGTGATATACTTTCAATTTTTGTTATCTTACAGGAGTCTAGCTCCTCACTTCTAAAATTACCCACTAATCTCGAAATACAGCAACATACTGCGTATGGTGGAATTGATGTTTTCTCTGTCTGGGAGTACTGCAGCGGTTGAAAGGGGCTTTTCAGCAATGTACTTACAAAAAAACACATTACGTACTGGTCTTAAACAAGAAGCGTCAACCGCAATTATGAACATCTACCTAAATGAAAAACTTCTTCCAGATTTCTGTGCAGAAACCTCTGTAAATCATTGGCTTGATTGTGGAACTGGCAAACGTCGTATTTGATTATTTTAAAAAACGCAGTACCATCGGATAAATTGACATGATAATTGACAAATAACCTTTGTTATTTAAGTTATTTTATTAAAGAAATAAATTATTTCATTAAAGAAATACTACTAGGTTTTACTATTAGTAACCTAGTATTTCTTTTATTACCGTATAATGTTATTCTAGTATTTGCAATCCTAGTAACCACTAATTCATTGTGCAATTTATATAATTGTTAGCAATAAATAAGAGAAAATTATATTTTTATTTATTTAGAAGCGACGGGTTAGTTTCAAAGGAGGACGGGTACATAGTTGGACAAGCCGTCCTCGGGGACGGGCAAAGTTTCTGAGTTTTTTCGAGCCCTGTCTCAAAACGTCAGTATGGAGAAAAGCTACAGTTTTGCGAAAATGAAAAGTTTCGGTGGTCTAATTTTTTAATATTTAAAAACTTACTCCAATGCTGCATTATCTGGGCTCAAAAAAATTTGCAAAAACTGAGAACAAAGCAGTGATTTTGATAATTTTCATCTATGTTGAAAATGTTGCCAAAAAGGTGACTTTTAAAAAAGTTTAATAACTCTTAAAATATTTAAGTTATTTATTAGTTCTATATCCCAAATAATTCTTCCCTCCAAGATTATATAGAGAGTTTAAAATCATCGCAATGCTTCAAGTTTAGGGCACTTAACTTGAACTAAAAAAACAAGCATGCATGATGCGTGGTGGCTCAGGGAGAACGGCCTGGTTTCGAATCCCAGCGATGGCTGGTTGAAACGAATTCTACTCCCGCCAACGACAGCGCTGACGTAAAACATAGTCAGGGGTAGACGAATCATGGGTCAGAGTCTCCTTGCCGTCAGATTAACCGTGGGAGGTTTAGTGGTTTTTCTCTCCGTGTGAGGAAAATGAGGGTTAGCTCTATCAAAAAGTTCTCTCTGAAGACAAATTTCTCCCAATACTTGATGCAGGAGTTCCCCTGCCTTCTGAATTTAGTTTAAAATTACAAGGCTACGGAGTTGAACATTAGTAGTCGTAAACCCGTAAAATTGGGTGGGCTGTTCAACGGCGGTTATAAAATAAAATAAAATTAGTTTGTGTTTAGAGATTGAACATTTTTGCTTAGGATCTCACACGCTTATGTACGTAAGTTCTGTGCAGCGCAGTTATTACAGAACAACCTCCTTTTTTTAATGAGCTTGCGCAGAAAGCACGCTCATGAAGGAGTAAGATGCTACGTGAAAATGTCAAATACTTCGATTAAATTTAGAAACGTGAACTTCGTGCAACTAAAATAACAATTCTAAACGTCCCTATTTTTAACGAAAGGAAAACGAAATAGGATTTGCTCTCATGTTTACTTCAAACTTCGGCAAAATTCTTTATGTTTAAAGTGAGGAATTGAATTTTTTTTTTACTCGAACTGACTACAAATTTTACGCAATTCAAATTTCAAAAATCTCAAGTGTAAGAAATTTCAGGCAAGTGTATGGGAAATGGTTCTTCACCTTAAAAAAACATCCATGATTGCATTTTCCAGCTTTCTAAACCTTCAAAAAAAAAAAAATCAATCCAATCCTAATGGGGTGAGAGCTTGAAATTGGAGGACCACCTCTGCAGGTGTATACGATGAGTTTGCACAAAATTTGTTTTTTATTATATTTTATAAATCTTGTTGTACAGTCGATACAATATCGAATTTAGGATAACCAATGTTCAGCTCCGTAGCTTTGTAATTTTGAACTAAATTCAGAAGACAGGAGAACTCCTGGGTCAAGTATTGGGAGAAATTTGTCTTCATGGAGAACTTCTTGATAGAGCAAACCCGCATTTTCCTTACACCACTAAACCTCCCACGGTTAGCCTAACGTCAAGGAGACTCTAACCCATGATTCGTCTACCACTGACTATATTTTGCGTCAGCACTGTCGTTGGCGGGAGCCGGGTGTAGAATTCGCATCAACCGGCCATGGCTGGCATTCGAAACCGGGTCGATTCACAACTCATCATGCGCGCTTGTTTTTTTATATTTTATAACCATCGTTGAACAGACGACGCAATTTTACGGATTTACGACTACTAATGCTCAACTCCGTAGCCTTGTAATTTTGAACCCAATCCAGAAGACAAGGGAACTCCTGGATCAAGCATTGGGAGAAAGTTTCCTTCACGAAGGACTCTTTGATGGAACTAACCCGCATTTAAGTTACGCGAAGAGAAAAATCACAAAAAACTTCCACGGTTAGTCTGACGGCAAGGGGACTCTAACCAATGATCCGTCAACCACTGACTACATTTTACGTCAGCACTGCGGTCAGTGTGGGTGCCGTGTGTGAAATTCATATCGACCAGCCATCGTTCAGATTTGAACCCGGTTCACTTCATTAGAAGTCGAACGCTCTATCCCCTGAGCCACCACAGGTTTTGCTCGCTTGCTTGTAATTTTGCTTCCGGAAATGTGTTAAAAGTGCAAAGTAAAAGCAAAACAAAAACAAATATGAAATTTCTAAGTAATTTAATTGATAAGTAATTCTGTAATGCGAGGTAAAAGTGATAATTCTGTAAAAATATATAGCAAAAAATTATCAGTTATTGAAAAATTTATGTTCAAGCACTTGCCGACCGCCCTGTGTAGGGGTCAGGGAGCTGGCCTTGCATAAGAAAGGTTCTGTGTTCGAATCCCGGGCAAGGTATGGATGTTCTTTCATTCTCTGTACTATCTGTCTTCACTGTGAGAGCATCGTTGGCCCACCCAATATGGTGCCCCTGAAAAAGTGGCCAACAAATCTGCCCTTCAGATGTCTGCATGACGGAAGGTCATTCTCCAGGTGGGCATTGCGAAAAAAATGTTCAAGTACTTTTAAAACCAGAATTATAAATAAAATCAATGCAAATTCAATTTCCAATCTATATTGAAACAGTTTATGCATACTTTTTTCAGATTATCGTTTTAAATTTTAATTTGCACTACACTATGAGGCTTTGAATTATTATTATATCCAATAATTATCACGAACATTACTTAATCGCATCGCTTGATTTTTCAGAGGAAAAAAAAAGCAATTAATATAAATTTAGCTACTAAAGCAGTTCATAATAGCTATCTCGATAAAAAAAAACGGTTACTTACTTAAATAAGAAAAAAAAAGTAACCGACAGTAAGTAATTGAAAAGTATATCCGGCCATGCGTGACCAAAGTGCTAATCAGAACAGGAAGACTCGAAATTCAAATGGCGGTAGTTGAGAAAAAAAAAGAAATATTTAAAAAAGAGAGTTACTAAAAAAGAACACGACCAGCGAAGGTATATATCGCCATTTTTATTATTTTTTCTTTCCTTTATAGCTTTTTACAAGTTGCCGAAGCTGGAGTTAATTAAAAGTTTGAAAGTGCATTTCTTAAGGGTAGAGCGAAGATTTTTATATCCATTGGAGGATGGGGTCCAAAAAGAGAAAAAGAATAAAAATGAATCGTAAATTTGATTGCGTTTTATTGGAGAAAGTAGGCACAATAGGGGATCAAGGTAAAAAGGGAAAAGAAAAAAGGGAAAAATATCGATTTGGATATCTCAAAGAATGTCAACCGATGCGAGTCGGCGAAAACCAATAACTGAATTACTATCACGTTTGTCTGGTAAGGGAACGTCTGGAAATCGAACAGTTTTCTCAGTTTATTCTGTCGGTATTTAGGGGAAAGTATTATTTCATTTTTCATACTGATTTGTTCCTTCAGGGTGAAACTACGTGTAATGGTCTGAAATATATATGTTTTTAAAATAATTTTGATAGCGTAATTGAAATTAAAATTATATCTGCATTTTTTTTATGGGAGAGGGGAGAAAATAAATTTCTATTCGAAAATCTAAAAAACTATTTTTCATTAAAAATTTGGGCGAGATGTTCTTGTAAATTGCAGTTTAGGTGAATACTTGCTCTCAAAACTCGAAATCAATCAATTTTTATCTACCAAATCTCGATAACAAAAAAATAATTTATTTCTGAAATAATGACATCTATGAATTTACAATGGAGTATATTTTTCAATAAAATGTTCGTATTTTGAACAAAAAGGTACAAATTTACTGAAAAAACTTAATAATTACATAAAAAAAAAATAGTAACAAGATATATTTGTAATTATTTCTCGATTCTTTGACGAAAGTTTTTTATTTAATGTATTTTAAAAACAAAACTTTAAAATAAAAGCTCATTAACTGCTTTTTTTAAAAAAGACTGTTTGAATAAAATAATTAGTTAACTGCTAACTATTTTCAAATCATATTTAAAGAACAGGTTTACATTTGCACTCTAACGTGTGATACGTGTAGTTAATTGAAAGAAAACTTAAAAAAGAAAAGAAAAAAGAATAAGAACATAAAAGTAATGTATTGCAAGGTTATATGTTAGCATAAAATTTTTGTTTCAGTTTATGATGTATTTTTAAAACAACCCTCGAAAAAAGTTAGTTAATACTAATGCCTGCAAAGAAAAGATTTTATAAAATTTCTACGAATTTATGATTTATTTTTAGAACATGCTGCGGAAAAATCTGTAAATACTAGTGTGTACATAGAAAAGATTTTCAAAAAAAATTTCTTCGTTTTTATGATGCATTTTTAGAATATACTTCGAAAAAAGTCTGTTAATACTAATGCGTGCCTTGAGAGCCACGATGGCTCAGGGGATAAAGCGCTCGCCTTCCAATGAGGCAAACTGGGTTCGAATCCCAGTCGATACGAATTCCGCATTCGGCTTGTACCGACCACAGTGCTGACGTGAAATATCCTCAGTGGCAGACAGATCATGGGTTAGAGCCCCCTTGCTGTCAGGCTAACTGTGGGATGCTCTAGTGGTCTTCCTATCTATGTTACGCAAATGTAGATTAGCTCCATTAAAAAGTCCTCCACGAATAGAAATTTCTCCCAATACTCGACCCAGGAGTACCCTTGTCTTCTGGATTGGGTTCAAAATTACATGGTTACGGAGTTGAACATTGGTAGTCGTAAACCCATGAAATTGGGTCAGTTGTTCAACGACGGTTATAAAATAAAATATTAAATGCGTGATTAGAAAATATTTTCGAAAATTTCTGAGTTTATGATGTATTTTTAGAACGTACCTTCAAAAAAATCTGTAAATAATAATGAGTATGTGAAAAAGATTTTACAAAAAAAATTCCTTTGAGTTTATTATGTATTTTTAGAACGTAAGTAAAAAAAAGTTTGTACAAATATTAATAAATAATTAAAAAAGGCTTTTTTAATAAAAAAAATAATAATAATTTATTTATTTATTTTCTTTTCGTCCTCGTAAAGGATATGAAATTGAAATGAATTTTTATTGAAGCTCACTCTATAGCCTCACTATTTCTTCACAAAAGCTATCATTTCTTATAGATTCATGGGACATTACCTTGAGGTTCGACACGTTTATTGGACAGGTACATCCTCCTCCCACTTACTCCCCTGCATAGGAGACAGAGATGTGACATGTGCAGAAAAAGGGATGGACAAATGATAAGAGAAGATTTCTTCTAAACACGTGTGGGGGGAGGTAAATCTGACAGTGGAGGTCGATATATGGAATCAGAGCATCTTTTATTTTCCCTCTCAATCTCCAGCTATCACGCAAATGTTGTATTCATTGCATTTATTTGAAGAAAATAAAATATGTGAATCTCAAATGCAGTTTCTAATTAAAGTTCTAAAAAAGGAATTTGGAATGTGTCATAAAAGATCGAAAGAAAGAGCACAAGAAAAGTCGTCTGTTTTACAGGTGCAAAGCAGATTATTCTTCCGTAATAAAAAAAAATTCTGATGAATTTAACTTTTAGAGTTTGTATGTTTGGATTTGAAATTCTTAGAAGTCTTCTCAGTTTCAAATAATCTATATTTTGGTAAATATCTTTTAGATGATTGCACATACAAAAATTCGTAAAAGTTTAAAATCATTATTATTTCCAAATATCTTCGGCAGCATTTTAAAAAATGACTAAGATTCTTCTCCTTCATCAGTACTACAGCCTAGATCAGGCCATAGCTTTCTCAAATCGTTTCCACCAAACAATGGTTCGATAAAGGATTTTTGCCAACTCTAGATGGTTAACTTCTAGATGTAGTTAAACCAACATTTGTATGGTAGATATTTTTGTTCCAGCTGATTTTTAACATGTAAACTTGCTATTGGTATCATAATTTCCATGTCGATAGACATATTTCAGATATCTAATTCTGCAAAATTTATTATTCTTACTCCATCTGGGTGTCATTATTTACTATACAATTATAACTGTACGTAATTTCCTAAATATTTGTTTTCTTAATTGCTCGAAAAAGTGAAACGGAGACTTTTTCTCTACGAAGATAATTAAGTCGTTTATAATTCTCTTAATTAGTCATGTCAGCATATTTGGATATGGCCATGCCGTTATTAAAACTAAAACCACTGAAAAGTTTAGCACCAATCTCATGACAGCTTTGGATTTAATGAGAGTTTGCGAAATTGGAAGAATGCTCATTAAATTGAAAGTACACATAGAAAGAGCATTAGAATGCGCAAATAAATAATAAATGCATGAAATGTACTTGGTAATTTTGAAATAAAATTCTTTAATAGTAAAACGTGAGCGGTGGTGGCTATGGGGATAGAGCATTCGTCTCACAATGTAGTGAATCAGGTTCAAATCCCAGCTATTGCTGGTTGGTACGAATTCCGCACCCGGAACCGCACTGGACACAGTGCTGACGTAAAGTATCCTCAGTGGTAGACGGATCAAGGGTTAGAGTCCCCTTGCAGTCAGACTAATCGTAGGAGGTTTTAGTGGTTTCCCTCTCAAAGTAATGCAAATGCTGGTTCCATCAGAAGGTCATGAAGGCGAAATTTCTCCCAATACTAGATCCTGGAGTTCCCTTGTCATCTGGATTGGGTTCAAAATTGGCTGTGGCGTTGAACTATTTTAACCGTTAACTCAAAATTGGGGCTGCTGTTCAACGATGGTTACAAAATAAAATTAAAATGAAATAAAATAAAATAGCAAAACACAGATTTTAGTTAATGGGCTATGCTTTGGATATTAGCATTTTACTCAAATATATTTCAAGTCGAACCTGCACCCTTAGTATTCAATGTCAAGACGACATTTTCATTAAACACATTTTAACTGACTGCAGATAAGTTTAACATTTGAGAAAAAAAACTTTTGGGGCGCTTTTATCCTGATTTTCTAATCTTGTTTACTGAATTTTTACATCACTATCAATCAAATTTTGTACGATGTTAGGGCAGTTTTCATTACTTCAAAAAAAGTGTAGGAGAAAAGTGTGGTAAGTCCGTACAGCTAAGATTCGAAAACCTTTTACAGCTAAACTGTTTGACCTAGAAGCTATTAGATTGAATCAAGATATTCAATGTTTAGTCGTGTACCATTTATGAAAAGTCATAGATGAATAATTTTTTTTTATAAATTATTTTTTTGTCTAGAAAAAGTCAACTCTCCTAATCTTACCCCACTAGTGGGTAAAGTTGGCTGCACATATTAAAATGCTAGAATTTTGAGGAAAAAGTGACAAGCATATCTATTTCATATGGCAATTCAAAAAAATTATTCTTACAATTTAGATATACTCAAGACTGTACTAAAGGAGGGGGATTAGTAGACTATTGTAGACTTTTTCCTCTCCTGCACTACAGCTTTCGTGGGTACCACATAGACACACATCAATGAGAAGAGGAGGAAAATCGGGCAGTATCCGGAAAGAAAGAAGAGAACAGAAGCACCCAAGAATGTAAAGGTTATCAAAACGAAACAAAACAGTTCAACTGTTGGACTAAATCCTTATTGTTTGTTAGGGTACTATTCTTTAGTAAAATTATAATAAACTGGACTTAAAATAATTTGCGTAACTGTAATGATCAACAAATATGGCTAGTGTTAAAACTTAACATTAGAGAGCTGGCATAGCGAAAAACATTTATGTACACAGAAGCCGTGAATTAATCAACAACAGCACGTCAATAGGGTTAGTCCTTCTTCTTGACTAGTAAAGTGTAATTTACTGCTTCTCCTCTGGAAAACAGAACTATTTCGGCGCAATCGAGGTACTCGGTCTCAACCCACTACCTTACCTTAATTACCCCCACGCACCCCTAACTCAGTTACCTAGTCTGTGGCACATTATAGTTATTTCTGTCTCTTGCGCTAATGATCTTAAACTAACCAATTAAGCCTAATCAGTTTATTAATTGTGTATTAAAAGTTATATTTTATTATATAATATTAATGGTCAGGTAAGATGCATTTTTAGCTCAATCTTTGTTCAGTTTTATTATTCAGTCTCAAACATTGCATAACATTTTTTCCCTTTTGTGTTCTTTTTATCTTATCGATCGTACCTGATTGTATCGACTTGAAGATTAACTACATCTTATTTCTTCTTCTGGAATGGCAACAACAGTGTATTCGCTCCCCGAGGACAATCTCGGAGACCCAAGTTGTTCCTTCGGCTGAGTAAACCGAGGGATGTCTTGCAAGGAGGCAGGGAAGCGTTAAAGAAAAGGGAAAGTAAACTTTTCAGAAAGGGAAAAAGTAGGGAAGATTTCTATTTGAATCGGACAAAGGGATATTCGTCTTGCATAAGAAGAAAAAGAATCTGTCAAGTACACAAAGATTAGTTTTTTCCCCTTAAAAAGTATCGTGTGCTGAGAGAAATGTTGTAAGCTGTGAGGAAGTGTCACTGTCGAATGGTTGCGGGTTATTTTAAGCATAAGGTATTGAATCTCGTTTTTCAGGAAAGCGGGGGAAATGTAGTTGATGCAGTGATATAAATGAAAATGATTCGAATTTGGTTATTTTTTAAAACTAATTTTATTCTTTTTAAATTTTTCTTGACCAGTAATTATTTAGTTACTAACAGTTTTTTTGCTACATTTTGTTCGGGATATCGCCGAAGCTGAAAAACCTAATAAGCCATTGCCATTTTTATTTATTTTATTTCATAGCCGTTATCGAACAGCCGATCCGAGTTTGAATTTACGACTAACAATGTTCAATTTCATAGCCTTGTAATTCTGAACCCAATCCAGAAGACAAGGAAACTCCTGGATCCAGTATTGGGAGAAATTTGCCTTCGCGGAGAGCTTTTTTTTACGGAACAAAGGCGGAATTGCATTGGTTTTATGGTGAGGGTTGCGTTACACGAACTCAAACTCATGATCCGTCTACCACTGGGAATACTTCAGGTCATCATTGTGGTCGGTACGAGTCTCATGCAGAATTCGTATTGACTAGTCAGTGCTGGGATTCGAACTTGTGTCACCACATTGGATGACAAGGACCCTTGAATCACCACAGCTCTATAAGCCAGTGTTGATTTGTATCACATCACTTAAAGACAGAAAACAAAATTATTGGTATTAATTATTCGAAGTTCATGAAAGGGCCCCAAATTAACCTGAAACACTACTCCCTACAGGTCACAATTCTATTCTTCGTTTTGCACATATTTTTCTAATAATTTTCTTAAATATACTCTACACAATTTTATTCTTTTGTCTATTGTTTATTTCATTTCCACGCGGTAATCCTCCTTTAAGGAACATAGCGGAATAACAGATTCAACTCATGTGTTATTTAATTTGATTAATTAAACTAAAAATACTATTAAGAATGTCCAGGAAAAACCTCACAAAATGTACTACAAAAGGCAAAAAAGGGGAAAAAAATGAAATGTACCAAAAAAACATTTTTTTTTTGTTGTCCAAGATGGGTTTTGTTAAAATAATTTTCTTTTTTTCCCTTCTTCTTCCTTTCCCTCCTTAACAAACTTACTTTAATGATTTCCACAAAACTCAGGGTAAGTTAATTTTTCTAAAACAACAGATAATTGAAATAAAGAGGCGAATGCTTAGATATTTTAGTTTTTCACAGTTCTTTTCTTTTACTTTACAATGTTAAAAAGTAAGTTAATACTTTAGTTGCAAATGGTGGAGAATTGTTTTATAGAGGAGGTGTGGAGAGAAAAGTTGATGAATAAAATAATTTTTATTTTGCAAAAGCATCTTCAAAAATCTAAAAGTTCATCTTCTAAAAATTTTAATAAGCGCAACACATTTCCATGGTAGGATAACGCGCTCCCAAGGATAGTACAAATTTGTCCCTTTCTCTTAAAGAGAAAACAGGTTACCAAACCATTAAACCAAAATCCATTATTAGGTGATTTATCAAACGTCTAACGAAGTGCAATGAAAAAAGTGAATTTATACGATTCAAAATTATTTGGTAACAAAAAACTTAAAGGATATATCAAAGGAGAACTTTTAATAGCCTTAAATTTCTATGTTAATACATAAGTTAAAGAATATCTATTTAATAGAATTTGCTTTTCACTACGTCTCATTACATTCGAAATTTTAAAGACAATTAAGTTAACATGATGTTAAATGTTGATATAATGTTAAATTTTAAAACTTTTTTTAACTCATTTACAACGTTCAATGCTTTAGGAAGTATTTTATAACAATAAATGCTTTAGAATTGCTTCATAACATTTTTCTAAAATAAAAAGGTGTGCACTAAACGCTTCATTATATTAGACATTTTATTATGGTAAATGCTCTAAAGTGTTTTATAACATTAACGTTTGTAACGTCCAACTTTTTAATAGTGTTTGATAAATATTATCGTTTTAAATTAACAAGCGTTTAAGAGGTGCTTTATTACATTAATTATAACATATTTAGAATTGATTTATAACATTTAGTTTTTAGAAGTTTATATTTTAGAGGCATCTTTTGCTACATTAAACATTTTATAATGATAAGCGCTTATTATTGTTTTGTAACAAGAAACGCTTTATAATAGTAAGCTTCTTGGAATAGTTTTACATTGCTAATTGTTTTAGACTGATTTCCTAAGATTAAATTTTTTATAAGATGCATGTTTTAGAAGTGTTTTTTATTGTTTCAAACTTTTATAATAATATACATTTTTGAAGTATTTTATAACATGAAACATTTTAAAGTATTATGCACCTTAAATTAGTTTTTTAACAGTTCAAATGTTAAATATTCTTAAATTTTTAATAAAGCAAGCATAAAAAATAGTTTAAGTACATTAATTATGTTCCAATTGTTTTTATCCAAATACACTCTTGATATAACATTACACTATTCAGAATTTTATATCTTGATTCATGTTGAAACGTTAAGCGTTTTCGAAGCATTTTATGAGCAATAAAAATTTTATAAACAATAGCACAAGTTTTTTATATACAATTAAATTTTTTGATGTTTAATGTTTTGGAAGTGTTTGATAACGTTAAACGTTTTATAAAGTCATACGTTTTAAGCCATTTTTAACGTTTCGAACATTAAACGTTTTGAAAACTTTTTTGATATTAATATAAAAGTATATATTAAGAACATTAAGTTATTATGAATTTTAATTTCTCAAATTTTTTTATACACTTTTGATGTAACACTACAGTTTATTAAGGATATCGTCTACTCAAAATTTTATCTATTGATTTATGTTGAAGTGTTAAGAGTTTTAGAAGTATTTATAAACAATAAGAAGTTTTAACGTTAAAAATTTTGGAAGTGTGAGACAACATTAAAATTTTTATTCCGTTATACGTTCTAAACCAGTTTCAAAACGTTCTATAACGCTATACGTTTTAAACTAGTTTTATGAAGTTTTAAAAAAGTTACACGTTTTAAACCAGATATAAAACATTTTATAACGTTATACGTTTTAACCAGTTTTAAAAAAGGTTTATAACGTTATACGTTTTAAACTAGTTTTAAAACTTTTTATAACGTTATACGTTTTAAACCAGTTTCAAAAAGTCTTATAACGTTATACGTTTTAAACCAGTTTTAAAACGTTTTGAGCATTAAACGCTCTGAAAATGTTTGTTAAAGTTAAGATATATATTATGAGCATATATATTATGAGCATTAAATTATTATGTTTTTAAATTTCTAATTTATTATTTTTAAATTTAGACAAACTCTTGATGTAAAATTGCACCATATTATCGAATTCGTATATTCAAAACATTAATCTTTTGCTACACGCATGCACACTTCTTAATGCAACAACAAAAACAAATTCAAATAAACTGAACAATCGAAATCTCTCACAAAATTGTAAATTTCCAGCATCCGGGCATTTCCGAAGGAAACAGGAATCGAAATTGCCAGAACCGCAAAGATGCTGCCATTCCGACTTACAGAAATTCCATTTCATTCTCAAAAAACCGAATCGGAGAAAGTGCATTTTATGCATTCAGAAGTTAAACTCCTCAACTCGAAATCCGGTTATAGGAAATAAGGTCCAGCATAGATGGTCCGCAATCGACGCGTAAGAGTCAGGTATAAAGAAATTTGGGATTGCGAATCTGAAATGAAAAAAAGATATTGACTTCAGGGTAAAAAAAAAGGAAGGGACAGGATGTGCAAGAAGTAAAAAGTTGGAGCGTTTTCTCGGGTATTTCCCCTGAGGGAATGTTCAGTGTTCAGCGGGATGAAGATGGCATGTTTTCTGAACAAAGTTTGGACCTCGGAATCTGAGAAAATTGAGCCGAATATTGAGTGACCAACACAAGGAGGATATAGTTGTCCTTTTTTGCCATTTATACTTTTTTTTCCTGTTGGCCTCCCATCCTATCAAGTTAACTGCGTGGGTGGGGGAGATATGATCGATAGCTTTTATGACTACCTGAATGATATTTCGGATCTATTTATTAAAAAAATAGCTTCCTCTAAGGGTTGGGGTTGTAGGCAAGCTTTTATATTTTCTATATATTTGAGATGATAAAATGCTTAGTATGGAGCTATATTTGATAAAATGCGAAACGTAAATAAGCAAGTAACACAAAAAGAATATCCACATAGTTTTTTTTAAGATAAATTCAAAATGCAATGATTGATTTCAGATGCGCATTGAGAGATTTTTAAAGTTAAAATAATATTTGGTCAGTTTTTTCTTCTAAAGGTGAACTTTTTTGTCAAACAAAATCTACTCATTCATAATTATTTTCATTTATTTTCCATTGCTGTTACTTCACATGCTATTTTTGAATGCAAAGATTTCTTCGCCAGTTAAGTAATAAAGCCAAAACCAGTTGACCATGCAGAGAATGTGCTCCTTATGATAATATTTGTACAAGATTATTTTTACTTCTTTTTCATTGTCGTTATTTCACATACTGTTTTATAAATGCAAAGATTTCTTCACCAGTAAAGTAACAGAGCCAAAACCAACTACAGCCATGTCTAGTTAGCCATGCAGAGAATGCACCCTTCTTGATAATATTTGTAACTTTCACATGAGCCAATTACTACATTTTCTTCAATAAAATAGTTCCATTATGTCTAAAAGGATACGTGCCCAGGTTCGAATCCTGGCAACGGCTAGTTGAGTCATATTCTGCTCCCGGGATACACTGACCTCAGTGCTGACGTAAATTATCCTTAGAGGTATTAGACAAATCGTGAGTTATAATCCCCGTGTCGTCGGATTAACCGTGTATGGTTTTCGTAAATTATTGCTACATCTAACGCGAATCTGTATTAGTTTTTGTCAAAAATGCTTCCCACGTAGGTGAGGAGTTGTTGCGATTCTTAAGCCCAAAGTTCTCTTGTCTTCTGTGCTGAGATCTAAATTACCAGACCATGGAGTTAATAATGGTTATCATAAATCTGATATGTATCGCCTTTTCAACGTCGATGATAAAATGAAATTGGGATAATTTAGATATTGTTACATTTAAGTCGGATAAGAAGTACCAGGATCAAGTACCAGTTACTGCAGGTATAGTTACAGTTTGCACTATGCATTGACTACAAGCTGATTAATCGAAGGTATATAATACTTAAGTGTTCTATTGCTATCTGCTTTACACTTGAAATTTGTTGAAGCTAAGTTTTACTCAACACAATAAACACATGTGTGTGAGCTTAGCTCTATAACTGCTCAAAAAGGTGAGTTTTTCTTTATTATAGACATATGACATGTATTAATCAACTGAGTTTAACTACAAGCTACAAAGACCCCTGATAAACATTTATTGCAACAAATCTACAATAAGTAAATCTATAGTACAATGTAAACAGGTTATTTATCGAATTTTTTTAGTGTAATTAAAGTTTGTTACGTTGAAAGGAAAACCTCGAAATGCTAATGCTTTGAGTTCATTGTTCGAGATAAAATTAAATCTTTTATATTCATCGACGCAAATTACACCATACCCTATATTCTCTTAGTACATTTACAAAAGTAAATTGACTAAAATGTTAGCAATTCAATTTGTTTCTATGCAACAAAACGTAATAATTCTTTTTGTAAATGATCTGTAAAACATAAAAAATAACATCCCAAGCAAAAAGGAAAAAATCCATAATTTGCAAAAATAATAGATTAACACTTCCTGAAAAGATCTACCCTCCATAAACACCCTCTTACTACACGTGCCTGTTTCGAAATAACAATACTTGTCTGGAAGAATATTAATGTAAGAACAAATGATCTCACGTAAGTACGTTTTCCGAGTTTCAGTTCTTTATATTTCCCAAAGTCCCCATAAAAACCGCGAATAAAAGACCGATCCTGGAGAAATGGTTCCGATACAGCTATCTCCAGAAATAACTGTTCTCCAGTTCTTAAATTGTAGGAAAATATCGAAAGCAAAAGCTTCGTTGCGTGACCACATCGATCAAAGGTTCACGCTTTTTGAACACGCGAATCTTGGGCGAAGGCCAAAGTCCTTTTTCTTCAAAGAAACTTCCAGATGGTGTCTCATCCACAAGTTTCCTGCCATCAATGAATCACTTTTAAGGACACAAAAAGAAATAAAACTTGAAATCTTGCCGAACAGGAGCTTTAAAAAGTGTCCTTTTCGATGTGGTACTTTTTTGACCTATGTTTTCCGAACTTCGATATCAATCGAAGAATTATAAACGTATTTAGAGTTATGCTTCTTTTGGTTTTTAATAGCTCTAAAAACGGCGACTAATAGTGCAGCACTATTGTTTTTAACAAATTTAACACTATCATACTTTTTGTTTTTTCTGAGTAATTCAACTTTAATGAGCCAATTTAATCTAAAGCTTCTGATATTTTTTAAAATGACATTTTTAGTCTATTTTTTGTCGTAATATACAAGTTTAAAAAAATTATCTACAGCAAGGAGACTTCTAAATGTTGCGGCAAGTTTCTAGGGGAGTTGGGGCACATTATCAGAATTAATATTGCATAGAAACCCATGCCCGGAAATGTAGTTGTACGCGGACAGAGCCTCTTCCCAATAATGACCTGTTCATAGAACATGAACCAATTCATTTTAAGGAAACGCACCTAGCGGCGTATGATCCCATTTCTGGGCAATTTTAATCTTGATGATGTCCCCTAACTCCCCTGGAAGTTTATTGCAACATTTAAGTGACCACTTGTTGTATATAATGTTTTTTAACTTGTATTTTTGAAGAAAAAGTAGTATACGAATATTATGAAAAAGGAAAGAAAAAGCTAAGCTTGGAGAGAGAAATATATATAGCAGATTTAAAATCAGCAATGTAAATTATTCAAGATACCTTAAGAAATCTCATGTAAGAGAGAAAAAAATTGTTCTCCAGTGTTATCGTAAATCAAATCGTTAAAACATCTATATTTTTAATTTTTTTAAAATTTATTTTTAAGATAAAAATTCTCCCTTTTACATACTATTCAAATCACTTTGGTATCTTAAACGTTTAATTTTTTTATACATTAACTAATCTTTTTATTATGCGAAAAATAAAATTACCTACTATCTAGCACATTCCTTTAATCTTTGATTTAGTTTAAATAACAAATTATCTCACACATGGTTGTAACTTTTTTGTCTTAAATATCATATTCTGTCGTATATTATGCACACACGCGTTTAACCATTTTTTGATATCAAAAAGTGTTTTTTTATTTCAAAAACAATTAAAGAGTATTCATTTTGTAACAAAATAAACAGAAAAAAGGAAATAAATTGCTTTGAAAACTTCAAGATCATCAGAAAATTTGCGAAGCAAACATTTTTTTTTCAATTTAATGATCTTTATAAAAATAGTTTTTTTAAAAATTCCCTCTGGCTTTATCTAACTAAACTTTGAAATTTATACATCTTAAAATCAAAGCGTTAAACTTGCAATAATACTCTAATTACATACTTATAAACGTATAAAACAAAAATATATTTTTCTATCAAACGATAATTTTCTATAACGAACGCTTACTTCAACTTCGATTTTTCTCAATTCTTTTTATCTTTACGATAGTCTGCTATTTTTAATGAAAAGGTATAACACAGATGCAAGAAACTAAAGAACAACTCAACTCTTCTTCGACCGCTACAGCTACTAATTATCTTCGTTTCCATATCATCTTTCATATCTTAAAAGCTATTTCTTTTTCTTACGAGAGCGAGAAAAAGAACTAAGAAAAAAAGAATTCAAGAAATCTGAAGAAAGCATTTCCCAAAGAACATGGCGGTTGTGGGTGTTTATCGATTTCAGGGAACTAACAATAGCGGTAGAAGGGCGTTAACGCCCCTGTATAACAAAGAATTTTTATGCGAATAAAACATTAGCTTAATATTTTACTGACAGAGCGGTTATTAATTTGAGCGGCGCAGTCGGCAAGACGCCCTCTTTTACTTCACTGGTTAATTAAGTACCACATCTTTAGAGAACGAATTATCACGATTACTGAAAGTGATGATTAAAACAATTTTTCCCTCGTGTTTCTGATTTAAGATAAAAACAAAACTTGCAACGATTTCGAAATTTGAGCTTATTAGTGGAGAAAGTTATCACAAAAGCTTTTGAAGTCTAAAGTTTGAATTAAAAACTAAAACCGACATTGCAAAATTTATTTATTTGCGGAAACGCTTCAAATTTCATGTTTTCTGTTTCTTTTTCATAGAGTATAAATAGATTTTAAAAATAATTAAAAATAAATTTTGTTTTAAAAGCAAGTCGAAAATTTGCTAGCGCAGAATTAAAAGCTGAAAAGATTTCTCACTCAGATATTTACTTCAGTTAGTTTATTCTATAACTACCACACAGTTAATGTGTATTTTTAGCATTCGTGTATAAACGAAATAAAAAGGGCCCGGAAACGGAAAAACTAATAAAACTTTATTAAAACTTCCAAAGTTGCGTACTAAAGATGCAGACATTATTTTTCAGTGTACAGTGCGCCAATGGAAAAAAAATCGGTCCTCCTGAATAACTTTTGATCTAATGATCGGATTCTCACGTTCTAGGACGCAATCTTAATGGCTCAAGGGGATGAACTTAATTACGTAAATTAATAATAGCAGACGATATTTTAGGTCACGAAATCATACACGAAAACGTAATTTTTTTGAATAAACATACCTCTTTTTTCAGCGGATTCGGATTTCTGATCTCCAAAATATAGGGGATAGCTGCAATTTGGAATATCTCGTATTTCGCCATATCTCGAGAACTTTAAAAGAAAGTTGAAAATTTTATAATTAAAAAATTTGTTCATCCAAAAATAATTACATGCAAATAATACATTTTAGTAAATATTTCTTAATTTTCAATATTTTTTTTACAAATAGAGAGAAAAATGTTGAATTTTGGGGTATACAGTTTATGCATCACTTCAAAGTATGTAATTTTACGTAACAAATTACAAAAATTGAACGAAATCATTTGAATAGGAGAGAAATCAAATTTTAAATATTTGGTTTTTTTTAAAATTCAATTTCTTAAGATCTATTCAACTGATTTCCCTCAAATTTTGTATTTTCCACGTAAAATTATATCCTTTAAAAATGATGCAAAAATTTGCATATCTTACAATTCAAAATTTTTCGATTAATATTAACCCAGCAAAAACAAATCTGTAGGTCCAGCTCCACAAAACTGCTGTTTGCCACCAGCTAAAGCGACGGGTCTGTGCCGGCAAAAGTCACTTTCAACTGTACTAAAGTGAATGGCTGGCCTTCTGTCGAGCCAACAATACCGGCCTATCGATGGCCGGTAGTACCTAACCCAGCAGTTACTGTCTAAAACGCGCTGGGTGAGTGATTGCCCGACATTTTCCAGTAGAGGGTAATCAATGAATCAATAATTGAGGGCCAGCAATTTATATACACCCAGCAGCATCCCTTTAGTTTATAGAGGTTTACGAGAGGTCATTGACCTAGTTACAGGAGTAATTAAAACCCACAGACCTAAATTTTATTTAATTCAATTAGCTAAATAAATATCTAGCTATCTAATACATTTCTGAATAAATTATTAATATATGAACTAAGAAAATATTTCTAGGTTAATTTTTTCATTTAAATTGTTTTATGCAAAGAATATTTTTTTACACAGTTCAACCCCTTAGTCCTAAAGATTTGCTGTGCACAATCTATGCTTCCACTTATCAATACATTTTTAAACTAGGTAAACATATGTAATAATCTTTTCTTTACAGTGATATTCTACTTAAAAGCAGAATAATAAAACTGCTGTCCAGAATTATGAAAATTCTGTATCTCACAAGTAATTTTTCAAGTTTTATATGTCTATAATAGCTTGTAGTCAGTATATATATGTTTTAAAATAAAAGCTGTGTTCTTAAGGAATCTAGTGATACTATTGTACCCTATACAAAAATAAATACAACCTACAGCCGATAATATTAAGAGGCTGTCCAGAGATGATCATTTAGTGCGATACTGATCATGAATTCATGTTTTACTGATTATATTTAGTCTTGCAGCAAATTTAACAAAAAATAGGTGTATTGGACAAAAATGTACTAATGTAGCCAGTCATGTAATGAATTGAATGTACCCTGAAATTAGTTAAATGAATAATCAACATTGTCTCTTGCAAACATTTTATTATACAAAGACATATAAATACAAAGACATAACCTTAATCAATACAAATATTACACAAATTTCAATTTAATTTTAAAAATAAAAACAACAGAGAAATCATATCTTTGTCTACATAGAATCACTTGGAATAGCACAGAAGAGTTCTCCTGAAAGAGAGGATAATAAAATAAAAATTATGCAAATCGTATATTTTAAAAACATAAGTATTTTTGTGAAAATGAGCTTTTAAAACTAAAATTTCTATCGAAAAGTTTTTGCTTTTATCATTTCATTGATAAATTTTGACTCATCACATTAGTCTTCAAATTAGTAACACCATGCAAAACATACACCTGTCTTATAATTTAGAAAGATTTTGAACATAAAATTCCTTTCTGAATGAAATTATTGAATATTGACTCACGAACCCATTAAGATTGACAACTAGTACATGAAAATCTAACTGTTAAATGAAAAGTTATTCAGGGTGTTTAATTTTGTGCTCACCTTTTCTCAGAAAATATTTAATTTTAAAAAACATGCAGTTTTTTCTTCATTAATTTTATGGTGCTCAATTTTATTGCATTTAATATTTAAAACAATTATGATATTCTAATGTAAATTATTGTTTCAAGGAAAGGTATAGAAGAAAAATTACTTTTAAATATATATTACTTACATGCACGAATGTATCAATAGTATTTCTTTTTCGCTTTACTTTTATGATTAAATTTTTAATTGTATACCCTTGACAAAAAAAATTTCAAAATTTACAACATTTTTCATATTAAAATAGGCATCAAAACAATAATATGTATTGAATTGAAACCAGAATTGAAACCATATGAAAAAAGGTTGCTCAAAATTTGCTAGTTAAAAAGGCAGATAATTTTACAATTCTGTAATAACTTTATAAATCAATAAATTCTTAAATTACTTTAATGGTGATGCTTTGTGAAATTAATGTTTTCCTCATATAAAAAACACAAGAACTAGATAAGAATAACGACAGATTTGACCAATGTCACGATTTCCGTAATGTCTTTATATAACTGGTATAGATGTAAGACAAAAAATGAAAAGTTTACATAAATATTAATAACATTGTTTACATCTCTGATGAAATTTCTTTTCTTCAAATTTTTTTATTAATTTAGTTCCTTCTTTTAACAAAAAATATTTGTTAAATACTCCATTACTATGCCTAGGAATAAAAAAGGGAAAGGTGCTTCCTAAAAAAAAAAAGGGTACACAGAGTTTTTAAAGGGCTTTTAATTAACACCGTAAATAGTTAACAAAATGTGTACTATTATGTAACAGCTGAATTCGATTCTTAACGACTGTAAAATTACCATCCTATACCTACTATTTTACATGTATATTTCAAAAAGTAGTTCTCACCCATTATCAAAATGAGAAAAATTTGTAGCTTACAAAGAAAAAAAAACATGCTAATAGAAAAAAATATTGTTAAACTTGAAGGCTTTTTCCATAATTTAAACTATTAACTAATAAACGATTAACTAAAAATAAATATTGAAAGGTACATATTTTTTAAAAAAAATATTCATTTCAAATTTTTTTAAAAAATCTTTTAATAAACTTATTGATACTAAAAAAATCTTTTAAAAATTTAACCAGTTGAGAATTAACAAAGTAAATATTTGTAATGGTATCTGAATCAAACTTATTAACACGAATAATTTTAAAAGTGTGTAATCATCATTTACACATTAAATTTTTTAAAAGGAATATTATCAGACAGTGTCGTCAAAGGGCAGTGAGGACGGTTGGCCCTTCTCGAGGAGGTACACTGCATTTTTATTTGATACAGAAAAATTAGTTGTCATTTTCTGTAGATTAGAATAGCAGGAGTTGCACATTAACCACTTTCAACATATACTTTTCGAATTCTAGCAAATAAACTCTGTAATAGGATACACACATTATGGGCCACAAATAAAAAGAAACAAAACTTATTTAAATCTAATGAATAATTCAGAGAAAAATTAGACTGAAAACATTTAAACCTGTTTGATTGCCCAAGGACAGGAGCGTTACAATGGGCGTTTCCTTATTATAGACTTTCCCCCCCCCCCTTTTTTTTTTAAATTGCAGGCATTGGGGGGTTGTCCCATTGGCCACAGGAATGCCAGAACTACTACTTTCTTCTCGTTACCCAGTGGGCACCTGTGGTGAAGCAGGGTCGCCCACGTCACACAACCACAACCCGTTTATAGGGCGGAAAGTTAAAAAAGAATCTTTAAAAACTTCAACATTTCAATATGCAATTAAACTGGTTCTGATGTTTTTCATCTCGTTTAACTCATAAAATCGTAAGATTTCTATAATCTTTTTGCTTCTGTCGCACTTAAATGTTAGTTTAGAGATTCCTAATGTGTTTACATTTTAAACTTCTGTTTCAAGAAAACTTTTTTGTTTTTAAAAAGGTAGGTGTATATATTTTTGCCAAATAAAAATATTTTGTACTATTGAAGAATAGATAAATAAGTGAAATGCAGGTGTTATTAACATTATTTCTTAGTTACCATAAATTAAATTTACTTACACATTTTATTAAGAATTTTTTAACTTTTACGGGGCATTTTATTTGCTTGGACTAAAAAATTGTTCTTATCGCAAAAATTTTTTCTACCAAATAATGTCTTAGAAGGCATTCAATATTGTACAGGTTAGTTTCAAGATGCTTCAAATCAGTACTTTGTCGTTACTTTTTTTTTTTCTCTTTAACCTACACGTTTTTAAGCTATGTTAACAAGGTAGGTTTTTAAATATGATTGTGTTTTCACAATCAAAATCTTACTGTACTTAATAAAATTTTTAAAAAAATATTTTATATACATCAATAAAATTTATAAATATAACACTTTTTTTCATTGAATAGGGAAGTGAACGATTAAAATGAAAATTAATAACCATTATTAAAATATAAAACTACATACAGTGACCAATCACTTCTGCGCCACCTCTTTTATGTGCCTTTTGCATATATACAAAGGTTTTCAAAGGCCCTTGATCATTATATAGGAAAATAATAATAATTATAATTCTTTATGCATCATTCAGAAAATAAATATTTCAATTCAGCACACAATTTTTTTTTAAAAGTCTAAAATTGTGATTTTATTTTTTGTTTAAATAGAAAAAAATAATCCCATTTTTTAGAAAAAGTTTTCAGTTTAAAGCAAATAAACAATCTTCGTTACAGATAAAAGGAAATAAGTTACTGGATCTAGTAATACAGTTCATTTTTCTTCCCTATGGGATTTTTTTCACCTTTATTGTTTCTAGGAAGACATTTTTTTATATGAATTTGAATAAGGTGTCTTATCTATCACACCACCCACATTGAAACCACCATATATACCACCCATATGCTTTCAAAATTTATCTAGCAGTGTCTTTCCCACCACCAATTAAAACGTTAGTTTTTGGTCAAGGAATGTAAAGCTATAGCGATTACTATTACTCAGTTTACGCAAAAACAGAGATGACAAAAACATTACTCGAAATCATTAAAAACAATTAGAAGGTTTAGCCGCTATTCACGACTATTTGTAGTTTTATTCAGCTATTGAAACTTTTCTATCTAGCTTTTCTTATTTGTATGAACTTACTGTTTTTAAAATCTTATGGACTTTTTCTCTTGGTCCCAAAGACTGAAGCATAATGAGAATTCACTGTATTTTATAAATGAATTCGCTTAATACATTAAAATGTCCCTAATCCTTCTTTAAAATCATAATTCAAATAATAATAATTAAAATAATACTTCTCAAAATAATAAATTATTTGCACATCAAAGATTCTGCAGATGATAAAAGTAATAAAACTTACAGAAATTCATGGTGGACTGGCACAGGTTTACCAACATTTGAAGAGCTAAAAGGGAAAAAAAAGGGTCTTATTTTTATGTAAATATTAACTTGAGATATACAGTAAAAATTTTTTTCAGTAAACTTTTAGCAGAAATTTAAAAAACATTATACAACGGACACCCAGAAAGATTAAGTAAAAATTAGAATAATATTTTTTAGAAATTTGAATGAGAAAAATAACTTGCAGGCTACGAAATTTTATTAACAGAATCGTCATCAATAAAACAACAAAATTTTCTAAGTTCGCCTCTAGGATCACAAAATATAAGGTCAGCGTTTAAAATCTTCCAAAGAGTTAATTGAAATTTATTTTTTTATTTCCACTTAAAGATTCTCCACAAAAAATTATTGTAAATTTAGCTTTCGCTGAATCTGAAGCTTTTCTTATGTGCATGAACTTACTGTTTTTAAAATCTTATACACTTTTTCTCTTGGTCCCAAAAACTGATGCATAAGGGAGAATTCACTGCACTTTATAAATAAATTTGCTTTATACATTAAAATGTCCCTAATTCTTCTTTAAAATCATAATTCAAGTAATAATAATTAAAATACTACTTCTCAAAGTACCTAATATTAAATTAATTATGTACATCCAAGATTCTGCATATGATAAAAGTTAAAAAACTTACTGAAATTCATGGTGGACTGGCACAGGTTGAAAAGCTAAAAGGAAAAAAAAGGTCATATTTTTATGTAAATATTACCTTGTATACAGTAAAAATATTTTACGGTAAACTCTTAGCAGAAATTTAAAAAGTATTACCCAATGGACACCCAGAAAGATTAAATAAAAATTAAAATATTTTTTAGAAATTAGAATGAGAAAAATTACTTGTAGGCCAGGAAATTTAGAATAAGAAAAATAACTTTTCGACCAGGAAATTTTATTAACAGAATTGTCAACAATAAAAAAAAACACAAAATATAAGGTTAGCATTGAAAATCTTCAGAGCATTGAAGAGTTAGCATTGAAAGAGTTAATTGAAATTTATTTTTTTATTCCCACTAATAGATTCTCGGCAAAAAATTATTGTAAATTTAGCTTTTGCTGAATCTGAAGCTTTTCTTATTTGCATGAACTTACTGTTTTTTAAATCTTATACGCTTTTTCTCTTGGTCCCAAAGACTGGTGCATAAGTGAGAATTCACTGTACTTTATAAATGAATTCGCTTAATACATTAAAATGTCCTTAATCCTTCTTTAAAATCATAATTCAAATAATAATTAAAATATTACTTCTCTAAATAATATTAAATTATTTATGCAGATGATGAAAAAAAAAATAAGTTAATTGATAAATCATTTTAACTATTAATAAATTTAAAAATTTGTATCAGGGGAATTGGTTGGTAATAGTTGCTTTTCTCAATTTAATTTATGTAAAATAGAACAGTTTCACATAAAAGTCATTTTTGAAATTTAATTTATTTTGAAAATAACTTTTCAAATTGATTATAATCAAATTTTTGTCGTTTCCATATGGTTCGCCCCCTAGTACAATAATTTAAAATATGTGCGTTTAAACCCTCACTTTGCTGTGGTCAGACTGACAGGCAAACAACAACTATTTTGCTCAAGCCAAAACAGATTATGAAAATAAAATAAGAAAATTATCAATAAAAAAAAGCGGCTAGATTTTTTCGTTAAGCCGTGTTTCAAACTACTCGTAAATTTACGTTTAAATTAGTGTTCAATGGAATCTAATATTAAAGCATATTGTGTCTAATAAACTATTATTAATAATTATATTAGTCTAGCACTTCCATACAAAGCTCAATATAAGGATTTGATATTTAGTTTAAGAAAAAAAAATTCCTTTAAGTGATAAGATGTAAGTTGTCAATGGAATAAGAGTTGAATTTGGAGCACTTCAGCTACTTGGAAAGTGAAGTTGATGAGAACAGAGACGCAGTACTTCACTCAGTTGGAAAATAGTAGAAATTTCAATTGCAAGTTACCATTGTTACAAACATGAAAGCGAGATAATTCAATAAATAATAAATAATATTAAGTAATAAAACTTACAGAAATTCATGGAGGACTGGCACAGGTTTTCTAACATTTAAAGAGGTAAAAGAAAAAAAAAGGTCTTACTTTCATGTGAATATTAACTTGAGATATACAGTAAAAAAAATTTCGCTTAACTTTCAGCAAAAATTTAAAAAGCATTACACAACGGGCACTCAAAACGTTTGAATGAAAATTAGAATAATATTTTTCAGAAATTAGAATGAGAAAAATAACTTGTAGGTCAGGAAATTTTCTTAACAGAATTGTCAACAATAAAACAACAAAATTTTCTAAGTTCGGCTCTAGGATCACAAAATATAAGGTTAGCATTGAAAATCTTTCAAGGAGTTAATTGAAAAACTTTTATTTCCACTGAAAGATTCTCTGCAAAAAATTATTATAAATTTAGCTTTCAGTGATTTGGAAGCAGTTATAACTTGTCTTCTCAATAGAATACAAGTTAAATTTGAAGCACCTCGGCTACTTCGAAAGTGGTCAAACATCCTTTTAAGAAGTTGTACTTGTAAATAAAATGGTATTATATTCTGTCTATAGCGGTCAGGAAATGATTGTAATTTAAATTGTCAACAAGTACAGAGCTCCTGTAGATTTTAGTACTCTAACTAGTCGAAAAGTAGAAATTTTGATCGCATGTTACCAATACGAGTGCGAGTTCATTAAATTAATAATAAACACAGCAAGAAATAAGAAAACCTATAGAAATTCATGGAGAGCGTTAACAGGTTTTCTAACATTTTTAAAACTAATAGAAAAAGAGTTGTTTGTTATTTTTATTGAGTATGAATTTTGTTTTCATATTGTATTGAACTTTTATATATTTTTGTAATCCCTATAAAAATCGGGCATTATTTTATATGAATATTAACTTGAAATTCACAATAAAAACATTATTCACTTAACTCTTAACAAAAATTATGAAGTAACTTAACATTGATTTCAAAATATAAAAGAATTTTGTAATATTTTTTTTTTGTATAAGTGGGGTTAGCCAATATACAATTAAGTATGAGCAACTGCGTGCTAAAAAACTTTCCATAATCTATATTTTTTTTAGGTTGTTTAAGAATTCACAGCACGATTCTTCGCAATTATTTATATTAACATGTACAAATAAATTTTTCATCTTAATTTAAACTATTTAGTATAAATTATTAAACCTTTACCTATTTTTACACTTGAATTTAGCTCAAAAATTTCATTAAAATGAAATACATATAACAGAAACAATTTTTAATATTACTAACAGCAATTAGTTAACTAAAATCTAAATATTATTTAACATAAAGAAATAAGTTTTAATGAAAATTCTTGATTATTATACAAACCTATTTTCATAATATACTTAGATAAACCTGATTTATATCATATGCTACAACATATTATGAATTGCACTTAAAGAGTCATCATACAACAGAATTTATATTTGTTTTTGGCGTGCTACTGCTCGATTGTCGCTAAAAATTTGGCGGCGATCTTGGTGTTGATAAAACATTTGTCTGTACATTTTCATTGAATTAAATTTAATATTTTTTATTATTCTATCTTAGAAAGGTGTTAATTATGATGTATTAATTGAATAAAGATGATTGCCAATCTAAAACATAGCGCCAAAACAGCACTTCAAACGCGGTTCTTTGTAAACCGAAATCTGCACGTCGTAAACATATTTGAACAATAGTAAATCAAAAATGATTAAAATAATAACTTCAATGTAATAGAAAAAAATAAAACCTTACCTTTTTTGAAAATTATAAGAATCCAACGTGCTTCTTTTTCTAAACAATAAATTCACAGTTACAGTCGTTACTCGCTCGACCGCTTCACTGGCGGCAGCAGACAACTTTAACTTGGTGGCCCATTGGGTAGATTCAGACTGACGGGATGCGGGTGTTTGTAATGTACAGGCCCAACACTTCCTACAATGTTGGCAAAAGTTCATAGGGTGGCCCAGTAATCAACCCAGCTGACAGTAATATGCACCTTCACTTTTCAATCAGTACCGTCAGTAATTTCGAAGATGGCCAGAACTTATGTTTTTGCTGGGAAATAAATAACAAATATTTGCTAAAATGTATTTTTTGCCTGTAATTATTTTTGATTAAAATTTTTTATAATTGTGTGCAAATTTTTTTTAATTCACTAAAAAAGTTCTCGAGATATGGTGAAATAGGCAAAAGGTTAAATTAACATTAAGGGGTTCAAACTTTGCTCCACTGTCTTGTTGGGGCCATATTTCCCTTATTGGGGTAACTTCTATGATTTGGGGGTTAGAAAACTGAATCCATTGAAAAAAAAAGTAAGTTTATTCAGAGAAAGTACGCTTTTGTGCCTGATTTCGTAATTTAAAATATCGTCTGCATTAATTAATTAGCATATTTTATGTCCCCCCTCAAATGATTAAGATTGAGTCCTAGAACCTGTATAAAAACATATCCATTAGGACGGTTATTTCCTTCAAAGAAGCATTCTCCAATCTATTTTTATCGTTCCTTTTTCTTAGATATACCAAACTGTTCAAAAAAATATTTGGTCTTAAGTTGCACAGCCAGCCAGAAACTTAATTCAAATTTCATAACTTTGCTTCCCCATGCACTGAATAAATTTTTACAGAACTTAATTTTTAATGGCAAGAGCAGTTTATTGAATTTTAATAGTTCTCTCCACTATAAAATTATAAAATACAAATTAAAATTTTTTACAAAAATTCACCCCTTTTCGGATGGTAGGACACGTTAGTCATTTCTAAGCTGCTTGTGAGCTCACAGCGATCAGAATAGAAACAATTACCGATTGCGTAAGCATTTACGAGGGGTTAAAAGTGGTAGCGATAACAGGGGGATTTCCTTTGCAAAAAAATTTTTTTTTAATTGTCAATCTAGTCATGCACGTTCTTAAATTAAATAAAGATAAGGAATGGAGAAGAAACAGTGTGCTAAATCTAAGTTGTACATTCAAATCTCGATAGCGAACGATGAGAATCATGACGTTCGGTTGATCCATGACCAATGATTAATGATCAATGACAATTCTTCTGCTCAATTTTTAAAATATTTGACAAAACTGAAAGATGAACGAATCATTTGACTAAATGACAATCCATCAGAACGATGAACCAATGAACAATAACTTTGTTCCGGCCACTTTTGTGTGGATTTGAGTTCTTCCTCACTCACTGTTTTTTTTTAACATGGATCTTCCCTCCCGACGCCAGGCCGGTTATTTTATAATTGACCAAAACAAGAAATCATTTTATTTAAATTAAAGTAATGAAAAATATTGATATTTCCAATTATAAATGCGAGTAAGAGGAAATGTATATTTCCAATTCATAATTGATAGTAAGGAAAAATACATGTTTTCAATTTTAAATTGTTCGAAAGGGAAAATATTTATTTTCTATTTATAAATGTTGGTAAGCGTAAAAATCGAATTTTAATTTACAAATGTTAGTGAGAAAAAAAATCGAATTTCCAATTTATAAATGGTAATAAGCATAAATGTATGCATCCCGTTTAAAAACATGCATGCCGATTTTTATTATGTATAAAAAAACTGCAGTGATTCAACCAATTAAACTCCGGCAGCACCTTCTAATTATAAAAATTGCTAAAACAGATGCATTATTCTTTTCAAAATTTATCACAAAATCACATTGATGTGACAGCATGACGCTTGCCTTACACAGCATGGGTGCTAAAGATAAGGCTTAAACAAACAATACCCGTCCTAAATTTTTTTTAATACAATGGGTGCATAAGGCTGCCTAACAAGGCACCCAAGGTCCCCTGAGAAATGCATTGTCACCCTGAGCGTCGAACGCGGTAGGCACCAAATTTCACGGTGCCCAAAGGGTTAGATGAAAAAGTAAAAGTAAAAAGCGAATACTGAATTATGATTTATAAAACCTTGTAATCTGATCTAGTTCGCATGGGGAGGAATTAGGTAGGGAGAGCTGGTTATCAGAATGCAGGCTGGTGTTAGAAGCCTGTAATCGGACACGCTTTATCATCCTTTTTTTTGTAGGCAAAAGGGTTAAAAAATTTTGAGAAAAAAAAAGGATATTGGAAGTTAAAAAGGAATTTTTTTAATTTAATTCTGATAATTTTACTTATCTCATGCCATTTGTAGCGAGCAAATGCTGAAATTTTTGCAAAAGGCAATTTTATCGTAAGAGATTAGAAGTTATAGATACAATTCCTTGTTAAAAGTCCATAAAAAATTAATTCAGCATGACTACATCGTTAAAGTGTGGTTAGAAGTCAAGTGTATGTATTTATATTAAAGAAATGTTTTGAAATTAAAAAAGGAGTACATTGGAAATAAAAGTAGAGGTAATTTTGTTTAGTTTTTAGGATAATTTCACTCTCATGCATTTCCTAACAAGAGAACGCAGAAATTTTACGAAAGGGGAATAATTTTATCTTAATAGATTAAAATTTATAAACGAAACGCCTTTGCTAAAAATCCATAAAAAATTAATTCAACATAACTACATCATAAAAGTGATGTAAAATTAAGCGTATGAATTTATAATTAATAAAATATTTGAAAAATGCTAAGGAATAAAAGAGGAATATATTGGAAGTAAAAGTAAGTAATTTTAGATTAGTTTTTACAATAATTTCAGAACTCGTAGGCTTTTTTTAACAAGCGAAAACACAAATTTTACGAAAGGTGCTATCATAACAGGCTAAAAGTTACAGACGAAATTTTATTTGTTAAGAGTTCATAAAAAGTTAATTCTTCATAACTGCTAATTTAAAGTAACGTACAAATTAAACATATGTAGTATTTATTATTAATATAATAAATTTAAAATGTTTAGGAACAAAAAAAGAGAGCATTGAACGTAAAAGCAGCGAGAATATTTCGTTTAGTTTTTGTAATAGTTTTGCATCACGCATGCCATTTGAAATTTTACAAAAGACAATTCTATCATAACAGACTAAACGTCGTAGATGAAATTTCTTCGTTAAAAGTTTTTTCTGCATTGGGTTCAAAATTACAAGACTACGGAGTTGAATTTTAGTAGCCATAAATCCATAAGAATTGGGTTGGCTATTTAATGATGGTTATAAAAAGAAATAGGGAGGTTGCTTGATAGTATTCTTAGCAAATGTTAGCAATCGAAGTTTTCACAGGCGTGAAAGATTTTTTATAGAAAAGCAATTTACTGACACACATTCAGAAAAGTCTGTACAAAAGAGCGATATAAATTTAATAGAAAATAGATTGAAGCAAGACCTTTAACCCTATATATTCATTCTTAAAATAATTACACGGGGAAATAATTTTCTTTTGTTTTGTATTTTGTTGTATGAAATTTCTTAGCAGATCTTGGATATTTTCATGTGTCTGATTTCTAATCTGCGATCTTTTTCTCTCGCCTCAAGCTAATAAAATTTTAAAAAGAAATTTTTAGCCATTTTTTATTGAAAAGTGAAAGTTTGCAAACGTATGTTGCAGGAGGTCACGTAAATGTTACGTGAAATTTCTGGGACGATTAATGGACATCATAAGGTTTAAAACAGCATAGGAACCCACGTTCAAAAATTCGATCTTGCAGAACATTAGTGGGAAACTATGACTCCTTGCAAAGTCTTTCTACTTTACCGAAGAAGAAAAAATAGAGACGTTATCAGAATGTAACGAATCATTGCCGTGGAAGATGGGATTGAAAGTTTCAAAACCGGTTTGATTGCTTGGATAAATTGAAAATTGATGTAACTACACTAGTCAATTACCATTCATCCGGCAATCAAACAGGTTTTGTTGTTTTTCTTTAATACCGACTGTTTTTATCCTCTTCTCTGTTTAAATATTATTTTGTGACTCCAAATGTGTTTATGTATTCAGCTTCATTTTTGACAAAGCTTCTAAAGTTATGTGGTATTAAAATGATTTCGGTAATATGGAATACGTTAGTTCTAGTGAGTGATGATTGCATGTACACTTTTTTTTTTCTTTTTCAACACATTTCCATTTTTTGAATGATAATCCAAAGAATATTATTTCTATTCCTTCTAAGTAACTTTCCAATTTTCATGTTTCATATAGTTCTTCCATTTTTTTTCCTCATACGAACGAAAACGATTCTTTCATATATGCATTTTCTTTTCATTTATTTAACTTCCCACAATCAAACGATTGGATCTCCCACAGGAAATTAGAAACTTTGTTAAGTTGGCAACCCCTCATTTCCGCCATAAGTGCCAGTTGTTTGCTAACGAGCCTTATGCAAGTCGATGAATACAATGGGTAGTCAATCCGAAGTTTATTATAATCTTCAATCCCCACACTGTTTGAAAAAGAGAACGTCGACGAGCACACAAAATGTTCTTTTTTTTCTTCTTTCTCTTCCATTCTTCAGCAAACGGGAGGAAGTTAAATAACCACGGATATTCCAGATTGTAGGTGATTTTGGCTCATTGATTGGCGCAAAAGAATATCTTTTTTCCTAAGAAGGTCTCAAAAGACTCTGGGAAAAGCCGCCAGTTTTAATTTAATTAACCGCTGGCCAAACAAGATCGGATGGTAATATTTCTTCAATCTAAGTTTAGGTGGAGAATTTTATCTAGTTTACTTAATCAATAGGTGAAGGGGATTAGATAGTGAGATGATATTGTTCTTTTTCAGGTATTGGAATTTCGGAATATAAAAGTAGAGTGAATGAAAACTTGTTTATCGACTACTTTTTGTTGCTTCAATCTGTCCATTTTAAACATTCTAAAAAATGCAGGTGTTGGTTTGAATTTTGCAGTTTTACATTTCTGTTTTACAGTTCAAAAAAATTGTATAACTCTTCCTTGCACAAGCTTTGAGAAGATCTAGAAAGGTTTAAAACTGATGATTTTAATGTTCATGTTTGTTTCTTTCAAAAGGATGATTATATCAATCGATTTTAAATTTTTTCAATTTCAATTTATTTTTATATTTCGGCTGCACTCTAATTTTTTTAATGAATCAAAATTTTCTTTGCCTATAAATACAGAACTTAATTTGCAACTATAAATTTATCTAAAAATACGTTTTTATAATTTTTATTATTTATATGAAATTATTTTAAAATTAATTTATTGCTAAAGTTATTGCGCTAATATTAAATAACACTACATGTGTCGAACAATTAAAATATTGCTTTGTTTTCAACTCCTGTTCATTGATCTAAAAAGAAAGTATTAAAGTATAAACTGTGCTTCCACCTTAAATACTGGGTGAATTATGTTGAGCATCTTGAAAGAATTTCGCTCGCAACTAAAAAAGGTATTGTTATAAATTACCCATAAACTATTAAAGGATACAGAAGAGCCACGTTAGCTTAAAGGATATGCACTCGCCTTTTTTTCTAGGAGGTTCACCTTCTTTTGGGTGACCTGGGTTCGAACCCCAGCAATGGCGGGTTGAATTCCACGCCGACCACAGTACCGACGTAAAATGTGATCGACGAATCATGGGTTAGAATAATGCATGATGATTGATAGACGGATAATAGGTTAAAATAACACATGGTGATTGATACATGGATCATGGGTGAGAATAACGCATGGCGATTGATAGACGGATAATGGGTTAAAATAGCTCATGGGGATTGATAGACGGATCATGGGTAAGAATAACACATGGTGTAAATCAAAGACGGGTTAGTTCCCTCAAAAAGTTCTCCACAAACTCAAATTTCTCCCAATATATGATCCAGGAGTTCCCTTGTCTTCTGGATTGGATTCACAATTACAAGGCTACAGAGTAAAGCAATGGTTGTCGTAAACTCAAA
This sequence comes from Parasteatoda tepidariorum, assembly GCF_982258835.1. Taxonomy (NCBI): domain Eukaryota; kingdom Metazoa; phylum Arthropoda; class Arachnida; order Araneae; family Theridiidae; genus Parasteatoda; species Parasteatoda tepidariorum. The sequence goes on from NC_141756.1 coordinate 27,236,654, forward strand.
AACTGGGTCTGCTATTCAGCATCGGTTATAAAATAAAACAACCAGCATATCAGTTAATAGAATCAATCATCAATCACTTTAAAATCTATATTAATAAGAATAAACGGTTTAAAATAGTATTAAAATTAGAGGAAATTAAGGTAATGCCATTTATTTATTTTTTGATGTCTTAGAAATTAAGGTAAAATGATCAACAGATTTGTTGATAAAATAAAAGAAACAAACTTTTCAACTTCAATGATACGGGAGCCGTTAACGAGCATATTCCTTTAAAATGTGGAAAACGATTGATTCCGCATTTCAACAGAATGTTCTTAATTTTCAGATTAGCAAGGTAATATTCAAATGAAGGGCTATCGAGCTTTAGTAAAAAAAATCACTAATGCTCCTTAAAAGAAATTAATAATAATGTTGTTTTGGAGAATGTCCGAATTTTTTGTTGAATGTCCTTCTTACGCAACTATTGATTTCTAGCATGTCCTAAAGACCTCTTATATCATGTTAACATAATCAGGCATCAGTGCTTATTGGATACCTACATTAGTCATGATAGTTAAGAATTAATATTTAATATTTATATTTAGGCAATATTTTGGATATGAGTGATCATTTCAGTTCAGATACTTAAAAAATCATAAATCCATATAATTTTTGATTATTTTCGATTTTATCATGACTGTAGGCTAAAAAAAAATTGAAATAATTCATCTTCTAAAAATCGAACTAGTCTATATTTAAACATATAGGGTCTGTCTAAAAAGTTTTTAATTAATGAAATATCTGTTTCAAACAACTTGCAAAAGCATAAAATATTTAAATTGTTCATGAATTTATTGAAATTCGTGACTATACATATTTATTAATAGCCATTATTCAACTTTATTAATGGATAAATTTAAAGTGCACTTTCGTATAAATTAAATTTTAAGGAATATCATAAAAAAATGATAAATTAAAATACCTATTAATTTCAACCGAATCTTTTTTTCCATTCAAAAAAAAAAATCAATATTAAAAATTCAACTGAAAAATGAGTAATGATTTTTTTGGCTCATATATAACGCCTATCTGCTATAGCTATATGGGAGATAATGGCTCCACACGGCTGCCATTTTAAAACAAATAGTTCGGGGTCGACCTCTGATTGGGCCTTCTTTTACACTAAACGCTCTCCCCCTCTTCGCTTATCATTCTCATTAAGAAGTGACAGCTGACGTTTTTCGGAAAACACCATTTTTCATCCCTCTATTTTATAAACTTTTATTGATATATATTTTATCTTTTTATTTGTATCTTAGTGTTTTAATTTTCAAGTTTCAAAGGCAAGATACATATTCAGGATTTTGAATTTTCATTAGTTATATAAAGGGATTCGTTTGTCTACGATAGCAATGAATTAATGCCGATTCTACGCAATCATTCAATGGAAAGGTTTTTAAGTAATTGAGCCATTGATGGAGTTGTCACTTTTTAGAATCTGAAAAGCTCATGTTAAATGTAAATAAGACACATTATTATTATTATTATTATTATTGGAAAAAATGTATGTGTATTGAATAATAGGAAATAGCTTTTACTAAATATAAAGTTAGAATAAAATAAAGGTAAACTTAAATTTTGCTGGAAATACATATACATTGAATAAAAGATATTAGTTCCTATTAAATTCTAATTTTAAATGAATAAAACTTCCTTCATGCACACAAATTACAAATGAATTAGATCCAATTAAATATTAATTTAAAAAGATAAGGCTATTGAATAGTTATTAAATACTTATTTAAAGCTTAATATTTACACCTATTAAATACTAATTTAAATAAGATAAAGTTTTATTCTTTTGCAAGAAATACATTTGTGTGGAATGACATTAATTCAATTCAATTAAATATTAATTTAAAAAGATAAAGCTATTAAATATAATTTAAATCTTAGTATTTACTCCTATTAAATACTAATTTAAATAAGATAAAGCTTCATTCTTTTACAAACGCATTTGTGTGGAATAAAATGAATTAGATCCAATTAAATATTAATTAAAAGAGATAAAGGTATTAAATAGCTATTTTAAATACTAATTTAGATATTAGTATTTACTCCAATTAAATACAAATTTAAATATGATAAAGCTTCATTATTTACAAGAAATACATTTGTGTCGAATAAAATAAATTAGTTCCAATTAAATATTAATTCAAAAAAATAAAGCTATTAAATACTAATTTAAATCTTAGTATTTACTCTTACTAAATACTAATTTAAATAAGATTAAGCTTTGTTCTTTTACTAGAAATGCTTAGTGCGGAAAAAAATTAATAAGAACCAATTGAATATTAATTTAAAAATATAAAGTTAGATTTAAATATTTTTGTTAGAATTACACTGAAAAAGGAAGCAGCTTTTTCTTTAATAATAATTTAGTTTTTATGTTACTTATGTTTTTAGTTAGATTTAGTTTTTTCTGCTCAAAATATATATACATTCAATAAAATTAAGTTACTCCTAAAAATATTAATTTAAATAATATTAATTTAAATAATATTGATTTAAATAAGATTAATTTAAAACGTATTAATTTAATTAATATAGATAAATATTTATTTATTTGTTCGAAATGCATACGCATTAAATGAAATAATGTAGATCCAACTAAGAAGTTAGGAATTTTTGTTCGAATGGAATCGTGGTGAATTTGCTGTGTAATGTTTAGTATAGCATATGCTAAAATGCATTAAATGCATTAAAAAACATGTGTTCTAATTACATCAATGACAACTGGATAATAAACCAAAACCAAACCATGCCCTTATTTGCTATTATTAATTATCCAAGTCAATAAATTTCATTTAAAAGTTTTTTATTTTTTAAAATTTATTTATTTATTTATTTATTTTTGCCGAAATGAAACGAACTTTCAATACAAAGCCATTTAGGTGGGCTCCCCTGTAATTTGACGTGTCAAATAGGCACGCAGACTTAAGATTAATTATATTATTAAATAATTAAGATCTTAAAGTCCTATGTACGACTGAGAGAGAGACACAGATAGCGAGAGAAAGAGAATATTGAAGTTGAAGAAATCTCCAACCAGATCTCCAGACATGATTCCTATCAACTATGTTTTGAATATTTTTCGAATAACAATTGCATATAGCCATCTCTCTCTGTTTTATATAAAAGTGGGCTTTATTGTCCTCAAACATTCGTCAACCTCGCAAATTGCGTAATAGTTCCTAGGGAGACTTGCACTAGGGTTTATATTTTCTAATTCATATTTAGACTATTTTGCTGTGACGCCCATTGACTCATGATCTTGAATTCATGTCATTAACTTATCGTTTTTATCATACTTTCATGCATCTTCTTACAAAATTTAACTTAATCTGGAACCTTATTTATTACGTATACAAAAAAAAAATGTGTTTGCCCCTAAATGTTTGGAAAATTATTTTATTTTGCCATCCCTTTTAAGCAAGTTTAGTAAGTTTTTTTTGGGGAAATTTATTCGTGTTAAATAAAATGAGCTGGCTTCTGATAAGTGTTTAATTATATTAATTTGAAATAAGAAGGGTGGTTAAACTTTCAGAATGTGTAAACTTATCTGAAGAATTTGTTTGCTTAAAAAAATACAAAAGTAAGAATCAGAAAACATATAAGTAGATTTCTTTCTATTTTGTTATTTTTAAAAAACTGGAAACATATATTATACAAACAGGTTTGATTTTATTTTCAAATATACTACCTTTTTCCATTAAATATAAATATAAAGAATCTCATTTAGCTTTTAAACTTTATTTTACTTTCCATATTTTCTGAGTTATTCTTGCTAAGCAAATTCAAAAATTTGCTTAGCAAGAATAACTCAGAAAATAATTTTTAAAAGATATATTGAGAGCATAATAGGATATTAAAATTATTATTTATTTATTACAGTGTCAAGAATTTTTGAAATGATGTGAGCAGGAAATTTTCTTTTTATGTTTCAGAACATTAATTAATGGGTACTGTATGAAATGATGTTATTCATAAAAAATAATTTAAGGGATTATAAAATTGGTTTACCTTTAATAAAGTACTGTTCTTTCACGTTTAGAATATTCCTATTTTTATTTTCTTATTTATTTTTCCTTCTCCTTAAACGTAAGGCGAACGGATTTATGTTTTACAAGTCTAACATAAACTTTCCCCACTGCAATTACTTTAACACTCCAAGCAAGGAATTTTTTTTTAAAAGATAAACTTCTATAACATAAAAACAAACGATGCATAACGAAACCACTGACAGAAGTGAAGCGAAGAGAAGAAGCGTACGAAAGAACAAAGCAGTCTTCCTTTTCTAGAATACGTCTGATTATATCAGATCCCAAGAAGCTCCATAGCCAATCAACGTCTGTTTTACATCAAGCAACGTCTGCTAAGAGAACAAGGGGAAGGGAAGTGAAAAAAAGAACAAACAAAATGGCGCAAGGGGTCAAAATCGAATTATACTTTTCCTTTCCTCCTCCCCACAGGAATCGATCCCCATCTAAAGAGGACTAATAAAAAATAACCTTAAAAGGGAAAATGTTCCAGACTTTACAAACCTCATGGATCAGTGCTGTAAAAGCCTTATATTTGCTGAGGTTTGGAATGTAATTAAAATGAATAGCTGTTTTGAGACCCCTTGATGATGGTTAATTTCGTTTTTCGAGTTTTAAAACTTCTGATTCGGAATCTCAGTCTCCAACAATATTTGTGCTTATTTTTTGCCGCGAATGAGAATTTGGGTTCCATTAATGTAATTCTAATTGCCAAGGGAAATGGCTGTTTAATGTTTGGTATATCATCTCCATTGTTCTGATCTATGCACTGGAATGCAGTAATTCGTTTTTGTTCTTTATCTCTCTGATGCTTTCGTCTGCGAAAGTGAGTGCAATACATCATTAGGCATCTGGCATCGGGAAAAAATGAACACTAACACTGAAGAACATTTTAAAGAAATTAATGTTCTAAGAGCTTTGTTGGCGGTTTGTGATTTGGTATGGTGGACGGAGTTTTAAAGTTTCTGAAAGGCTTTCAGCGACAATGCGTAAAACGGTAAATTGAAGTTTAATTAAAAAGCTGCAGAGAATTGAAAAATATTTTAAACTGCTTCAAGAGAATCATTCATGATAAGCGACGATGATTATATACCAGAACAATAAATTATTGAATATGTACTTTTTAAATTCGATGGCTTAACAAGAAAAGGACATACCAGGAGTCCAATGAAAAATGTGCTTCTGTTGTTCCCAACAATAGGGTAGCACTAGTAACCTCAATATGAAATTTTTAAAGAGAATGAATTTGAGTTATAAAGATAATTGCTCATGTATCTGGCAACGTTGTTATGATAGTAATAGTTATTATACATTTCCTATCTCTTTGATATCATTTAACTGTTGAATTTATATTTAATTACAAATGTTCAACAAATTATATTCAGTAAATCTTTTCTGCTTCATGAAATCATTTGTATTCAAAATTGTTGTATTAAAACTAGATCCCAACTGTATACTAAACATTAATTAACCTCTCAGATCCACCAGTTCCAAGAAAATATACTTATCCTAGAAACAGACAGAGTTTGCCACTTAAGATTTAAAAATTTCAAAATTCATTTAAAAATTCTTATAAAACTTACCCTTGCAATTAAATACGCTGAGATTTATAACTCTTTAGTATTGATAGTATTTGAATAAACTGATAAAAGATGTTAGCAATATTTTTAAAAAAAACTGTTAATTTGATCCTAAACATACAAAATACTCTCTAGCAAACCCTAATCTATAAACGACCATATATACGCCCAATTATCATTCTATTCTTTTCCAATTACGTCGAAATATATGCAAAAACCAAGAGTGCAGTAAAAACTGAACACGTGAAGTGATTTACTTGTTGATCAAGTAACTGAAATCAAATACTCAAAACCGGAAGGTTAAACACAACTAACTATTGAAGGTTAAACACCTGTGAAACATTATTCGAAATTATAAATTAACTTCTACTTATATTTTTTAAAAATTGCAATGAAACGGTCCAAATCGAAATCACGTCCTTGTGAGCTGCTGGAGTTGGAAACTCCCGTCCCATATATTATACCGTGTGTAGTAAAGGGAGAACCGCGTCATCACGTATGTACGATCACGGTCCTGAAGGGGTTAATAATATGTTAAGGAATTTAGAACTATTATTCTAAAATCTACTTGTAAATTGAGAATACGTTAACATGCAAAGATCCTGCAGGAATGCAAGTTTTCAAACTCAATGCAAATGTGCAAGATAGCCATAATGCAAGCGCCGAAATGGTGTGAGACAAGGCACAAAATAATGATAATTTATTACACAAATACACATTTATGCAACATTTTTCTCTAAAAGAAAATTTTAATCCGGATAATATTAGTTTCGGCCTGAAACTGTAATGCACAAATCACATCGACGAAGCATATTGATTGACTAACATTTGTCAGTTTTGAGAGAGAGATTTTTGAGTATTAACGCGTCTGCGACTACAATTTCTATGTCTTTATAATTCTTGCTTACTTCTTACTGAAACTAATTCTTCTTATCTTTTGTTTATTTGTTTTATTTATCACTTATTTGTTTACCTACATCTAGAATTTTGGCAAGTAGTAGATATCTTCCTCTGATGAGTGGCGAATTTATCTTCCAAACTTTTTATTTGAATTTTCACGAAAGATAGCAACGACGAGCCAACGAACTTCCTTCGGTTTTCTTAACGTTCTTTTTGAACAAAGATTAAAAATTAGAAAGATTAGAAACCGAATAACTGAGATGTCAACTAATTATTTTGAAAAAAAAAAAATTCTTTAAAAATAGTAACTTTTCAACAGAGCGTCATCAGAAACTGGAAAGAGATAGATGAAAAAAAAAATTCTTTTTCGATTTTGTCACTTTTCTTAAATTGCAAACAAGCTGCATGTTGGTCACTTTTATTTGATGTCTTAGAATTTGTATTTCTCAATGATTATTTGGGAGAAAATATACACATTTGCCCAAGATATATAAGATTACTTTAAATATATTTTTAAATAAATATTTCGAATACAAAAAAGATAAACTACGTAACATGTGATAACGTATTTTAAGTTCTAAGTTTAACCAAAAAGTTATTTTAAATAAATAATCCACTGAAACTGAAGCTGTAAGATGTAATTTTTATAATTTTATTACCATCGTTGCCTTCGCATAGATCATTTAGAAGAAGCTAACCCTCATTTGCGTTACATAAAGAGTCACAAAATTCACCCACGTTTAGCTTGGCCGAAAGGGGACTCTAGACCATGATCCATCTACCGCAGAGGATATTTTTACCAGTGTAGTCGGTGCGAGCTGGGTGCGGATTTCGTATCGACCAGCCATCGCTGGTATTCTAACCCGGTTCAAGCACTGGGAGGCGAATACTCAATCTCCTGACCAGCACGGTTCAGTGGTAAAATATTACCTGATTAAAAGCTTCATTTGCTTTAAAAATATATAATTCTTGACGGAGAGTCATTTACGTCTGGTAAGTCCGGAAAATGGGTGCCTATTTTTGAAGCGCTTGAAACATGTCGACTGTTTTTCACTTTCTATTTACTTTTGCAGCAAATGAAGCCTTTAATCAGGTAAAGCAATTATTTTGTTTTAGTGATAAGGACCTCAAGAGTGTTGGGGTTAACAGATCAGACGACAAAAACCAAACTATAAATTTTTTTTTGTGTATCTCATCACCAAAAATGGTTACACCAGAGTGGTGCATTGAAGCACCATGCATCTCTCGGTTATTGGTGTTTCATTACAAGAATGTTATTTTACACTTCGCGATATGAAATATCTACCGCCACTTCTGCTAATTTTTTTCGGCCATCCTGTATTCTCAGGAATTGGATTTTAATAAATTTTCCACTCCCAGGTGGTACAGGATTGAGCATTTTATAAATTTAATTTCAATACACCAATGCAGGATTTCCAACATGTTAAAATTCAAAGGAACTCCGGCAATCAAACTCAGTAGAAATTGTATTACTTTCTTAAATCAAACAATCTTACAATTCTTTTAATGTAAATATTCCGCAAGATATCAAGCAAATTAACAAATAATCGTGTACTTTCATTACCCATCACTGTTTGCCGTGCTTTAGCTAACCTCCACTCGATTATATCGAAATTCAAGAGCAAAAAGTGGAGTGGAAATTTTACTTAATTAGCTCATCGAGGGATCTTGGCATCATTAGCTGTATATCCTCCTCTCACCAATCGAAAGGTATGAGAAGGTTTCGAGTGGACATATATGATGAAGTGACGTCACCGCTTAAAGCCAAAAACGGGGGTAGCGGGGGGCTAGGAGCGATTAATTATAATCGAGTCCCCTGAGGGGGGATGAGAACGAAACATGTTTTACCCAGAAGGGGGAGGGCAGCAACCCGAATAATGTCTTTACCCTTTCCAAGTGGTGTTCTGACATCCCTCAGGATCTGAATAAATTTTTTTTATGAGATTGAAGCTTCGTTGAAGGAATATTTTAAAAAGTATTTTAGTGATCCATGAAATATGACACGAGGTCTTATTTTTAAGTGGCGTTAAATTAAAAAGTAAAAGGTGTTTCAATAATTAAGAAGTGATGAATTCACGGAAATTGAAAAATGAAAGAATTAATAAAATATTCTTAAGGAAACTTTTAAACAATTGAAGGAGCTGGCATAATATTATTGCTTGGTATATATCTTTTTTTCTCCGTTTTAATGGATTTCAGACTGAGGATAATACTGCTTGTGAAGTACCTGGATGGTATGGACTGGTTCTAATTATAGCTTTGTAATTGCCCAAATACTAAGATAGAGACATGAAGTGTAGGGGAACTCAAAACAGAGAAATTCAAGGGATCTAAAAAGATTTTGCCACAATATCCGCTAAAGGAACGGATTCGGGACAGCGAGAAAGTCGATCAATGCAAGTAAGAAAATATGAATATCCATTAGAAGGTGCCAGTAGTCCGACCAAGCTGAGAAGCACTTGATTGAACCGAGATGATCACAGCTTAACCCCGTCCTGCTCCCGTCAGGAACCGAGATGATGGCAAATTAAATTTTTCAAGTTGGCTGGTGGTGTGTCTGACAATTTTAGATCTTTGTCACTCCAAAGCATGAACGTGTTCAGTTCGCTATTTCCTTTTGCGTGCAAGGCCACACGAAACGTTGTTATATCAGTTTTATTGAAGACTTGTTGCCAGGATGTGAGAGACGATGTAACTAACTAAAAATGACCTGGATTCCCCAGGGGAAACATAAGGTTGAAATCTGAATCCCATGAAACATTACAATAAAGGGATTTTCCAGGTGACAGCGGCATAGGCTGCAAGTTGAGATTGTTGGCTTCTCAAGAAGGCTTCTAGTTCTGAGTCCTGGTGTTATTCATCCGCAAGGACAGCAAAGTATATTGGCGAAGGAATGGCTAGTTCTTCGATACGATACAAGGTGTCTGTGGCAATATTCTGTGAACCCTCAACATCACGGATATCTGTTGAAAATTGGTCTATGAAGTCTAGGTGTCTCATTTGACGTTGGGAATCTTTATCCAAACGCTGTTGAAAAGCATAGGTTAAGAGTTTGTGATCTGTGACGATCGTGGAAACTCGTCCCTTTAGCATATGTAAAAATGTTTACATCTTCGCAAATTCCTAATGATATTCGCGATCGTAAGCGTTGTATCTGGTTTAAGCTGGTGAGAGTTGTTTTAGAAAAATATGAAAGTGGTCTCCATGATTCTTGATCTCACAGTTGCAAAACTGCTCTTATACTTGTTGTTGATGCGTCAACGTAGAGTGATAATGGTTTAAATACTGAAGGATATTGCAAATTTGTTGCCGAAATTAAATCATCTTTACACTTTCAGAAAGTTTTGCGAGATTCTGTGCGTATAAACTCCATATTCGTACAACATTGCAGGTTCCTGTTCGTAATAAATTCGAGGTCACCAGTTTGCGGAGGTATGATTTTTGAGTGAAATAAATAGACACGCTGCTTTTAGCAAAATTTATATAATAAACAGTTTTGAATATTAATAAATATAAATAAAGTACAGTTGAACAAGCAACAATGATAAGAAAAGCCGATCGTTAATATAGGTATTTGCACTACTGGCCATTAAAATTGCTGCACCAGGAAGGGATGAAAAATAACAGAATGATATTTATTAGGCTCATACATTTTAGTTGGAAGAACAGGTGATTACATTTTCAGGATATTTGGATGTATATTCTGAGGAATTAGTACTCAGAGCAGCCTCCCCTGGCAGGAAAAAAAACTGCAGTTATTCTCCTGGGCATCGAGTCGAACAGAGATTGGATAGCTTGAACGGGTACAGCATTCCATGCAGCTTCAACATTATGCCACAATTCATCGACCGTAGAGACTGACGAGTGGTGGCGTGCCAGTCACTCGGCAACTATTGACTAGGCGTTTTCAATAGGAGAGAGATCAGGAGAACGTGCTGGCCAGAGCAACAGGCGAACATGTTCTGTGTCAAAGAAGGTCAGGTAAGTGCGGACAACACGCGGTCGTGCATTGTTCTGCTGAAACGTAGCATTATGGAGACCTCGAATATAAGGCATAGCAACTGGCCCTAACACATCAGAAATGTAGCGGGTGCTGTTCAAAGTGCGGGCAATACGAACAAGAGGTGATCGAGACGTGTATCCAATGGCACCTCATACCATTACTCCAGGTGATGGGCCAGTATGACGATGACGAATGCAAGCTGCCAATGGGCGTTCTCCACGATGTCGCCAAACACGGATGAGGCCATCATGATGCTGTATACAGAACCTGGATTCGTCTGAAAAGACGATGTCATGCTATTCCTGCGTCCAGGTTCATCATTGATTACATCATTGGAGACGCTTCTGCCTGTGATGCAGCGTCAAGGGTAGCCGAAGCCATGGTCGCCGTTCTGACAGTCCATACTGATACTGCTGCTTGTGCAGACACTTGCTGTCTTGCAAATGTTGACTCAAGGTTCGTGACGTAGCTGTACGATCCCTTAAGGCCACGTGAATAATATGCCCGTCTTCTCAGCTGTTAGTGACGAGGGCAGCTGATATCCTGTACGGATTTCCATATGACCATTATGAACCCATCGATTCCATATTCGGCTGACAGTCTGCAATCCCGATAGGCCACAATTCGACCTCGATCAAACTCAGAAACGTGCTGGTAGGCATTTCTGCTTCTTACATGAGGCATAGCAAAAAGTTTTTTACCCCAGAACAACGCTCAAATTCTTCTGTATAAGAAACTTACTGTCAAATCTCTTCTTTTATACGCATTGTAGGTGTCACTACCACCGCCTGCTTTGCATGAATGCGCTGATAAGATAATCATTCGCATACCACAGCATGCTTTATCCGTCCTGCAAATTTCGCGTTTGTGGTATGCAATTCCTGGTACAGCTATTTTTATGGACATTCTATATAAAATTAGAAGAATAATCATAAAGAGAAAGGAGCTGGCTAAAGATAGGCTAAACCTGACAGCCATCATCAATAACAGTTACAGAACTAATGAAAGTAGCCTATAATAGTGATATTTTACGCAACGACAGAGCCTTTGAAAAAAAGTGTCAATAATGACTCACTAAAATTCTAGGAAATTCTTATCAGTGGTAAATTAAAAATATTAGAAAAATTTTTAAAGTTAATAAATTCTCAATAGAAAATAGCTTTATTATTGTTCGTTAAACATTTTTGTTCAGTGAACAAAAGCTCTTTTAATGTCCTACATTCTAAAAAAAACGGTATTTTTATATTGAATTTATAGTTTTCGCACATTATATATATATACTAGTGGGCTGCGCCCCCTGCTCGCTAACGCTCGCCAACCCCCGAAAATTGCTACGCAATCTTATATGGTTTGCCTCTCCAACCAAGCTCGCTTCGCTCGCTACTAACTTAGCTACATTGCAAATGCACAAAATTCTAAGAATTCAAAACAATCATTCAAATCCATATAACAACTCTTTTTTTTTTTAAAAAAAATTACAACTTTTTAGTAAATACTAGGTCATTAAAATAAAAAAATCTTGAATGACAGCACGTATGTTTTTCATAGCTGTCATCAATGCTCTCTTCCAATCTTCGATCACGCTTCTTTTGATTATACTTCAAAAGCGTAACAGCACGACTGAGACTCATTTTTCAATGAATAACTAATAACAATGATAAAACAAATAAATTCGTGATATAAATCTAAAATCGTCAAATAAATTCTTAATATATAAATTCGTGAAAAGAAGCGCTTTCTACAAAATACTAAAATAGAGATCAATCGACAAAGACTACTCACTTCTGCCTAGCTTAATAGTATGAGATTGCCGCAGCTGATAGGGTGAATTTCGGAAGAGATCACATTTGGTGAGAATGCTCTCTCTGGTGATTTCAGTTTCCGTTTTTAAAAGCGCTATATGTTGAGCCACCTCTGCTAGATTTGGCATGTGACATTTTTAGCTGCAATCATTGGTCGATTTTCTAGCGTTGCCATTCGGAAGTTATAATGAGGTTTTTTTTGTCGCCGTGTAAGAGAAATATATATATAGATTTTGAGTCCTTATAAAAGTGATGTTAAAAAAAGATCATTATTAAGAAAGTAGAGATTAAAAACACCAGAACCAGATTGATTTCCAGATAGTAGTTGAAAGGTTTTCTAATACATGCCTTCAACTTAGTTTCATCCAAGAATCAAACCAGTGAATCATTTCCCTTAAATTTCGTCTTCTAAAATTGTTTGCGTGAAAAAATAATTAATTCACCTAAATATTGTTTGTGTGAGTATCACACACAATACCCTTAAGTGCGACCCATCCACATAAACAATATTTATCAATAGTTACAAATTGATCTTGCTGGATCAAGTTGTAAAGACTTTGCATATTGTTTAAGCAAATGAATGGGGCACATAACACCTTTTCACGTAAACAATATTTACTTTCAAATTGAACCTAAAGAATCAAGTTGTAAATACTTTAAATATTGTTTGTGCGAATGAATAGAGGACACAATACCCTTTAGTGTAACTCATCTACATAAACAATAGTTACAAATTAATCTGGCTTGATTAAGTTGTAAATACTTTACATATTTTTTATGCAAAATGAATGGGGAACATAACACCTTTTCACGAAAAAAAAATATTTACTTACAAATTGAATCTTAAGAATCAAGCTGTAAATACTTTAAATATTGTTTAAGTGAAGGAATGCGTCACACAACACTCTCATCAACAGTTGCAAATTGATATTGCTGGATCAAGTAGTATATATGTAATAAATATTGTTTATAGGAAAATGTCATCCTGCTGATTAAATTTAAATAGGTTGTTGTTATAGATGCCATGTAATTTGTAGCATTGTGTATAAGTAGACCATTTCTAAAAATCCCTGAAAACAGATCCAATAGTTCAAAGAACATTGATCAAATACATCAAAAACACATCCAATCTATCACTCGCCAGTTGAAAATGTATTGAAAATAGATTTTTGTCTTAATTCATCGCATGTTTCTCAGAATATTCTATTTCAAAACAACCCATTTACAAGATTGGACTGTTGAAAGTGAATTCATCCTTCTCGCTTTTTAACTTTTTAGAACAAAAGATAAAAGAACACAATTTGTTATCCAGGAAAGAAAAACACAAAAGAGCAACTCGAAAATGTGTGGAACACTTACTCCATTCAGCTAATTCAAAAAATGACAAAGTGCTGAATATATCTTGAATTATGAGGATGTTTCAGGGGAAGAAAAACTTAAAAGAAAAATTCCATTCCGCCGGAGAAATTGCTTAGAAGACTTGGCGCCGAAAAGTGAACAAGAAGTACAACAATAGCCAAGTTGTATCTTGAGGCGATAGTACATCTTTTCCGATATTATAGATAAAATTGCTTTGGGACCGACTACAAAAAAATTCGAATAAACGAACTCTGCTTTACTTCAAGAATTATAATTTAAATGAATGCAACAAAAGGATAAGTAATTCGCGTCACTTTTAAAACAATGATAAAAACATATTGAGTGCTTTTGTTTATCGGTTAATGAAAAGCACCAACAATTAAATTTTTGAAGAGCTTAGTGACAGTTTTAAGTGACATTTTTTTTAAAATAGTTATTTCCATAAAATGTCTTATTTTAGTCTTATTTAACTAAACAATGGTAACTTATTTTCCTAAGTTACTAAATATTTCTGATCTAAGTGGTTGAATTTACTAGTTTAGCAAACGGTATTAGTTTAAAGTCATTGGTATTTTGAAAAAAGTGAGATAATTTATCAATATGCAAAACCTCCTATTACAACGACATGGGACTTGTTAAATTACATAGATCTGAATTATTTAAAAACTATTACTATTGAGTAGTTGAATAAGACTAAAATAAAATAATTTCTAAGAAAATGTCACTAGAAATTAAAGTTTTGAAAATTATAACTTTTTTTTTACTTCAGTTATTTCGTTGTGCGATCTTATTTTAGTCTTATTTAACTAAATAATAGTAATTTATTTTCCCAAGTTCTTAAATAATTCATACCTAAGTCCTCTAACAAGTCCCATGTCATGGCAATAAAAGGTTTTGCATATTTTGATAACATCTCGCATTTTTAAATACAAATGGTTTTGAAATAACAGCGCTTGCTAAATTAGTTAATTCAACCACTTAGATCTGACATGGGACTTGTTACAGCACGTTTTAAACACAATTTTTTTTTAAATGCACTTGCTTTTATATTTTATTTATAACCGGTGTTGAATTGCAGACCCATTTTTTGATTTCAGAATCCGTAGCCTAGTAAATTTAAACTCAACCCAGACAGCCACGCGACTCCTAGAATGAAAATTAGGACAAACTAGCCTTGGCGAAGGCTTCTTGGTTGAACTAAACTGCATTTACGTTACATGGAGAAGAAAACCATATAAACCACTCTCGGTTAGCCCAAAGCATGATTCTCTACCAATGATGATATATGACATCAATACTGTGGTCAGGACAAGCCAGGAGCAGAAATCGTATTTACCGGTCATCGCTGCGATTCGAACCTCAGTCATCACATTGGAAGGCAAATGCTACATCTCAGTTTTTCAGTCACTGCAGCTTAATCTTCTCAACCACCTTGGCTTAATCTCTTTAATACAGTCTTGGCAATATTTATGAAATTAAGTTTTTCGTTTCTCAATTTCCGGTTTAATTAGACATGTTTCAACACAAACTCTGAACAGCTAATCCATAATATCTCGTATTTGACTCTTACTATTTTACTCCCGAACCAGAATATAATAATTTAGCATTTCAAACTTCATGTAGTGCACTAAAGATTTTATTCACTGTAAAATATTACAAGTGGCTCAACGATAAGAACCATGTTCTACTTATGGGATTTGCGGCTACCAAAATTTAACCCCTTACTCTTGCAGTTTCGAACAATCTCCGGAAAACAAGATAACTTATATAGTTTGTCTAAGCTAAGAACTCCTGCCACAAAGTCTGAAGCCGTTTGGTGCTATGGAAACAAGAATGGCGCATTTTAGGGAGGGTAGCTTCTCTCTAGGACTAACACAATAGACTGAAGAGATTCCCTTTCTCTCGCTGACTCGAGCCGAAACCACTCCAAAACAGTGACCCCGCACCCCTACTTGAAATAGTCATACGTCGTTACCATGGTCACCGCCACAGGTCCAGTTGAATGTCTGGAGGAGTTCTTATTTTATACAGACTAATAGCTATTTTGTACAGATAAAGCTTCAGGATAAAATCAACTTCCTAGATTTTTTATTTACTTATTTGTTTTTGTTAAATTAAACCACAAAATTAAACTCGATCCTCGCCTCCATTAGCACGATGGAAATTGATTCCATCACTTGGTCTATCAAGAAACAGTATAAATATTTATTTTTATTTTTTTATTGTCATTACTCAACCATTATGAATTGGCGGAAGAAGAAATAGCTTTGAGTAAAAGTTTATTTTTTTCACTGTAGGTTGGGAAAGTAAAGGCTTCTTAAAGTTCAGCACATTTCTTTTGGCGAGAATTTCAAATTGCATACCTTTCCGATTGGTTGGTTCGAGTTAGAAATCCCTTTAAAAAAGTTAATATTTTACAGAATTATTTTTTTTCCCTTTTTATACATACAATTTTTTTATACTTTTGGAACAACACAAAATTGTCTAAGAAGAGGAAAACATTATATATTAAGGAACGAAATTTAAATTAATATAATACAAGTGTTTTTGAGAGAAAACTGGGAAATGGTACTTGACCTTAAAAGACATCAGTGCAGGGTATATCTGGCAAATGTATACCGGGCAGTGGCACTTAACCTTCAAAAACATTAGTGTAGGGTATACCGGGCAAATGAATACCGGACAGTGGCACTTAGCCTTAAAAAAACATCAGTATAGGGTTAAAATATCAAATAAATGTATTTATATCCACGAATAAGTTCATGTCAAATCGAATGTAATAAATTTTTCGAACATTCACCAAAGCATATCTGTGATTGTCGACATACACTGGAGAGGGTCCGAATGTACAAGAATGTAATGAAATATTCGATCTTTCACCTACGTATTTGGTGTTTGCCTACATTCACAGATGAAAGTCAACATCCACAGATTTCGGTCTTTCGCCGTGACATATATATATATATATATATATATATATATATATATATATATATATATATATATATATATATATATATATATATATATATATATATATATATATATATATATATATATATATATATATATATATATATATATATATATATATATATATATATATATTATATATATATAGGGCGTTGGACCCAAGTACAACAGGTCGTGAGTTCAATCCCCGCCGGCCGAAGACTACCAGTGTATAAAATAGTATCTGGGGCAAACTAAATCTGTCATGGTCGCAAAGTCCTCCAAGTTTCCATAACAAGCCAATAATACTGGGGATTCTGGATTGGAGTTTGATCAAATTCTTGTTCAGGTCAAATTACGATCTGCGGATAGCTAATGTGTGAATGTGTACACCCTTTAAAACGGGCTGTGACGTATTGTGTGTGGCAGAAGTCGAAATCTGGGCCATAGATGGAACCATTGGAAAACAAAGAGAAACACTCCGCTTTACCTTAAAATAGGCTTCTCAGTATTGATCAGTGGCGTAAGACAACAACGATAATCATCAGAGAAAAAAAAATCCTATTTTATCTTATGTTCCCTGGCTCACGTATTTCTCAAACTTTTGATTTCGCATTTTGTGATAATATAGTGTTGTAAAAATATAAATTTAAAAAAATCGTGTAAAAATTCACAGTGATGATTGGGATTGGGATAAAAAACCACATGAATAATGATGAAAATCGAACTAACGTTTCCAAAAATCAGAAGGTAATTAATTACTTATTTATGCGATTCGAGATTAAATTCACAGTTCCATTCAAACTTCATTTCAGCAAAATAATAACACTGAACATTTGTTTTAATTCATAGCAATCGTTTATTTTTTTGAGCGGGGCTCATGATTTCAGGATATTTTCGAGTTTGGGGGGCTTGGAAGTTTCGACGAAAATGCGTCCCAATTTATAAGTTCTCGGGAAAAAACTCGCTACATCAAACCGTATTCTGTTTAACTGAAAAATTCTCAGATAATATTCATATTTATTTGTAAAAAGGCTGTGGTAGGCCAGTGGTCAGAGAATCGGACTCCGGTCCGGTGGGGCCGGAGTTTGATCTTCGACTCTGCTAAGACTCACCATGTACATGCGATATATACGTGCTCGTAAAATTTGGGATCGGTTATTGATCAGTACGATGGGTACAGAAATCAAAACAAAATTTTCTTCTTCAAGCTTATGTGCAAATTGAGAAAGTGGCCTCACACAGTTGTGATGGCAAGTGTACAGATCATCCCTTCAATGTTTCCCAGATCGTCGCCAATAACACCAATTGGTCTGGGTACATGTTTCAAATATTTCAAAAAAAATTTTTTTGTTTGAAATGAGTTTTTAAAAATTTTCATCTGAAAGTAACTTTTTCTTTTGATATCACTTGTTCCCCAAAAATTAATTGGAAACAAATAAAAGTACTATATTTTTAAAGTAGCGAAGTACAAGTATAATTACATACTTTTTACTTACGTTACAAGTAACGAACGCAAAAGTATTGCCATGTATGCAAATGGGACGCTGTTGGGCTCTCAATTGCAACTGGAACTATTTCATACGACCATTAATGTGCTAAAGGGGCCTTGGGGGCAAGAGTGGGTACGGTAGCCACAGAGATTGTTAAAGACCCTAGTAAACAGCATGAAATGTCGATGCAAGAGTTGTGCAGGGCGGTAAGAGGCTATCCTACTTCTAATTAGACACGTTTTTCTCTGTCTGACAGGTCCCACAATGGACTGATCCTAAAGACCTGGTTCCCAGTAGAACACCGAAGTCAAGCATTACTGGCTGCGGTCAGTAAGCGGTGGGTGACCACTTTGATCAGCCTGAGTAGGGACGGATGGTGCACGGTATCGGTTCTCGTTAAACTGTTCTACCGTAAAGTGCTCGACTTCACGCGCAGGTCATCGGGTTACCAAAGCAGGGGAAACATGAATCTCAGCAGAGGATCAAAATTGCGAGGACATGTCTTCGGATCATCTTCAGAGATGTTTCACAGATGGTTGCCAATAGCCCATTGGGCAGTGAAGTGCGGCATAAATAAAGTACCCACATCTATCTGAAAGGGTGCCGGTGACCTGCTGTGCTTGACAAGTGACCAGCTTCCTTATGAAGTTGTGGCTATTTTTTATTTTCCTTTCATTGGTTTTATATCGGGTGATACTGGTCGGGAGATACTGGTTGGTAGGGCGCTATACTCACGCTTGTGAGAAAGAGAGTTCGAATCCAGCAGGCCGAAGACTCTTCTTTTAGTAAATGGTGACTGGTGTATGCTAAGTATCTCGGGTCACGAAATCCTCCATGTTCCCAAAACAAATCAAAACCTCTGGGGGTACTGAATTGGAGATTGATCGTTCTCTGGTTCTGGTCATAATTACAATCTGTGATTGAATGAAGGAATAGATTCACGAATAGGTTTGCCCTATAAACGGGTGCGATGTATTAGTAAGGCAGAAGTCGAATTTTTAGCTATAGATGATGACACTGGAAAACAAGAGCAATAGCACCCCTACTGCTTAATGGCCTATGACAACAACAACAACAGCCTAGGATGATACGTCGGCCAAGTTTGGTTTTATTTGTTTGTTTTCTTTTTTATTGCAAAAAATTATTTTCAGGATTGTATATAACAGTAGCAACAATAAAGCAATTTTTTTTACTAATTGTTATCGTGATGATTTTATTTAGTGCAGGGTAAAAGCTCCTTTTCTCCATGTATATAAGTGAACTTGTCTAATTTACGTTGGATGTTATCGGACATCTGTGAACTACATCCCCCATAAGTTCTGATGAACGAGTGAAGCATTTTTAAATCCTAAACCAGTACGTATTAATATTTGGTTTAATTAAATAACACTATTTGAGATACCAGTGAATAATGAAAAATGGCAATATTAAATGTATATGCATTATTTAATATCACTATATTTGAATAAACTATAAAACAATTACGTATATAATGAGGAACCGCATCAATAGTAACTAAATGAATGACCGAATAATTATAGTAACTGAAATTTTTTTTTCAGTTTATTTACGTCGCACTAGAGCTGCACAATGGGCTACTGGCGACGGTCTGGGAAGCATCCCTGAGGATGATCCGAAGACAAGCCACCACAATTTTGATCCTCTGCAGAGGGGATGGCACCCTTGCTTCGGTAGCCCGATGACCTGCACAAGAAGTCGGGCACTTTACGGTAGAACAGTTTAACGAGGACCAATACCGCTCACCCTCGGTCCCTACGCAGACTAATCCAAGTGGTCACCCACCCACACCGAAGTGATGTTCGACTTCGGTGATCTGCTGGGAACCGTGTCTTAACGATCAGGACAACTGAACTTTTCAATACAAAATTAAATAACACAATTCTAACTGATCATTATATAATGATGATATAATAAATAATAAAGAAAGGAAGAAGTTCTCATTCGCTGAATAATCATTCAAATCATTCATTTAAAAAAGAGCTCTTTTTTGTTTTCTTCTCAATGAAAACCCTATTTCAGCTTTGTAGTGATCGAGGGTATGCGGTATAGGTCCTCGTTAAACTGTTTCTCTGTATTGTTTCACCGTGGGTCATTGGGTTACCAAAAATTATGATGGCAAAAAATTACTTCGGATCATCCTCCAGGATGTTTTCCAAATCATCGCAAAAACCCTTTGTGCAATTGAAGTCTGGCGTAAATAAAGTACTACTTCTGCCTACAATAAATCATTGTGAACCAGTGGGACCATTAAGACTCCACAATTTCAAACCAAATAGCATCATTGTGTTAATGTGGTCATTAATATGCTTTTCAGACAAGGTAGTACCCATCGATCTTAAGTTGAGTTGACTTCGAATATTCACAGAGTATCGTACCACTGTTCTTTGCAATGCTTTAACTAGTCAATTCTTTATCTACTGAACCATTACGACATATATATTGTTGTTGTTGTTTCCTTTTGCACTAAAGTTGCAAAATTTGGTGAAGATTAAGGAAATACACGTGAAGAGGATCCGAAAATCTGCCATCTTAATTTTGATCCACAGAAGAGACGATTTCTCTCCCTCTTTGGTAGCCCGGATACTTGCATGTGAAGATGAGAACTTTACGGTAGAATAGTTTAACGAGGACTTATACCGTATACCCGATCCCTACACATGTTGATCTAAGTGGTCACCAACCCGCTCACTGACCGAAGCCAATGACGCTTGAGTTTTGTGCACTAATGAAAGCCATGTCCACTGCAGTTCAGTTTGATTAGTTCACTGCAGAACCGGTTTATATGCATATATTTTTGTGATCATCCACAAGCTCCCCTTGCTTACAAAGGCACACTATATAAAAAAAAACAAAAAATTGTCTTCCCGCAGTGGACTGATCATTAAGACATGGCTCCCAGTAGATCACCGAAGACAAGCATCATTGGCTGCGGTCAGTGTGCGGGTGGGTGACCACTTGGATCAGTCTGCGTAGGGACCGAGTGTGCGGTATTGGTCCTCGTTAAACTGTTCTACCGTAAAGTGCTCGACCTCACGTGCAGGTCGTCGGGCTACCAAAGCAGGGGTGCCATCCCCTCTGAAGAGGATCAAAATTTTGATAGCATGTCTTCGGATCATCCTCAGGGATGTTTCCCAGACCGTCGCCAATAGCCCATTGTGAAGCTCTAGTGCGACGTAAATAACTACAACAACAACAAAAAATTGTCATATCACTTACTGGCTGAGTGGTATCGCCCGCCAAACACAGTGCAAAGAGTGGAGGTATCGGGTTCGAACTTCGCCGTAGCCTTAGATATATTCTTCGGGATGTCCTTGTTTAAATTTCTCTATCTGTCCTTCTATTTGACAAAGGTTTATAAGCCTAAAATTGTGCATACAAACCTGCAAATGTATGTAATTTAATTTCAGTTAAGTAATAAAGAAATATCTCTCGACGCGACTTGGTGCTGTCTCTCCTATTGTGCTATCTGTCCTTTTCTACTAAGGTTTATAAGCCTATTTTGAGCACACAGATCTGAAAATTTATGTAATTGCAATAACCAATATCACTCGACGGGTAAAATTCTTAATTTCATTGGTGTAAGAGCCTCTCTGTTCGCCTGGGAGATAGAGTGTTTTTTGTTCAGAGTTTCCCCTTGATGAATGTGCTTCTCTCGAAAAGCGTTGGAACCACCAAATCTTGGATTTTAAATTCTCAGAAGATTGTAAACTTTGCAGCGCATTAGTACTTCACGATCATCGTGTATCTTCCTTCTTCATTGTCATCAATTCAACCTCTCCAAAAGCGTATTGGAAGAAATTTTTTTTTATTTTGATTGCTCGGAAAACTGCAAATTTTACATTGAATTTGCTTAGTTTCTTCATGAACATCTTGCACTTTCACTTTTCCATCATCATCATCAACAACAACTCAACTCAACTCAATTCGACTTACAGCACAGACGATAAAAGCGAATAGCAAAGTTCCTCTACTTCACTCAAACTAAGAACTCGACGGGCAAGATATTTTTTTCCATTTGAATCATGTCAGACGAAGTCTTAACTTGGAATTGGAGAATATCACACTTTCTATTCTTTCTATTGTCAAGTGTAAAAGAGCTAAAGAGTCCTAAAATTAAGATTGAAAATTTCAACTGTCAATGGTACTTAACGCTGATCCGGAAAGAAGAAGGCAAAATAAGAGTAGGCTTTATGTCCTGCGACGAAATCAGAGATTTTCTGCATCAGAAAATTGAGGAATATTCTTTATTTACACTATCATGTTCTTTAGGAATAGTTAATACAAATGGCAAGCTCCTAGCATCTATGGACAGGACGGATATGCATATAGATTACGGTTGGTTCAGATTTATGAATGTAGAATTGACAAAAAATATGTATGACTGGGAAAACAACGTATTTCAGATACGATGTCAGTTATTTGACAAAAGCAACAAGCTACAATCTGTTTCATGTGAAGCTCTAACTGAAATTCAAGTAATGGAGTATGCATTCGATAGGAAAATTGCAATTCCTCCCATTCCGGACTGGTCTGAATGTATCGAGTTCCAAATTCAGGATGAAGAAAAAAACTTAATTTCATTTGATATCCTGTTAACTGCACCTGATAATAAAGTATTCATGAATATTCGAGTGCCTGAGGAACAAAATTTACCCGAAGTATGCCAAATGAAAACTTCAATACTCTACCAGGAAGCAGTTAATGTGTGTTCAAAAATCTCTTATTTTTCACTCCATTCATCTCAATTTGAAACTTCAATAGATTCCCCTTCCGTTTATTCGTTGGAGTTAAAATGTGCTATTTATGTTTCGAATGGTTCTTCGAAGTCTAAACTCGTTCGCTATTCCTATTAAAATAACCTTAGACTCGGCACAAATAACAGCTTCTCTCCTACCTTTGCAAGACTACCACAAGAATATGATCTTAAACCAGAAGCATAGTGATTTACAGTTAAAAATGGAGGATCTTAGATCACAAAACATTGCTGCCCGCCCGATCTGCCATGCTCGCCGCCATGTTTGATCGCGGTGCAATTGAAAGTCAGACTGGAGTAGTTGAAATTTTTGGTGTTGCAAGTGAAGTGTTTCCAGCCGCCTTAGAGAATCTGTATGCTGTTGAAACATAGACTAATGTCAATTTTGACCATGTTTTAAAGCTTATTTTTGTTGCTGATAGATATCAGAATCACTTTTTCAAAAGAAAAATCTCGGAAATATCAATATCTCCGAAAATGTTTCTGGAGGTATATCTGTTGCTGAAGTGTTCAAACAACATGTCTTAAATTTTATTAAGTTAAACAGAAGGTTCCTTCTTTTGTCATCTGATTGGACATTATGGGTAGTAAAAAAAACAAGAAACTAGTACTCTAAAGTTTGACCAAACCGTCAATTAATTAAATCACTCTAGCTCAGAGCACAATTATCTGTGGTAAGTTGCTCTTAAGCTATCGAAATGATTTTGCTTTTCTTAGAAAACAAACTGCTTTATAATTCTAATATTCAAGGCAAAGTACGCTAAAAACGAAACTTATAATACACTTTGTCATTATTGATTAAAAATATTTATTGTATACTAATAATTGAAAATTAGAAAATGAACATTTTTCAATTAATTTAAAGTGATCGCTTAGGTGTGAAAATACTAAATATAAGATGTTAAAAAATTTTTTCTAATAAATACATTTTTAGCTTCTGTTTTTAAGAAATGATTTATCATAATAAAGTTCTTAATTTGTTTTGATATTTAATTAAACATGTATATTTGAATTTTATGTGCTGGAACATAAGAAACTTCTTTGGCATTTTTACTGTGTATGGCGAGCCTAATTTCTAACAATTTGTAATGTGTTTTGATACCTAATAAAATGTTTTGATACCTATAAGAATTTTCACTTACTTAGTGTTTTCTAACATTTACTGTGCATTACAAGCTTATTTTTTTTATAATTTAAAATGTTATCAATTAGTTTGTTAGAAATATTTCTTACATTAATATTTCGATAACATTTTAAAATTTCCCTGTTAGTGTAAACACAATTACAATATGTAAGAAATATTTCTTGAATTTGTTTTTTTCTAACTATTTTAAAACAAACTTATTAAACTGTGATGTTTGCATAATTAGTTATTTTTTGTATTTTGCTATAAGCTGGAGAACGAAAAATAAGCTGTAAATAAATTTGGTTATATTTACTATATATTACAATAAAAAAATCAACTCAAAGGACATAAAATTAAAATTAAGATATTTATATGTTTGGTACATTTATATAAGCTACAAGTTTCAAACAGTTTTTCCAAAATTTAAATATTTTAACCAATTTTCTGAAATTTGTCAGGGGAATGAAGTTGTCAAGCAGCGTTTCTCATAATTTACCGTGAACCATTTACTTTTCTTTCCCCAATTGGGTACTTGGTTTTCAAGAAGATATTACATACCCGCACACGTGACCTATGATGTCAGTGCCAGCTGATCTTTTGTAAGAAAATGGTAAGTTAAGGTTAAACTAAATTTCTCCACATAAGTTAATTAAATACTGAACCGTATCACACATCGAATATGTTGAAATATAATTCTTTCTCGTCTAAATCTTTTACATAACTTTGATTTATTATTCACGTATTTTATTGTAACCGTGATATATTTGTATTTTGTGTATCAGGTAACTTCGATGCATAATTAGTTTCATATTCTACATGTCTGCTTGTTGGTCTTTGTATTAAGTTAAAAATATAAAGGGAAAAAATTGAAATCTTTGTGGTAGAAAATAGTGTGTATCACTTAAGAGAATTGATACTTGACTGGCTTGGCTTTCTCGAAATAGAAAGGAAAGAATAATTGCTAGCGTAAACAAATGCCACGCTTCAACAACCAATCAGGATTGAAGTATCCACACCACGTCACTTGCAAGTATCCCATTTCATGAGCCTTACATTGTATACAGAATTTCGGCCTTGTAGTGTTTACCGTTGGTTATATTATGTTGAGTATTGACACTAAGAATGTTAAAAATCTGAAATAACTGAAGTAAATAAATATGTAAGAAGCTAGTATTTTTGCAGAGCACAACAATAAATTTTATTCAGGAATTTATAATATATGCAGGGTGATTCTAAAAAGATGGGCAAAATTTTAGGAAGTGATAGTACACACCCAAGCAAACAATTTTTATCAAAGAATACATGGTCGAAAACAAAACGCAAAGTTGCTGGCGCATTTGAAAAGTTGTTTGATGCAAACGTGAAAGCTCCATTCCTGTTGCGAGTTACTGCGCTGCGAGTTATTATTTGCATGTTACGGGAAGAAGAGCTCGTATGCAAATTTTTCGTCACGATTCATACATAAAAGCTGCTGATTCGAGTGCTATAATGTCTAAAAATATTAAAAAAATAATTGGCTTTTTGTGGGTACAGCTGAAGGCTTTTATGTATGAGATTCCCATTGAATCTGCAGAAGAACTTGTCGCCAAGCTTTCGGCCGCTGCAGGGAAAGTTCGTGATATGCCTGGTGTGTTTCAGAATGTTCGCCTATCTTTTCTTCGCCGTTGTACTGCGTGCATAGTCGCTGTCAGCCACTGTTTTGAGCACTTATTGTAATCACATGCCATTAAATTTACTTTTATAACTTAACTTCATCGTTCTTTGTGTGTTTTTGCCTCATGAAAGAACGTAAACTTCGACGCCCTCTAGCGGTTTTGCGTTTTGTTTTCGACCATGCATTCTTTGATAAAAAATTGTTTGCTTGGGTGTGTACTATCACTCCCTAAAATTTTGCCCATCTTCTTAGAATCACCCTGTATAACTAATTAATTAATTGAGTTCTGAAAATTTAAATGTTCCTAAAATCCATATTGATTCTTAGGATAAGAATCTTTATTTAATTTATAATAAGTTGGTGTAAAAGTAATTATTAAAACTGTAATGGCCAATAAATAAGACTAGTTTAAAAACAAAGGAATATTAACAAAGTAAAACAAACGTTTTAAAACGGACACCATGCATAAACTAACAATAAGATTTCGATATGAAAGGTCCTTCTATCCTAATAAAAAAAAATATCAGACTTGCACTGATAGAAAACATAACTAATTTCAACATATTTAAAATACCCAGTCTTCCCTATTCCCTCAAATAATTTATTATAAACAAGTGAAGCAACTTGTTACTCTATCGGTATTATGTGTTATTTTTAATGATGCAATTAAAGTAATTTCTATTTTTGTAGTTAATATTAGTTGGAATATATTTTTATGTTAAATACAATAGATTACATATTATATTATCTCTCACTTACAGCTGTCGCTTTATGAAAAATGTTGAAACATTATATGCATTTTTTATTTAACTTATTTATGACAATTATATTTTTTCTTATTATTAAACTTTCAGTATACTTTTATTTAACAATATATATTAATTAATATTTTTTTTCTCCGGTGTTTAAAGTTTGTCATATCAAATTTTGAGATATCGGCCTATATTTCAAGCGAATAAATTATTCTTAATACTCATGCATTCCCTTTTTTAATTAAAATAAGTTTTAAAGCTGATTTTTAAATGATAATTTTAAAAAAAATTGAAGTTAAATCCATGTGCCCGATTCTTTGAGTTCGTGAAATAAAACTATTCAGATTAAACGACAGCTGAAATCGGTTTTTCAGTGCAAGTACTCTCAGAGAGGGAAACTTTTGAAAAGAACCTTCGTAGACCGCAAATTCGATAAGTTTTTTTTTTCAAGGATATTTGTATATCATTTCTTAGTAGTTTTAATTGCTTCTTCATCGGTTTTATTGCTCTTTATAAGCTTACTCAGCTGTTTTACGATAAGACGTATTTTAAACACAGCTGTCGTCCTACATTTAGTCGTAGAATGTTATCAGACGTTTGAAAACTTGATATTGAAATAAACATCTTGTTTCTGCGAAATAGTGTTTTTCAAAATTCTCACCATGTCTGAAGCCATTTCACCGTTCAGGAAAAAAAAGATGTCAAACGAAATTACTCGCAAAGTATTCACGATCACGTGGAAAATAGTTAACTATTCTTTAAATGCTTTAAGGTGCGGAGAACGATTAGAAAGTCCTGTGTTCCATGCCGAGAACTTCAAAGGCACAAAATGGTTCTTGAGTTTATATCCAAAAGGAGATATAAGTTTTAAACATTTTATTTCATGCTATTTGCACAGAAATTCAACAGATGACTGTAAAAATGAGGTATCAGTCTCGTTCATATTGGAAATAATTGATTCGCAAGGTAATATTTTAAGTTCAACTGAATTTACAGATGAATGCAAAATGTATAAATCTGAAATGCATGGAAAACATGAATTTCTCACCCAGGAGCAACTTGCTAATTCCATGAAAAGATGGAAGGAAGACACTTTAGTATTCCGCTGCCATGTGTTTAGCGAAACCTATAAGCAAGAAGCAATACAATGGGAATCCCGAACAGAAATATTGGTAAAGAATTGCTCTTTCAGGTGGAAACTTAAGCCAAGTGACTTAGAAAACTGGACGAAATTAATAAAACTACCATTTCAGAACACTACCGAGTTTGCTATCACTGCTACTGCTTCCAAGGAAAAAGTACGCTTCGAAATTAAGAAATCCAACTCGATGTTTGATTTTTTAACGACAACTTTGCAAATGCTGAAAGTTGGCGGAATGTTCGAAAGCTTTTTTGTCGGTGAGATTTACAAATTAGAATTTTTTATTCTCGATGACAACGGAGTGCAAATGAATGTGGAAATACCTTCCATTTTGTTTAAAACAAGAGAAGGAAACCCTTTATTGAAATTTGAGCTTTCTGTTGGTAGGAAGAAAGTGATTGATTTAACAGATTTCACATTGATGTGTTCTATTTCGTATGCGAATGGTATGTGGACATCTGAAATTGAGAGCTATTCTTTTGGGAAAGTCTCTAAGCAGTTTGTGGTTCCTTCATTGTCCTTGCAAGAAGATCTCAAAAATATGTTATTCGGCGGGAAATTCTGCGACGTGAAATTACGGACTGCCGAAAAAATTTTACCAGCTCACAAATCTTTAATGTGTGCCCGCTCGCCTGTCTTGTCCGCCATATTCGATCGATTAAAGCTGGAAGGTCAGATTGATACTGTTGATTTTACTGATACCGACGCTGAGACAGTTCTGTCTTTCTTAGAGTTTTTGTACACTGATACCATCACCAATACTGCAAGTGATCATATTTTTAAGCTGATCTTATTGGCTAATAAATACCAAGTGAATGCGTTAAAAGAATATTGTTCTGATATCTTAATGTCCAAATTGTCAACAGAAAACGTCTGCGAAGTGATATCGGTTGCTGAGGCGATCAATCTGCTAAATTTAAAATTGTCTGCATTAGAGTACATAAAAGCAAACAAAAAGGATATTCTTTCGACTCCTGTTTGGAACGATTGGGCAGAAAAGAATTTGCAGCTATCTAATGACATTTTATCTAAAATAGTGCTTGACTGAGTTAAAAAAAATTGAGAAAACATAGCTCTTTCCATTGATAATAATAATAAAAAAATAATTAGAGGTTATGTTACTTTTGAAATAAATTAAAATGAACATTTAATCAAACTAAACAGTGACGTTGATGCTTCTATCAACAATCAATAATTGATGTAATAAACATGACCTCTAATTTAAGTTGCGTTAATAAGTTGTGTCGTAACTATGTTTGATTTTACGATAATAATGGAACAGAAGCTAAAGTATGTATGATAATTATTTTTTTTAAATTTACTAACTGAGTTTCGCAAAACATATGCTTTTAAATAAATGCCCTTTTATATTTACAATTGTATTTTAATTTTTTTGAAAACTTAAAGTAAGAGTAATGAATTAACGCATATTTTTTCTTGATATATATAAATTTGTCTTTGCGGCATTATTGTTAATTTCCTTTACTTCATGTAACCCAATTTATAGATAACGTTTTATGTTTATGTTTAGTTTACTTTTCTATTGTAAAAAAATTATAAATAAGAATAATCGAATGTGGAAATTAGAAAAACTTGTTAATAGTTTACTTTTCTATTGTAAAAAAACAATAAATAAGAATAATCGAATGCGGTAATTAAAGAAATTCGTTAATAGTTTACTTTTCTATTGTAAAAAACGATAAATAATAATAATCGAATGAGGTAATTAAAAAAACTTGTTACTCGTTTACTTTTCTATTGTAAAAAAAACGATAAATAAGAATAATCGAACGTGATAATTAAAAAAAACTTGTTAATAGTTTACCTTTCTACTGTAAAAAACTTTCTTAACTTACTACAATCAGATATGTTATTACGAAATTGCATACGAAGAGGGCAATATTGGGATGTCTAGATTTTTTAATATTGGTCCTAAAATGGTCTATATAGGGCCTGCATTGGCCAATATATATATATATATATATATATATATATATATATATATATATATATATATATATATATATATATATATATATATATATAACCGTTTTTCAGCCCTCTTATCAAAAGAAACTATTTCCAACACCCCTGATGTATGTTACCGTAAATGACGGAAATCAAAAGAATGTAGACATTCACCGCTGAATGTCAACAATCACATAGTCGTTTTGGTGAATGTTTGAAATAATTGTTATATCCTATTTGATATGAATTTTTTCATTGATATTATTATATATTTATTATCTACTGAGGACAGAGTAAGAGAAGTATCAGTGCTCGGAGTACCGGTTAAATGCCTACAGGGCAGTGATTTTTGACTTTAAAAAATTGATGTAGGGCATACCGGGCAGTGGCGTTAAACTAGACCTAATATATATCTCAGACATTTACCACAGCGACTATGTGATTATCAACATTCACCGGTGGAAGTCAACAACCACCAATTTTTGTCAAATGTTCAGTCAACAGCAATTTTTTGTTGAGCAGTTTAAAAAGAAATATTTTTACATTCGCTAATTTCAATTTGGTGCACTTTTAATGTTGCCGTTAATTTATTGAAAATTTCTACTAACCAATGTTTTTATATTTAAACATTTTTACTGTAAAATTTTAATTAGAGTAGCCCTTACGTGAGCAAAAGACTTGTTTCTTGCGAACTTTTATGTTAAACGATGAAAGATTAAATTAGTGGTTATTTTAAAAATTCCATACTAGTTTAACATCGTATCCATATTGCATAAAAAATAACGAAACTAAATATTTTGTTAAAAATCCAAAAAGAATCGTTTGAGTTTTAAAAGCAAAATAAAATGTCACATTAAATTTTCTAGTGTGCATTATTTTGTTTTTGTATAGAACATCAAGCAAATTATTACTCTCTATATAAAGTTGGTAAATAATCTTTTTATCTGTAAATTGACGCAATTATTAACTATCAATTAATAGCGCGTAATGAATGGGAAGTTAAATAAGTACATGTTTTTGATACTAAACAAAATAAAATTCGTGAATTTAAAGAGCACTCGATTTAAAAGAAAAAAATTCTTCTGTAAGTTTTTACCCAGCTTCTAGATAGTCCCAACTCCCACTCGGGAAAGGGGTACGATAGTGCAAAAATTGGGAACTTATACATAGGTTCCCGAAATATGCTCCACGGAACCTTAGGACCCCATGGAAGAATGACAGGAGTTTCAAACGTTTGGATACTTTTGACCAGAAATATAATAATTACCTGATTAAAAACCTCATTCCCTTCAATAGTACCTGAATTGGAAATAGCATTCGATACGTTTCAAGCTCTCGAAAGCGGGCTTCCCTTTTCAAAACTTACCAGATCTGAACATAAGCATCAACGTCTGGTAAGTCTTGAAAATGAGCGCCTGTTTTCGAGCAATTCGACTATTATTTTCAATTCATGTATTTTTGAAGTGAATAAATTTTTTAATCAAGTAATATATTACAATTTAAATTTTTTGGCATTATTTATTCAAGAGTAATAAAAATATTTATATCCAAACAATTTACCACAATTTATTAATATTATTTCAAGTGCTTATATGAACTTTTTAACGTAAATTCTAAATAAAAAAGTAGAGAAATTTAAAAAAACATATATATTTTTTCCAATAACGATATTTTGAATGAATTATGAAAATAATATGAATTTATAAAAATTTCACAAGTACTTCTGATCGAGCTTTTTTGCTAAAAATAAAATAACTAAATTCGAAAATAAGAAATTATGTTTTCCTGATAACTTCTCATCGTTTAGAACAGTTCTAGTTTAAAAATCCTAATTCAACTTAATTTATTCATTTTCAGCCTGTGCACACGCTAGAAAAATTTGAAAACATTAAATATATTTCATTCTAAACTCTAAAAATAGTGTCAAAATAATAAGTAATATTTTTTTTTTGTTTCACTGCTGCTAATGAACTTTCTCTTATATAATTGCCAGGGGTTACGCCAAAACAAGTTAGATTATTTCGGGTTTGATTGCCGAAACAAATTGAGAATTGCCGCTTTAGAGGAAAACATAACTAAAAAGATACTGGGCAATTCCATTGTAACAAACAAACTTTAACAAATAAAAAAGTGGCAATAAAAAGTGGTAAATATATATGAAAAAACTAATTTATGTATGTTTCTATTTAGAATGTGACTTTAGGTAGGAAGGTACTTGATTTACATCGCACAAGAGCTGGACTACCATCTGGGAAAAATATCCCTGAGAATGATCCGAAGATATGTAATCGCAACTTCGATCCGCTGCAGAGGGAAAGACTCCCTTGCTTTGGTAGTCCGACGACCTGCTCGCGAAGTCTAGCACTTCACGGTAGAACAGTTCAACGAGGACCGATATTCCTTTAGCAGGCTGATCAAAGTGGTCACCCACCAGCTTACTGACCGCAGCCAGTGATGCTTGATTTTGGGGATCTACTGGGAACCGTGTCTTTACAATCAGTCCACTGTGGGACAAATGTGATTTCAGAATCCAGTGACTTTATGGGGCTAGAGGATGCACAAGTTAAGGGAATATTGTGAACATATCTCATGCAAAAAATTAGGGTTAATTGCTAACATATATTTCAGCAGGAAATTTATAGATTGAATTGTATTAACATTAGGTAGCTATTTACATTTTTTATATTTATTCAATTTTTTTATGCTTTACGCTTTTGTTTTTCAATGCAATTTTATTCATTTTTGAACAGCTTAATTCAATGCAATTCTATTCATTTTGGAAAGCTTAGAGATATTTTATTTAGCTTCTTAATTATCTTTACTTAGTTCGTTATTGATAAAGAAATACACATGTTGGATCAACACGTGCGGACACGAATAACGGCCTTAAAACCCTTATCAATTCGAATAACAGAAATGCATAGTTTAGGGAAGGCAAAGATACATTCAAATTTATGACGAGATTCGAAATCGCTACCATTTTGCTACAGATCATTTTTGTAGCAGTTGTAAAATGCGTGATTTGATTGACATTGCATTTGACTTAAGAAATTTTTTTCCCTCATCAAGCTTTTATTAATAATTATTCTATTTATTTTTGAGAAAAATCAAAATTTCATGAAAAATTAGTGCTTTAAAATGGTAAGCTTCTTTTAGTTATGCTGTTATTAATGACTTTTATAGTGATTGTTAAATGTAAACTTACAAAATTGGCTAGTATTTGATGACATGTACCTGTGAAAACAGGCTTGGATCGCTTGGCTGGTAAGGCGTATGGCCGAGAGGTCGTGAGTTTTATCCCGGCCAGCCAAAGACTTCCCGTGTGCAAAATGGTGACTGGTGCAAGCTCAATCTGTCAAATAAGTTCCCATAGCAGATCAATACCACTGGGGGTACTGGATTGGAGATTTGTCGTACACTGGTTCAGATCAAAATTACGATCTGCGGAGGGATGGTAGGATGGTATTTTATTCATGTCGCACTACGCAATAGGAGATGGTCTGGGAAACATTTCCGATGGTGATCCGAAGTCATGCGATCACAATTTTGATTTGCAGAGGGGATGGCTCATCCGCTTCGTTAGTCTGACCACCTACGTACTACCTTAATTTAGGACAACAGTGCCACCAAACAGGAACTAATACGAGCACACTGCACTTAAAAAACATGTAAACCGAGCAAATGTACCAGGCAGTAGCGTTTAACCTTAAAAATAAACATAAGTGTGGACCGTTGGGTATATCGGGCAAACGCATATCGAGAAGGAGCGCTTAATCTTAGAAAAAAAGACATATGGCAAACCAGATAAGTACAAATAAAGCAATAACGACATAAAAAAATTGAAAATAATAAGATAGTGAGAGATTCGATGTTGCCAGTTACAAATTGTAACATTTGTATTAGAGTAGTAGTAGTAGATAATTTACTCTGCTCTATAGCTGCAGAATGAGTTATTTGCAATAGTCTGGGAAACATTTTTAAGGATGATCCAAAGGTATACCATTACAATTTGTTCCGCTCCTCCTCTTTGATAACCAGATGTCCTGCGAGCAAAGTTGAGCACTTAACGGTAGAACAGTTAAACGAGGACCGATATCGCACACCCTCGATCCCTACGTAGGCCGATGAAAGAGGTCACCTACCCGCTCGCTGACCATAACCAATGATGCTTGACTTCTGTGCTCTACTGAGAACCGTGTCTTTACGATCTGTCTTACTGCGGGAAGAAGATAAATTGATGATGTGTGAATGTGTCCTCTTCTGAAACGGGATGTGACGGATGTTTAACTCAAACATTACTTAAAAAATTCTTAAAGTGGTAGCAAAAGTTAGAAAATAGAATGTATTTTTAAAAATTCATATCAAAAATTCATTTCAAAAGTCCTATGCTTAATTTTTAGAAAAAATCATATGTAGTAACAAAATTGCCGTTTTTGTATTTTTAATGTTGAATTGAAGGCTAATTAAAACAAATTTTTCACTTTTTTATTAAGATATTATCGCCATATTTTACTATTTTTAAGGACAGTCAGAACTCCACAATTCAAAATAAAGACAAAATTTCAATTCGTAAGTAAAAAAGGGGGCTGGCTAATTCCAACTGATGTTCTGTAAACTTTTTGACAATTTTTGCCCTACATTCTTTTCTCTCCAATTGCAATGAAACTTAGAGAACAAAGAATGTGCGGAAAATAAGAACTAAATTGAAGTTTCTTTTTTATTATGAAGCTTACAAAGAAGCTTAAAGCACTGAATAAAAACTTTGATTTTCTTCTAATAGTGTGTTGCTTAAATCTCCCTTGCTTAAATCTTAAAACTCTTAGAAAAATCTAGCTATAGACAAGAGGGTTTGGGACAATTGTTCAAACGTTTTTGGACAAGATTTTATCGCGAACTTTTCGATCATATTATGGTGTCAAAAATTTTAACAACACTGATTCAACGAATGCATTCCCAATAAACACATCTTTTTTTATGAGACAATAACAACAAAGCTGATGAAAATTGATAAAAAACAAATTCTAGTTCTCAAGCTGAAGTGATAAGCAACACTTTTTAAAAAATATCTTATCTGTATTAATTTTAAAGATTATAAAGTGTTCCACGTATACTTTTATTGTGATATCGTTTTCCGTTTTACGCATAGTATTCTAGATCCTATCGAGCTACTTTCTATTCAAATTGTTATATTCGAAGAGTTTTAAACTTCAACCATGGAGTCGGTTCCTGGGAAAGTATTCACCTTTAACTGGAAAATTGAAACTTTTCATTTATCCACATTGGATAAGATACTAGTCATAGAGAGTCCAACAATTAGTATCAAATGCTTGGCAGATGCAAGATGGTATTTAAAACTTTATCCCAATGGAATAAGCTTTGCTTCAAGAGGTTTTGCGTCGTGCTTCCTTTGTAAGAAAGAATCTGTTGATAGTAATAATGATGTTATATTAGAAATTCTTAATTCAAATGGCGAAATACTGTCATCAATGGAAAGAACACCTCTTATTGGAAGTGATGCTGGAAAACCTAAATTTATTGAAATAGAGCAATTGAGAAATAGCTTAAAAAACTGCAAGACTGGTATATTACAGATTCGCTGCCATGTCTATGATTCATCCTACAATCAACCCTCTGTTTTATGCGAAGCTCTCACCCAAATGGAAACGAATAAAATTGAATTCAGTTGGAAAATTACATTCTCAAAAAATCGAAAATGGATGAGAAAGATAAATTGCCCCTTCCAGGGAGATTTACCGTTCGACATCACACTGTCTTCAACTGACGATACAATTTGGATAAAGTTTGAAAAGTTAAAAGACCCCTTATCTAAAATAAGTGTTCTGAAGATACGGATTATAAACGACACAGGTGTTGATGTTGGTTCGAACAATTCCTCTTTCTCCTTAAAATTGCCAGAATTTGAAACATCATTTCTACAAAATCAGCTAGAATGTAAACCAGGTTTTACTTCCACCATTTCTTTCCAGTTAGTATGTACCATCTATAATTCTGAGGGAAATTTTTCAACTGAATATGTAAACTATTATTATGATGAGTCTTCTGACGATTTAATTTCAAATGTCTTGATCCACAGATTCCATTTGCAAGATGATCTGAAGGATATGTTTTTATATAAAAAGCATTGCGATGTTAAACTGCGAGGAAGGAATGAAATCATACCTGCTCACAAATGCTTGCTGTCAGCTCGATCTCCAGTGTTCTCCGTCATGTTCGATCAAGATATGTTGGAAACTCAGACAGGTATTGTCGATATTTCAGATGTAGAAAGTGAAACTCTGCAATCATTTTTAGAATTTTTGTATACCGACTCGATCACCAATACTGCTTTCAAAAATATCTTGGAGCTGATGTTAATGGCTGAGAAATATCAGGTGAGTATCTTGAAGGACAGATGCTCTGAATTATTAATGTCAAAGTTATCCTTAGAAAGTGTTTGTGATGTGATTTCGGTTGCTGATATGGTTAATGAGTTTAACCTAAAACAGTCAGCATTATATTTTATAAAAGCTAACAAAAAGAGGATTCTTCTGTCTTCTGAATGGTCAGAATGGTCACTAGAAAACATGAAGTTAGCCAATGAAATTTTGACAAAATTGTCACTTGATTAGATATGAACTATCTTTAGAACAAACTTTACCATTAAAACCATCGAGGAAAGAACGAAAGGAAATTATAAAAAAACTATGGCAATGGTCATGCTTTTACTTTGTTTCGTCCTTAAACCTATATAGTATTCAATTTCTCTTATACAAATTTCAATATATTGATCTATTATCGTATTACTATTCAAGAATCATTAATCACTGATTAGTTTAAAATAAATTTCATTAGAATTGAACCCCAAATTTTATTGATACTCATTTTCATGAATTTCTCAAATTTTTACTGCAATTTATTGATTTCTGACGTATTAGTTTATATAAATTTTACTTTTAGTAAAATAAAATTTAAAGGACCTCAAATTTATATATTTCTTTTATAGTGATGTAAATGAAAGTAGCAGTATCTTTACTCAAAACAGATGAATTATGCTGCTTATTACATTTGTATGCTATTATTTTATTATGTATGTTATAGTTATATGCTACTCACTTTAATCAATTATATGTCATTCCTTAACTACCATATTAATGATATGTAGAAAACTTATATTTAAATATACTGCATGGATTATTTTATAAAATATTTTACTCTCAGTTATTCTACATTTATTAATGGTACTAAGAATTCCAGATAAATAGAAGTTATAAAATAAAAAGAATAGTCCCAAGAAACTTATAAATGGAAAGATATAATTGATAATGCTTCAATTGAACGATATAATTGATAATGCTTCAATTGAACGATATAATTGATAATGCTTCAATTGATATAATTGATAACTTCATTTGCTTCAAAAAAATATTACGAGAATACAAGTCGACATGTTTCAAGCACTCAAAAATAAGTTGAGTTTCGCTATTCCCTTGGTGAGAGTTCCCTGATCTTGAAAATGTGCGCCTTGGCTTCGAGCGCTCGAAACCCATTAATTTTTCTAATAATCCTCAAAACCTTTTTTATCTTAATAATTTTAGAAGCTAATTAAGTTTTTTTTCATTATCAAACAGTTATCTATTTTTTTTTTTTTAGTTTTAAAGGCATGCATTTTTTCTATACTTTCTATATATAACTCAGGATGTGAATAGAATAGATTGATAGGTAGAGCATTGGGTCCATGTTCAAGAGATCATGATTACAATCTCTCCCTGTTGAAGACTGGTGCCCATTAAATTTGTCGGGTCACAAAATCATTCACAATACTCCCATTACAAATCATACCTCTGAGGTTACTGAACTGGAGATTTTCGTTTTCTGATTCAGATCAAAAGTATGATCTGTGTATGACTAAATGGATGTATGAATGGGATTGCCCTATAAACGGGCTGTGACGTGTGTGTGTGTGGCTGAAATCGTATTCTGATCCATAGATACCGAAAAACAAGAAACGCAATCTCTGCCCTAAATTCACTTGGTTCCAACAAGCAGGCTTTCAGGTATTGACAGGTATCATAAAACAACATAAGGTTTGTACTATTCATTTGAATAGATTATATTTTTTTACTTATTGGGCATATTAATTTAATTTTCAAATTTCATTTTGATATAGCTCAACTAAAGCTTAAATAAAATAACTTTTTATGGTTGAATTCACTTAAGAAAAGAAGAGTAATAGTGAATAATTCACAAGAAATAATTAAAATGAAATTAAAGTGAAAAGATTCATTTTTAAATGTTATAGCACCGAAATATTTGTCCTTTAATATTAATATATCAAATATATTAATGTTGCATAATATTCTAAAATTACTTAGATTAACATACGGTAATACTTCTGCTACATTTTATATGTTATCCTATACTTTGTTTAATTTATTGACTAAGAGTAAAAACAGCACAGTAGACTTATCCGTTGTTTTTTCATCATATTTTATACTCCTATACAGTTTTTTTGTACCTCGATTTACATAGGATGTTCCACTACATGTTCAAACTAATACTCTTTCAGCCGATTTTACCTCCATATACAGTTTTTTGTACCTCTGTTCTTTCTCAGTGATCCATTCGTGATAAATGAAACCAAAAAGCAAACATATAAGAAGCCTCAAAACGATAATTTAACGTCGAATTTCTCGTTAAAGAAGGAAACTAAATTAATATAATGGGGAAAGTAAATAAGAAGCATCATGAATACCAGGTTGATTGCTTCATGAAACTTAAATTTGCTTCTAATTATACATTATCACCTTTGCTTTCTTTCCGGTAATCAACCGGGATTTGTTTCTTTTTTAGTTCCAACTAATTTCGATCGCATACTTTTCTTTATTTAAACATTAAGCTAAGAACGCTAAGACAACGGTTCCCAAATGGTGTTCCACGGTACCTTTGGGTTCCGTGGAAGAATTTAGGAGTTTCCGCTAGTTAGTACTTTTTATAACCAGTAATGAGTTTTGCAACCTCTGACTATATTTATATATATATAGATCCAAACTATAATTCATTATTTATATAATCTTACGGTTATCTTTATGAAATTATTTCAAGTAAAATAGAAATGAAATAGAAATTTCTTTTTTTTCTTAAAGTAATAATTCCAATAACAATATATTGAACAAATTATGAAAAAAAAAACAAATCTTTATAAACATTCAATTTGTATTTCCTATAGCGCTTCTCAAGTTAAAATAAATAAATTCTTTAATAAAGAAACATGTTTTCATAATTTCATTTCGAAATAAGCCATAATTCGGCTTATTTTAATCATTTTCAGATTATGTATATACCAGAAACGAATCCATAACTAGACTAGATACAGCACAAAGAATGCAGATTCAACTGCTGGACATAAAACCTAATTAACCTAATTATTAATTATAAAACTATGAAAGATCTTCATTCTTTTTATTAAATACTTTAAATTTATTGCTTTATAGATCATAACGTTCGCGATTACCTTAAACTTTATTTATAAAGTTGGAGTTCCGTCGAATGAAGGTGACATTAATATACAAACTCAGTTGTTTTCGTTATTTACGAGAGTTCTACAAATATGTTTTTCTATTAATGGAGATTACAAAATATTCTGCATAGGTCTCTAATTTTTTTAAAATTACTTTTTATATAAATCTAAAATACTACTAAAAGTTTTTACTTTATTTTCAATCCTTAAATAAGCTAATTTCATTTTTTGCTGCAAAACTTTGGCCATCTTTAGTTCCTTATCAGAAGCATAAGGGAATATAAATATGTGGTATAAAAGATGCCTGCATTTTTCTAAAAAAATTTTATTTTAATTAAATTCCTCCCCAAAAAAATGACTCAACTACAAAATCATACTTATAGCTGGTACACATTTTCAAGAGTTTTTGTAATAAAAGTATTTAAAAAACTAAAAGTATACAACTTATATTTGCACTGCAAGTTTTAAATAATTATCTGTGTAACTAAAACAATTTTGTTTAACGTTTTAAAACACCTATAAAGAAACATTTAGTAGGCTTAGTTGATTTTTATTCTGAATCAATTTTTGGATCAGATTTAATTGGATAAGAGGCGTCACGTGAGTGTGTCGATCTTGATTGGGTTCTAAATCGTGGCATAAACGAATTATACGATTTATCCCGGCTGTGACAATTACTGACCAATTACTGACTTCATAAGCTCTTAAGACGAACTGAACCAGTATTTTAGTATTTGAAAATAAATTTTCTTTTACTATTTTGCTGAAAAAAATCATCCAATAATATTTTTGATTTCAGCTATTCAATATTAAAGACTTTGAACTAAAAGTTGTGTCATGTATGTAAATGTGCTAATTTATGATTGAACAATTGAAAATATATTAAAATTGTTATTTTTCTGCTAATTAAATAGTTTTACGATTAATAAGTAGCATAAAAATGAATCAATTATACTTGGAATTTATTTACTTTCAGGTAAAATTATGTCAATTAAACTTACGTCACTATAAAATATTTAAAGCAAAATAATTATGCAAGGTAATTTTTTAATCGATTAGTAAGCACTGTCAACCGCTTTGTCACCCCGGTGACCCAGAGGGAAAAATATCTTCGTATTAGAAAATAAAATTTTGAAAATCAAGCATTGCTTTAGTGGCATCTATTTACGCAACTGAAATTTATTCTTTCAGAGCGATGGACGAGATGACTCGCCTTCCAAAAATATTCGTTGAGCTCCATTGTTGTATCAGTGAATACAGTTATTGATTGCAATTAGTTACTAATTTTTAAATGAACAGATTTAAGGGAATTTGCGTTTTGTTTCAATTATAGTGCTGTTGGGAGGGGGGGGGCAAAAGTTCGTCACTGTCGCTATGAATATGTGCAGAGGCTTTCAAAATGCTTAATAGACTTCTAATCCTCCTTATTTAATTTTCTCAGATACGAATGCTTACACTAATTAGCAGCATATATTAAACATGAATTCGTAGTATCAAAATGAGAGCTGTGCCGAAGTTTTTAAATTAACTCGACCACTAGTCTAAGTATGCACGTGGTTTTCGAAGCTTTGCCGCCAAGGAAAAAGAAAGCCATTATTTAAGTGCCTTGCACTTAAAACAATACTATGAACTATACTATTACCTATACTATTAAATACTATTAAACTATCTGCGGATTATTTTGCCGTGAAGAATTATCTGGGCTTTAGAACAGACGAATAACTGAAATATTTTGAATGTTGTTGTTTTTGAAAATCGCTCTCACATAGTTTTTGCTAATTTTAGTGAACCTAGGTAATGCAGCATTAGTGTGAGTTTTTAAATATCAAAAAAATCAGATCACAAACGCTTTTTATTTTCACAATACTGTGGCTTTTTTTTCATATTGACGTTTTGCGCCATTTTCAAAATAAGCTTATGCAGCGCTGGGTTTAGATAGGCTAAAATTGACCTAACAGACATGAGTAACAGCTTCAAACTCACATAATTATAGAAATGACATATTCTTCGCAAATAAGGCCTTTTTTCACATTATGATGGAGCCTTTGAGAAACAGCGTTAAGGATAGAAAATGGATATTTAATAAAGGAAGAAACAATTGCACTTTAGCTTTTTTTTCTAATGCCCATCTGTGTTAACATCCGTCAATTTAGGCAAATACAGGGCGATTTTGTTGACCTCTCTTTCAGGGACACCATATTAGGCGGGCCAACACAGCTCCCACAGTGAGGACAGATAGTACAGAGAAGGACGTCCATGCCTTGCCCGGGATTCGAACCCAGAACCTTTCTGATGCAAGGACAGTCCCCTGTCCCCTACACAGGCCGGTCAGCACAATTGCACTATAGTAATGTGCGAGAATTAGTGATAAAGCAATGTAAAAACCATAGTAACCATCTTGGTAGCCAGATAAAACTTTGACCTATTTAGTACCTGTTTAATTATTGATGTATTTTTAATAATATATAGCCCTCTGTTTTTTCCAACAATCAAACAAATTTTGACGTTTTTAGTTACTACACACTTCATTTTTGACAAAGGTTCTGAAACCACATATTAAGGGTATATAGTACAGGAAGCCCTGTATTCTCCTATAAATTCAAAAGAATTATCCAGAAAGATAATTTATTATTACATTCAGGTTTATTTTTAAATTTTGCCAGATTAAATGATTATACTAAGTCTTAAAAAAGAAATATTAAGAGCAGACAAATTTACAACATTATACTAACTATCGAAAAAAAGATTAATCTTATAATATTATAAAATATTTTCTTTTCGTAATATATCTAGAGAGGTTCGTGATATTTCTCCCAATCTTATATAACGATGTTTTTATTTCTAAGTTATAATAATCTGAAAATATATATTAAGGATAGGCATTACGGAAAACTTTCCACTTTTCTTGAATTTCAAAGGATTTATGCACAAGTTCAATCTTAAACTTCGCCATTTTAAGTGATGATGCTAAATTTTTAAAACAGGAAATATAAAAAGAAAGCAACTGTATAGCGTTAAACTAAATATCGAAAGAAGTTTATGCAATAACATATATTAATTTCTTGTGATAAATATAGAGAAGTTCTGAAATATATCTAGCTCATTTTCTCCCAACCTAACATGGAAATTCCATTTTTTCTATGTTATAATATTCGTAAACTACATATTAAGAATAGACATTAAGGAGGACCTGGTATTTTTTTTTTTAAATTCAAAATATTTTTTGTCAGAAAAGTTATTCATTATACTCAAGTTCTATTTGAAACTTTGCCATTTTTAGTGAAAATACTTAATTTTCGAAAAAGGAAATAGAAAGCAAATGTGTTGAGTTAAACTAAGTATCGAAAAATGACTAACAATGTAATATAAGAAATTAAATTTTTTGTAATAAATCTAGAGAAACTCTATTAGATATCTGGCGCAATATCTCCCACTAACGATGCCTCTA
Organism: Parasteatoda tepidariorum; assembly: GCF_982258835.1. Classification (NCBI taxonomy): domain Eukaryota; kingdom Metazoa; phylum Arthropoda; class Arachnida; order Araneae; family Theridiidae; genus Parasteatoda; species Parasteatoda tepidariorum. The sequence goes on from NC_141756.1 coordinate 27,279,223, forward strand.
TTCCTGTCTTTTTTGAGAGATAATATACTAACGAATACTTCCTAAACAGCTTTCGTAAAATTCTTTTAAAGAGAAAAAAAGTATGAAGGAAATGAAAAACATCAAATCAAAAAAAAATTAAACTGAAATCAATTAACAAGCAACACTCTGTGGGAAATAATTAAAATTACAACTTTAAATTTTAATTCTGATTTTCTGTTGTTGTTGTAGTTAATTTCCGTCGCACTAGAGCTGCGCAAGGGGCTATTGCCGACGGTCTGGGAAACATCCCTGAGGATGACCCGAAGACATGCCATCACAATTTTGATCCTCTGCAGAGGGGATGGCTCCCCTGCTTCGGTAGCCCGACGACCTTCACGCGAAGTCGAGCACTTTGTAGTAGAACAGTTTAACGAGGACCAATACCGCACACCCTTGGTCCCTACGCAGACTGATCTAAGTGGTCACCCACCCGCACACTGACTGCAGCCGGTGATGCTTGACTTGATCTGCTGGGAACCGTGTCTTAACGATCAGTCCACTGCGGGACTCTGATTTTCTGATTATCTTTTCTCTACCTAATAATATGTAGAAAAAACAGTTGTATAGAATGCAAAAAAAGGTTAAATATAACTAAAATAATAGAATAAATAGAAATTTTTAATATAGAAGAAAAAAAATTTAAAGTGGAATGCAGTAGAACGATGGATACTTTATATCGATTCTAATGATTTATACTGAGTAAATTTGTTAAAAAAAATTGAAAGAAATTCCATGATAGCAGGCGCTTATGGTCAGATGAAAAGAACCATTATGCATATTGACGTTGTTGCAATATCGCAATTATTACTAGAAATACTTCAAATAATAAGCTTAAAACATACCTGTACTCAAAAAATAAAATGCGAAAAACTAGCCTTATAATCAAGTTTATTAAATATTTAATATTGATATTTTTATGATACGGTCGCCAACTGGCAACCTTTCTCGGGATTGTTCACATCCTTCGCCCAAATCTAGCGTAATAGTATCAGCGGTTACCACGTGACGGAACCAAGTGCCAATTCTTCGTAAAAGAACAGAATAGTTACGTCAAGCATGTCTGGAAAAGTGTTTACGTTCTGCTGGAAAATCATAAATTTCTTATTGTGTTCAATGGAGAATGGAGCCTATTTACAAAGTCCTATTATTCGTACCAACAATTTTAAAAATGCGAAATGGTTCTTTCATTTGTTTCCGAACCTCTCAGATTTTATTTCACTTTCTCTCAGATATGAATTTGATGACTGCAAAGATAACATTGAAATATCTTATATGTTAGAAATAATTGATCCAAATGGCAAGATCTTGAAACAGAAGTATATTCCCCAAAGTTACTTCGCTACAAACTCTAGGCAAGGACCATATTCCCTGATGAAAATTGAAGAATTAAAATATCACCTGGAAAAATGGAAGACGGGTACGCTAGAAATCTGCTGCCACGTATTCGATGAAACTTATAATCAATTACCATTTTTTTACGAAACACGAACCGAAATCCAAGTGCAAAAGTATGTATTTGACTGGAACGTTACAGTCCCTCCATACAAGGACTGGTCGAAAAAAATAAACTGCTCTTTCCAAGAAGCGTACTCGTTTGATATCACTTTCACTGCACCTGATAAAAAGATTTGCGTACACATTAGGATACCTGAGGAACAACCACTACCTAGACTACACAAACTGAAAATATCTGTATTAAACAAAAGAGGAAGAGGATTATCTCTGTTTGCAAAACTCTATTTATGAATTCCAACCATCAGAATTTGAAATTTCATTTGAGAAAAACCAACTTGAATATGTAACAGGGTCTCTTTACTCTTGTTCATTTACATTAGCATGCACTATTTATGCACCTGCTGAATATAAGGAAATGGTATGTAACAGTTCTTTCCTGGAAAATATCTCTGGTGAGGAATTACAACAGTTTCTGATCCAGAGGCGCACTCTGTGTGATGATCTTAAGTGCATGTATGAAGACAAAAAACATTCTGATGTGAAATTACGATCAAACAATGAGATTATGCAAGTCCACAAATGTTTGCTGTCTGCTAGATCTTCTGTGTTTTCCGCCATGTTCGATCATGACATGGTTGAAAATCAGACTGGCATTGTTGACATTTTTGATGTAGATAATGAAACTCTGCGAGCCCTTATGGAATTTCTGTACACTGATACAATCAATATTACTGATTATGATCAGACCTTGAAGCTGATATTAGTGGCTGATAAATATGAGGTGAATATTTTAAAAGATGAATGCTCAAAGCTGTTAATGTCTAAGCTGTCTCCGCATAACGCTTGTGAAGTGATTTCTGTGGCTGAAATGATTCACCAGAAAGACTTAAAATATTTCGCATTAGATTATATAAAGGTAAACAAAAAATTAATTCTTTCGTTACCTAATTAGACAGAATTGGTAGATAAAAGCAAAAAATTAGCTATCGAGATTTTGACTAAGTTGTCAATTGAATAGATAGCATGCCTTATTATATCAATAACTTTGAAGCAAACTGCTTCTTAACTTAAAGAATAATTTCGCCTTCCTCAAAAGGCATTTTTATCTTTTTCTTCTATTAATTTGAATTTTAAGTGTCAAAACTTGATTTATAAGACAATCAGTTTTATTTAGCGTTTATCATATTGCAACACTCAATCAATTATATGCTATTTATTTAAACAGTATGAGAAAAATTACGAAGTTTAAAAAATAGTGGAAATAGTTCTTAAGTTTATTAAAGAACACATTATCCATCTCTGTTTATCACCTCAAAATTATGTTACTAAGTTATGTACTAAGTTAAGTAAATTATGTTACTAAGTTATGTAAAACTAAGTTATGTACTAAGTTAAGTAAATTATGTTACTAAGTTTTATGTTACTTCAATCTTGGAAACTTGAATGGAACAGTTCTTTCGTGTATGCTGTAGAAATAAAGTGCTGTAAATGTTTGTATTTTTTATTTGTTAATGGAATATGTTAATTATAGTTAATTAAAAATGAAAACCAAAATGTAGTCCCAGCGAGGGTTAAAAGTCCAAATATAAGACGAAAGAGATTAAAAATTCAATTGAAATCTGACAAGGTGGCAGAATCGATTATTAAAATTAGTTTGATTTTTAGTTGAAATTTTTTTAATAATCAAATTATCGTTGTTCAAATATATTTCAGTTGACTCCGATAATTAAACTAATTTTGATATTTAATGAATCGACCTTCCTTGACTGTGATTTATCAGATTTCGGTATCATTTTTGTTTTTTCAACACTTAAATGGGCCTTGGTAGCACACTGGTTAGAGAATTGGACTACGGTTCGGAGGGGCGGGGTTCGATCCATGACCCCGGTAAGACCCACCTAGAAAACGCAACACACGTTCTTGTAAAATCTGTTGATTCGAAAGTCTTGTAGTCGGTTACTGAGCACTACCATAGGTACAAGAGTCTGGAGAATATTTCATTCTAATTTAGATCTATTTGTAAATTGAGGAAGTTGTCTCCAAAAATTGTGATGGCATGTCTCAGGATCATCCTCAGGGATGTTTTGCAGACCACCGTCAATAGTCCATAGTGTAGTTCCAGCTTGAAGTATATAAAGTACCTGCCTAACCCAACACTTAAAAACTAATTTGAAACCCTTAATGCGTATACTTTCTTGAATTCATTTTTGTCAAGGATTCTAAGAATTCATATTAAGAGCAGTCACAGCGGAACACCCTTCACATTTCCTTAATAAAAAAATGCATGAAGCAAAGAATATTTACGATAAGGGTTATTTGTCTATACATACTCAAATTTTGCTTAGACAAGATATTCAATAAAACAAAAGCGTTTGTAAATACTATATAAGTAGTTTCCTTTGTTAATTTTTTTTAAACTGCTCTTTAACGTTATCGAAAATGTTGATACACCAGTAAGTATTTTATTTTCGCCATCCTAGAGCTGCTCAACGAAATATTGGCGACGGTCTGGGAAACATCCCTGAGGTTGATCTGAAGATATGCCATTGAAATTTTGATCGATTCCCTGCAAGGGCTTCAACCTGTTGAGTAGTCCGATGACTTGAGCATGAAGGCGAACACTTTAAGGTAGAACAGTTTAACGAAGGCCAATATCACGTAGATAAACTAGCTATATAGATAAATAGATAAACTGGCAACTATCATTAAAATTAAGATTTCAGATATATTTTATTGACCGCTAACTAGATTTCTCTTGTTCCTTCTACCACAAAATATTTCCAATCATAATCAATTCGTACTTATAATTATCATCCGTTATGTTTCTAATTCCCACACATATTATAAAAATAAACACCGAAGAGTAAATTTAGCAGAAAAACTTATTTTTAAGCCATATTTGAAAGAATCGCGATAAAATAACGAGATTGCCTTAAAGAACCATTTATTATTTGGTAATTTGATGGCTATCCTTTTTTATTAAATTTTGATCCTGATACTTCAACTTTGTGTCTGTGCTATTCGTGGACCTTTTAATAAATAGAATGGCTTCAGATATTAGAATCCGTTTACTGTGCAACGGTTTATTTAAAATGACGATTTATTAAAATGTTTAATATGAGTTAGATGATGATTAATTATTAATTTTAATACTAACTTGGAGAGAGAGGGCGAAAAGGGATATAAATTAGGCTTTCAAAAGCTTAATTATAATGTCCTGTGAGATAGATCTGTTTTATGCATCTTTTTTTAGGGTACTGAGATTTGTATATCTATTCGCGTACATATGCAGGTTTATTTACATATACAAAGAAAGGCTTATGAAGAATGGAATCGATATCAATTTTAAAAACAGATAACACAAGTTTGAACAGGAGAGCATAAATATAAATCCAGCGTTATACCGAGATTCGATCTCGCTACCTTTATGCTTTAGAGCGTTTAGCAGAAGAGTGATACTTCACGAACCAAGAATATGAGACTATTGGAGGGGTATACAGAGGGTATTGTCCTTCTACCAAACGCTCTGAAGGATAGAAGTAGCTGGTGCAATAGCTTTGGGCAAACTTTTTCAAATTTATGATATCTGTCCTGAAATTTTGTAAAAGTTTGCAAGTAATTCTTTGTATTGTACACACTAACAAGGGCACATGTACGTAAAACAATTTCAAGTCCCGGAGTGGATTGATCGTAAGGACACGGCTTCCAGTAGAACACCGAAGTCAAACATCACTGGTGTCAGTGAACGGGAGGGTGACCACATTGATCAGCCTGGGTAGGGACCGAGGACACGGTATCGGGCAAAGTGCTCGACATCGAGCGCCGTTCGTCGGGTTACCAAAGAAGGGGAGTAATCCCCTCTCTGCGGAGGATCAAAATTGCGATGGTATGACTTCGGATCATCCTCTGAGATGTTTACCAGACCGCCGTCAATAGCCCATTGTAAAGCTCTAGTGCGGCGTAAATAAAGTACCTAAAACAATTTTATTTATTTAATGTTACTTAGATGAATGCAAATTTGTGTATTCATCATAAAGTAAGCCCTAGTAAAATCGTAAAACAGATTGTACGAGTTAGTAATGGATATTAAAACGATGCACCCAGGTTTGCGGAGGGATTCGAAAATTCTACCTTCATTCTATAATGCATTATAAGAAGTGGAGTCCCGCAGCGGACTGATCGTTAAGACACGGTTCTCAGCAGATCACCGAAGTCAAGCATCACTGGCTATGGTCAGTGTGCGGGTGGGTGGCACCACTTGGATCAGTCTGCGTAGGGACCGAGGGTGTGCGGTATTGGTCCTCGTTAAACTGGACTACCGTAAAGTGCTTGACTTCACATGTAGATCGTCGGGCTACCGAAGCGGGGGTGCCATCACCTCTGCCGAGGATCAAAATTGTGATGGCACGTCTTCGGATCCTCCTCAGGAGTGTTTCCCAGACCGTCGTCAATAGCCCATCGTGCAGCTCTAGTGCGACGTAAATTAACTACAACAACAACAATAAGGAGCGGAAGCAATACTATTTCAAGTATTTATTTATTTATTCCTTATAATACATATGTGATTGCATGGTCATTACAACACATGATTTATGAGTCCTTATTAAGTTGAAGAACTGATAGCACAAGTTAGAGAAGGACGATACAAAGAATCAATCATTGTAGTGTCAAAGTAGCGGGTTCGAACCCCACCATAAACTTGCATCTTTGCAATATTCTTCTTTATCTTGTGCTATCAGGATTTTCAATTCATCAAGTACTTATGAGTCAAAATTTGGGACCACAAGACTGATGTGCATGTAACAATAAATGAGTAAATCAAAATTGATGCATACAGGCTTGCAACGGTATTCCAACCAGCTACCTCCATGCTTCCGTCTAAGGATGGTGGGACGGCCTGTTTGCTACATTTCAATGAGACACATCTTTATCACTTTTATAATAGTGTCTGTTAATTGCTATTTAAATAGAATCTTAAAAATGAAAACGATTTAAAAAAATTATGTGGACAAAATATAGAAATCGATTATGAGAATTTTGTACAGATGTTCTGATTTGAAGCATCACTGTATCTAAATGATGGAAATGTAGTCTTTTTAGTCAATATTTTGAAACCAAAAAAATCAGCAATCAAAACATTTAAGCGCTTCTTTAGTATTTATTAACTCAGAATGATTAACATCTACAAAATTAATCCAACACTATCAACTATTATCAAATGCATTCGATGAAAAAAGGAAATTAGAGAAATGATAAAACTTTTATGACATTTGACTAATCAGCGAAAATGACGTCAGCAATAGGAAACAAAACCTTTTGAAAACACTGAACAAAAAGCATTCCAACAGTGTTCGAACAAAGAATGTTCTTTTAATGATTCTGCTCTCATTACAAACAACCATATTTTTAGAAGCGTTTCATAATGCCGACTCTGTCTGGAAAAGTATTTACGTTTTCTTGGAAAATTGTAAATTATTCGCTGTGTCAATTGAAAAATGCGGAGAGATTGAAAAGTGTAGTGATTAGTACTGAAGATTTCCAGGACACCAAATGGTACTTAAGGCTGTACCCAAAAGGAGCTGACAAAGAAAATGTTGGTTTTATTTCATGCTTCCTATACAGAAATAAGGAGTGCGAGAAAAATGAATATGGTTTTTCAACATCCTGTACTTTAGAAATACTCAATCCAAATGGTAAAATATTGGCGTCCATGGAAAGAAAGTCCGTAGATGAACGTGGGAGAGGTTTGTTTCAATTTCTGGAAGTAGATCAACTTGAAAATGATATGAAAAGTTGGAAGACTGACATATTAGAGATCCGTTGTCAGTTATTTGATGAAAACTACAAACAACAATCTGTTATATGTGAAGCTGTAACCAAAATACAAAAGAAAAAACATTCATTCAACTGGACGATAACAGTTCCTGTAATGCAAGACTGGGTAAAAAAGGTTAAATGTCCAATCGAAGAACAATATCCGATTAACATAATTTTGACTGCGTCTGAGGGGAAAATTTTTTTAAAATTTAAAAAATCAAAGGAGCAACCATTAGCGGAGTTCTGGAAGCTCAAAATATTCATATTAAAAGAAGAAGGAATTGATATAGATTTAAAAAATTCTACTCATATATTCAACTCATCTGAGTTTGAAACTTCATTTGAAAAAAACCAGCTAGAGGATAAAAGTGATGTATATTCCATGTGTTCATTTAAATTGGTGTGTACAATTTTTATTTCTGATGGTACTTCAAGAACGAAATTTGTAAATTATTCCTACGAAAATGATGCATGTGTCGGACTTGGTCTGTTGGAGATTCCTAAGTTACCTTTGCAGAAGGATTTAAGGAAGATGCTTTTGGAAAAAGAACATACTGATTTGAATTTGCATGCTGGAAATGAAATTATTCCAGTCCATAAATGCTTATTGTCAGCCCGATCTCCTGTTTTCTCTGCCATGTTTAAGCGAGATATGATGGAAAATCAAACTGGCGTTGTTGACATTCCTGATGTAGAAAGTGAAGTTCTGCGCTCTTTTGTTGAATATCTGTACACTGACATATTCTCTAACACTGATTTTGATCATGTCTTGAATCTGTTGTTAGCGGCTGATAAATATCAAGTGAATAGCTTGAAAGAAAGATGTTCTAAAATATTGATTTCCAAAATATCGACGGAAAACATTTATGAAGTGATTTCTGTCGCTGATTTAGTGAATCAAGTAGCCTTAAAACAGCTTGCATTGAACTATATCAAAACAAACAAAATGACAATTATTCAGTCACCTGAATGGTCTGAATGGGTGGAAAGAAACATGAAACTGGCTATTGAAATTTTGACGAAACTATCATTAGATTGAAAAGGAAATGTTAATCATTATCACAAAGTTATTCAGTTTAAGATAGAAACAGAATGACACTTTTATTTACAGGGAAAACATTTTTCAATTTTCTTAGTGCTATTGATTTGATTCATTTATATATTAAACATGATTCTTAACACCAAGTATCGTCAATCTAGATATTTTATTCGCATATTTTTTTGTAAATCTGCTAATAGAAGTATTATATATTTAACTTTTTTTCTAAGAATACTGGATGCGTGGAGTCTAGCCCAACTGACAATAATAAAATAGAAACTTCGTTCTAAACAGGTACATCAATCAATAGCCTCGTAGTAAGTATATTAAGTTATAAATAAAATGTTATTTTTAACATAATATAAAAAGCATATTTGTCAAAATGTCAAATTTTTTGACGTGTTTTGAGGAGATTTAATAATTCCTGATGAGCTCATTGGTGAGCCCCATTTTACTTTTTTTATTATTTTTCCTAGAATGTAAGTTTGTCTATTTCATTAGTGCACTTACCTTCACTAGAATTTAGTGCACGAAATATTTATCGCACTATTTTAATGTGTTACATTACTGAGTGTTTAATTATTTGCATGAATTTTTTTTTATTCTCGTTAAATACACTTTATTTTTCTGTTTTAAAGCATATTCTCAGTTTCAAAAACTCCACCATGGCAAATCTGTGATTGTTAAGAACTAATTTATCTCTACCTAAAAGAAATATAAAATTTAAAGGTTTAAGTTCCATATTCTCCTATGTTTTTAGAGCTAAAATGATAGACATTAATAATTTTTTTAAAACTAAGTTATTTTGTGAAAGATTCTGCATTCCTATGTTGAAATATTTGTAAAGTACAGTTGATTATTTTCCGAAACCATTCATTTCAATAGGATTTGAAATGCTCTTGGATAAAATTATGACTAGGATATATCGTCGCTTTGAAACTAAACCGTGGTAATTCAAAAAAGCAAGTTTTTCAGGAGAGCGATTTCAAACTTTCCGCGCTAATGCTAACCGCGGCAATGCGATGACGATTTATCTGCTCTCTAAATTAACTTTATGGAACTATAAAGATAACAGGTTGTTTTTCTAAAAAGGTAACTTTTTTTAAACAAAATGTCCCAAAATCTCATTTTTCGACTTTTTTAAGATACAACGGTTTAGTTCAAAGCGACGATATAAGAAAGACTTTTTAGAAAAAATGGAATCTCCTAGTTATTTAAAAAGTAGCAAATGAATTAAAAACAATAACATTTAATTGGTTTTCAGGCATTCTTGATATCTTAAAAATGGCCTCTTTAAAAATACTTATCAAAACATAAGAAAATGTAACGAATTCAATCACAATATGATCTTTTTTATTTTATATAATGTCCTAGAAATTGTTAACCCGACTATAAGCACAATTATCGGTTAATATTTGATTTTTAATTTGATAATAATATTGCATCCTTTTTCCATTTAATTTTTTACTTGGTTCTGAATTTACATAATATAAAACAGGTTCAATTAAGACGAAATATAAAATGGGAATTAACATTATTTTTTTTAAAAAATAAAACGAAATATTACTGTTGAAACTCATGTTATGTGTAATTTCTCGGATTAAAAATACTTCTTTTATTAAGAGTCATTACAGTTTTCATAAATTTGTTATTTTTTATCGAATTTATGTTTAAGTTGTATTTTTAAGGCAAAAAGGAAAATATATTAAACGTATTTTACTTACTAATTTAGAATAAAATAAATGTGTAAAGAGAAATGCAAATTTTCATTGATACTATCCTGTTTCGGAGATCTGCGAAAATCTTTTTACAGCAACATCTATATCCGTATATTAAATATCTAATTCCACATTACCATTTGTACATAAAACTACAATTCATTAAGCACGATTGGTATCAACTATAAGTTAGCAATTTTTGCGGAATAATAAATTTTTATTCTGAAATTTAAAGGTTTGTATGAAAGGTTATATGGGTGTCTTCGTAAATTTGTATTTACAAAGAAGCAGCTTAATAACTCTCTTCTCAGTTTGAGAAACAAATAGAACTATTAATGAATGGCAGCAAGAAAAAGTAGGTTACAGCAGAATTTGAAGCCTGTTCGACACTTCATAGCAGTCAGCGGAAGAACAATATTGAAGGGCAAGGTGCAAATTAAAAAAATAAAAAGCATGTTATCAGGGCCTTCTTTGTGGGGTGTTGTCTTTCTGCCAAATGCTCTGAGGGGTTGAGATAATGGGTTCAATATCATTGTACTGTTTTTTTTCTTCATTTTTTTATTATCTGTTCTGCTTAAAGGCCATTAAACACACAAGTCTGTATATGTATCTAAAACAAATTATATTTACTAACGCATCCATGGTTAAGCTTTGATTCGAACCCACTTCCTCTATTTCAAACAGCGCTTGGCGGATGAACCAACCTGCTGTAAAAGAATAAAAATAAAAAAATAGATAAATAAAAGAAAAATAAATAATAGTATTCCAATTATTTATTTGTATTTGTGTATTGTTTCACATACATTATGAACCCTAGTCAAGTTAAAGAATGGATTGCTCAAATTAGAGAAAGACATTACAAACATGCATCTAATGTAATGTGGAGATAGAGGGTTCGTGTCCCAGTAAATGTCGTTTGTGACGTCCTTCTCAATCCAGGCAAGACATAAGCCGACTAGACTTGACAAGGGCATAAGCCGAGCCTTGTAATGAGTACGCAATCCTGGTAACAAATTATAAATATACATAAATAGCTGCATCCAGGGTTGCACTTTGTGTTAGATTGCGAACACTTATACTACTATAGCACTATACACTTACTATAATCGAGCACTTTATGTTAAAACAGTATATCGAGGACGGAAACCACACACACACTCTGGTATTTCGAAGGATTATTAAAGTGGTCACCGAACCGTTTAATGAGCGAAGAAGTCTGCAAGTCTGTATAACAATAAATGAAAATAAATAATTGAATACTTTAAGTTTATAATGGGATTCGAACCCATCTCTACGCTTTCATTTCAGGATTCTGGAACAGATCTATGGCGTAATAATTAAGGTACTGATTTAGTTTAGCCTTGTCCGGGCATTCATACATTTATATGCGCATGTTTTCTTGCAGTCATAATTTTTTCAAATGTTAGTACATAGAGAAAGAAACTATAAACCGACATTTAATAAATGTAACAATCGTTAACTAAACGAATTTATTCAACTTCTGTGCCTTCTCAAACTCTACTAGTGTTATTTTTGTTAAAATTCATCAAAATTCCAGCAATTTAAGCGTTTCAACACAAATACAGTTCCTCCAGGGAGTGAAAATACTCCTCAATTACTTCAGTGCCTTAGTGAGGAATTAAAAAAAAATAGAGATTACTAATTTATAGAAAATAGACAGTTTTGAACTAAACGTTCTTTTTTAAATAATTTATTGTAAATTTTACGAACCTTCTTAAATTTTAGCAAAATTTTTTAAAAAAAATGGGATTTAAATAATGTTTTAAATTAATGATACTTTAAATTAAACAGTATCCTTTTCTTATTATTTTTATATAACAAACACTTTTTGTCAATAGTTTTGATCTTGTCCTAATCTTAGTCACAAGGAGTCAAGTTTCACCTCACCCAATCCCCCTTATGACAAGACCCGCTACATAAAAATATACCAACAGTTTAGAAATAAAATTCCTCCTACAGATCATTTTCTAAATTTTGCTTTTAAACTTTCGAAATATCTATTTTAATCTACTTTCTAAGTCAAACAACAATAATGGGAAGGTGAGTACTTATTCCAATAAATATGAAGAAAGAATTATAAAATAGGATTATGTAATAATATTTAATCCATAACTGAATGCCTCTGTTGACCTACGAGAAAGTATAAGGGATAAGAGCTGGAGTGAGGCAGATATTAAGGCAGTGCCAGATAAGCCTCGCCGAGATGCAGCAGCCACCTTTAGACTCCTAACAGGTCATGATTGTCTAGGAGAACACCTACATCGTATAGGTATTTATGATCACCCTCAGTGTCAACTGTGTGGTTTTGGAAAACCAATGAATAGAGAGCACCTCCATGGCTGTAGGAGGCTCCACGGACTTGAATCGGAGACCGCAAGATATTGGCATGGGAGGGAGCTTTTGGGAAAATGACTTCGGTCTTTTGTTATTTTCTATTTTTATTGTTCCTCTGTGTTATTGTTTGTATTCCCTGCCATTGAAAATTTAAAAAAAAATAATATTTAATCTGCGGAGATCGAAATGCGTATGTCACACTTCTTGGTATCTCCTCTCCTCCTGCCCAGTAGAATGCCGAAGTCAAGCATCACAATCAGCGGGTGGGTAATCATTTTGATCAACTTGAAAAGGGAGAGAGGGTGTGCTGTATCCGGTTTCATTAAACTATTCTATCATAAAGGGCTCGACTTCACGTACAGGTAGGTCATTAGGCTACCAAAGCGGGGAAGTCATCCCCTATGATAAAGATCAAAATTGTGATAGCATGTCTTCGAATCATCCTCGAGGATGTTTGCCTAATCGTCACCAATGGTCCATTGTGCTAACCGTGATGGTTATGGGATTAAAACTCTCGCCTCTCAATAAGATGATCGGGGTTCGAATCCTGGCGATAGCTGGTTTATACTAATTCCGCTCCCAGCTCACATCGACCACATTGCTGATGTAAAATATACTCTGAGTTAAGCGGATCATGGATCCGTTTAACACCGGATCTCGCCTTGCCATCAGGCTAACAGTGGGAGGTTTTCCTGGTTTTCCTCTCCATGTAAAGCAAATAAGGGTTAGTTCCATCAAAAAGTCCACCACGAAGTTTAGTTTCTCCCAATACTTGATCCAAGAGTTCTTTTGTCTTCTGGATAGGCCTCAAAATTACAAGGCAATGGAGTTGAAGACTGGTATACCTAAACTCAAAACTGGAACTATCGTTCAGCAACGGTTATAAAATAAAATAAAATCCATTCTGCATCTTTAGAGCAAAGTAATTCATCAAAATCTGCTAAGCCATTCCGCATATTTACGAGAGAAAAAAATTCTCATTTTATTGCGAAAACACAAATAAAATTCCAACTTAATTTGCTTTTTTTCTGAAAAAGAAAAGAAAACGCTTAAGTATTAAACTAGGTATCCATTTCTCACTTCTTACACTTTCGCTAACAAATCTAATTCCCTCCTTGGCATTGAAAAACCCATACGTCAATCGCATGGAGCTTCAATTCCCAATAAAAATGAGGCAGTTTCATCTGAAACTGAGACATATGAATTCTTCATGCACCTAATCATATGAACTCTTCATGCATCTTCAAGCACCTTTTCGCACTTCTTTTATGAAAATTCAAAAGATGCAAAAGATAATAGGTGGATACAGATTGGTTAGTTTTATAGACGAATGCTGCATGAAGCTAAGGAAAAAAAGTTTCAATTTATTTATATATTGGAGAAAGTTATTTTAATTTTTAAATACATAAAAAGTTTCTATAATTGACAGACTCTGTAAACAATGTTTAACTTGAGGGAAGTATCATACTTTTGATTATCATTTTAGATTTAAGATAAAAGTTATTGCCACTGGCACTAATTTCTCAGAAAATTATTATCAACATTGCTTCATATAGTCATAACACAAACATTAAATGATACACTCTGTTATTTTATGTAATACTCGAGAAATGATTAAAGAGCATTTCAAATATAGAAATATTATTGATGCGGTAATTATGCTTCAAGTTATTTTACACCAAAATTTAAGATTTATTTTTTACATCCTTTCATTCAGTTTAACAAAAATTCTTACGTCACGGTGAGTTAGTAAATCTGAATACAGCTCGAAATGCACGTTTACGAAAATGGACATAACTCGAAATGCGTGTTTTCAAAAATGGACATAATTCGAAATGCATGGTTACGAAAATGGACATAACTCGAAATGCGTGTTTTCAAAAATGGACATAATTCGAAATGCATGGTTACGAAAATGGACATAACTCGAAATGCGTGTTTTCAAAAATGGACATAATTCGAAATGCATGGTTACGAAAATGGACATAACTCGAAATGCGTGTTTTCAAAAATGGACATAATTCGAAATGCATGGTTACGAAAATGGACATAACTCGAAATGCGTGTTTTCAAAAATGGACATAATTCGAAATGCATGGTTACGAAAATGGACATAACTCGAAATGCGTGTTTTCAAAAATGAACATAATTCGAAATGCATGGTTACGAAAATAGACATAACTCGAAATGCGTGTTTTCGAAAATGGACTTAACTCGAAATGCATGGTTGCGAAATTGAACCCAACTCGAAATGCGTGCTTACAAAACTGATCACAGCTCAAAATGCATGTTTACGAAGCTCTAGCTGTGTCCACTTTCGTAAAAACGCATTTTGAGCCGAGTCCATTTTCATAAACATGCATTTTGAGCCTTCTCCAGATCTCATCGACAATTAGCAAGGGAATTACGTATTCTCATGTCCGTAAATGAGTAATATGTTCCTGATCTTTCATATGCATCTGATTGTTTTTTGTATAACCCCAAAGGTTAATCTGTATGTTTTAATCTTTTATTAAAAACCAAATAAGTTGTCGTTTATGTTTTTATTTGGGGAATAAAAAGTATTTATTTCAGGCTTCAAACACTGTAAATTTTCAAAGTATTAAGGTTTTTATCATGTCACACGAAACTGCAGGAGTGCTTACAATCAACTTGACAATCGGCAATCTCGGTCCAATTTTAAATACAATGGGTGAATACCAGAAAAAAAGTAAAATTATTGAGGCTAAACAATTGAATGGCACAAAATGGTATTTAACACTGCACCGATATCATTCATCACCTCCAGGTTGTTTTTCGTGTTTTCTATGCAGGCAGAATGACGACGACAAATCTGAAAATATATCAGTAACATATAAATTAGAACTGATTGATATGATGGATGGGACAATTTTAAAATCAGTCGTAAAGGAAAATATCACTTTTTCAAAAGTATCCAGCAGTGAAGTTAGCAGTTTTCTTGATAGTAATTCCTGGGAAATGTATCGGGAAAATTATGGTTTTTCGACAATCCGGACAGTTACTGTCCGCTGCCACATAACTGACGCAAGCTACAAAAAACAAGCAATGACGATGGAAATTCCAACTGTAATCCATACACAGTGGAAAATAAATATTTTTGGTCCAGAAATCTGGTCAAAGAAAGTAAAAGTTCCATTTCATGAATCTACTCAAATAGATATTATTATGTGCGCTTCCGATGAAAGAATCAACATAAAAATTGAAAAAGTGGATTCGTTACAACCTTATGAAATTAATATATCAATATTGAGTGATGGAAATCGTAAAATAGATTGTGAATTGCCAAAAAAAGCCGTCGAAAACCAGAAATTTGAGACTTGGATTGAAAAAAGTCAGCTTGTGGACAAATCACGTTTTCACTTACCGTATTCGTTCATTCTGGTGTGTACCATCATAACTTCTGATGGAAATTTGGATTCAAGAGCTGAGAATCGGACGCAGGATAGTTCTTTTCCATGTTTAATGGTTTCTCCTTTACCTCTACAAGAGGATCTCAAAGAAATGCTATTGAACGACAAGCATAGCGACGTTAAATTGAAGACACATGACAAAATCATACCGGCTCACAAATGCTTGCTGTCAGCCCGATCTCCCGTGTTCTCCACCATGTTCGATCAAGATATGCTGGAAACTCAGACTGGCGTTGTTGATATTCCTGATGTAGAAAGTGAAACTCTGCAATCATTTTTAGAGTTTCTGTACACTGATACGATCACCAACACTGATTATGAGAAATTGTTGAGACTGATGATGGTGGCTGATTAATATCAAGTGGATTACTTGAAAAAACGATGCTCATTAATACTGATGTCCAAACTGTCGTTGGAGAACGTCTGTGAAGTGGTTTCTGTTTCTGATGTGGTCAATCAACCGAATTTGAAATTGTGTGCAATTAATTTTATAAAAGAACACAAAAAGAAGATTGTTTCCTCACCTGCTTGGTCTGAGTGGGTGGAAAAGAACTTGAAATTGGCAGTTGAAGTTTTGTGGAAGTTGATTGATATTTGAACCGAAACGCAATGCAAATTTCACTAAAGTAAGTCATTTTTTAATGGTACAGAAATTTGGTACAGAAATTTAAGTTAATATTTATATAACCTATCTAATAATTAAGTTATTGTAATTATAGCTTATAAGCTTACCCTCAAAACGCAACTTCTTTTTTCTTTTAATTGTCAATTTCATTAATTTTATAACGTTTAGAAAACAGTTTATAGAAGGTGTTTTGGTTAGGTGTTAGGTTTTGCAAATTTACTTTTCTGGCTTTAATACAAATTAATACCACTGCATCTTCTTTTTAGATAATTTTCTGTAATGTTATTAATGTATTGCTTTTCTTATTGACTTCGCTGTATTAGATTTGACAAAGCACGTTTTATAAGGGCGCTTTTTATATATTAATAGAAATATTAAAAATATTTCCTTATTCCTAACAATCAAGCTTTTTCTCAATCATAAGTTTGCACAAAAATTATTAGCATACAAAGATTTATACCTGAAGTTATTCTGCAATGGGGAGGTTACATTTTTTTTCATCATTAAAAAAATCACACTTTCACAAATACCACTCAAACGTTTAGAATGAAATATTCTAATATTGATTGATCTTTCTCGTGTTTTTTAATATCAGTAAACCAATTTTCATCGAAATGACCTTTGATTGCAAACCCTAAGAGTGAAATTATTTGTTCACAGATACAACGCAAATTTTCGGAGTAGAATGCTCTAATGTTGAAAGTGACCCCACCTCCATGCTTCAAAATATCTGAGAACCATATTTCATTGAAATGGTATATTAAGTGTTAGCTCTAATAAAAATTCGTTTTCACACCACTCGAAATGTTCGTAATAAAATGCTCTAATGTTAAAATTGGCCTTGCTCATGCTTCAAAATATCAGTGAATCAATCTTCATTCACTGATAATTTGAATAATTGAACACACCAGAAACAGATAAACAATCAATTTTTAATTCATGCATGTTTGAAAGTTGTGCTTTTTTAAATTGAATGATATTACAGTGTTAAACCATGACCCCGTTTAAATTTTCTGCAACCAAATATGGTGCTTCGTAAAACCACATTTTCATATTTAGGTTTATCCTTTTTGTACTGTAGATAAACCTGAATAGAAATCGAGCTCAATTGAGCACCTTATTAATGAATATGACATTACAAACGGACTGTGTCTGGTCACATAATTCAAACGCGTCACGACTAATTATTTATCTATAGTAAACTAGATCGAAAGCCTTACAACCGGACCTAATCCAAATATTGCCTGAAGACGTAAACAGACTGTGCTGAAAAATGTTAGTATCTTCTTTAAAAGAGGAAACTAATTAAAACCTTAAGAGAGAACTTGAGGGCCGAGCTTAATCTTTTAAGCTAATAACATCGTATTGTGGTTCTATCTATTATGGCTCAACGTTAAACTTGTTTTTTCTAGTATAGATGAAATAGCCCAGGGATTCTCTGAAGATATTCCGCGGAAAAATCAGTTTGTTAGTTTTTTTTTTCCTTTTTTTTGAAACTTTTAAAACTTGCTTTGAAACTTGTAATAGGTTTATATCTAACCAATAAGCTTTTATTTATTTAAAAAAATATTTGGGTTAGTCTATTGAAATTAAGTAAAATGTGAATAAAAAAGAAATGACAAATTTTAAAATAGATATACATATTTTTCCATTAACAATATACAGAATAAATTGCTGAAAAAATAAGTATTTGCAAATGATTACATCAGTATCACTCACCCAATATTAAAATTCAAAAAAAAATCGAAAATCTAAAATCCAAAAATTAAAAGAAATTTTTCTTCCTTGATTAGCATTCATCCAGTTTATAACAGTTTTTTTTTCAAAGACCGTAATTCAGCTTACTTTACTTCATTTGATTTATGCATGTGCCAAATACTACTAGTCTTTCCTTTTGCCAAAGAAAAAGCTTTCTTAGCTAAAAAAATATTTTAAACCACTAAACTAAGCATTTTATCATAGTTCAAAAACATTAATCTACAGTTTTTCTGCAATAAGGCTTATTCAAAGAAAATCAGAGAAAAAAAAAAGATTTAAAAAGAAATCACAAAATCTTGTATATCTTTATCTGAGATATCACATGAGGGTAAAAAAACGTTAAAAATAGAGAATTACAGCACAAAAACGATAAATACTTTTGTTCCATTGATAAGTAGTTATAAGTTCCATATTTTGAACATGAGGAGTTTTTGAAAGATTATTTATTTATATTAAATGATTTAAAGTATTTATTTTATGTGATATGTGGTTGAAGGAGTGTTTTCGTTTACGAAATGTGCTAACAATAGTCAGTTACTTCGATTAAGGCTTTTAGGAACAATCGAAAGTTATCGATTCAGTTTTTAATTTCTTTCATTTCGATTACAAGACTGTTAAAAAATGATCCTCATACACTTTACGTTGTGAGTGACAGAAAGAGCTTTTCTGTCTACCTGGTGTGCTAACAGTAGTCAGTTACTTCGATTAAGGACTTTAGGAACAGTAAAAAACTATCCATAAATTATATAAATATAAATAATATAAATTGGCAAATGAAATTTATCGAAAATGATAATGGATTAAACTGAACAACAATGTGGAAACAAACGTTTCCTTTAAAAAGCTGAGGTTAGTAATTTGTTTATTCTTTTGGATGAAAACAAAGTGCCTTTTTTGTTTCTATTCGAGGACTATTCGATTTCTATTTTTTATCTCCATCCGAGGTGTTAAGAAAAGTGCTATCTTCTCTTTACTGGATAGTAACAACAGAGTAAAATAATTTATCATAATAGGACATGAAAATCTCTTAGATCATTCAATTTTAGTGAAAAAAAATTATGTTTTATTTTTAAAATTAATTAATTTTAAAAATAAAACTTAAATTAATTAAATTAAAAATTAAATTAAATTAATTAATTTTTAAATCTTTTTTTTTAAATTATTAATTTGCAGGTCTACTTTTTTCAACTAAACGTGATCTACACAGTAAAAAATTAGAATTCGGAACAATATTTTAAACAGGCAAAATAACGCCAATAAGTAGAAATGATGAAAAAAGCAGGATATACATTTTTATCAATTCTGCACATGACTCTGACTGCAAAGGAAATTAAGAAATAGGGGAGAGGGGGCACATGTGGACATAGTATGTTTTACCAATATGATTTGAAATAAAAAATCTTGAAAAATTTTCAATTGATGGCAGTACTAGTCCTACCCATATATGGCAGTACTTTTACTTTCGTTACTTGTACCGGCGGTACAAGTAAAAAGTACGTACTTTTACATCGTTACTTTTTAAATTTAGTACTTTTACTTGTACTTTCGTTACTTTTCTTAGAGAAAAAGTACAAGTATTTGTAACGGAAATATGGAATGAAATCATTACTTTTTTCTGAAACTCGGTAAGCTTTCTAAAAAAAAAAAGAAATTAAATTTAAACATAAATGCTTATGTTTTTTTAATTTATTAAATTAATGTGCAATATATATGCATTCACAGCTAACTTCGTGTTTAAATACTTTCTGTTTCAACTTATACTGCACATTCAATTATTTTTTACTAGCTCAAAGATCACAAAGCTATCTGAAACCCCGTGTTTGCTTTGCTTATGTTTGTGCTTTTAAAAAGCGTTTCTAAAGAGTAAAATAATTTTAAATCAATGGTAATTTAAATAAATAAAAATAATAAATTAAAATTAAAATCAATAGATAAAATTTCTTTTTCGTGCAAATCTATAAAAAGATAAAGTTATATTTGATTTTAAAATTATATTATACGATTATATTATGAAATTATATTATAATGTTCTTCGAATTTAAAAGTAAATGAATGTCCATAACTTTCAAAATTAAAAATAATTAACAACAATTTTGCAAAAACATAAGAGAACATAAGAATATTATTCAATAAAATTTTAGGTTACTTTAAATTTTCGATTTCCTAGAAATGTGCTTTTAAGTCGTTACTTTTTTTGTTTAGTACTTGTACTTTCACTTGTACTTTTTACTCGTTACTTTTTAAAATAAGGACTTTTTACTTTTTACTCGTTACTTTTTTTAAAAATACTTGTACTTTTACTCGTTACTTATTAAAAGTAACGTTGCCATATATGGTCCTACCTCTCTGCAAAACTTTCAGAGCAATGAGACATTTTGTTGTTCCATTCTGACAATTTCTTTGTATTAGCTGGTGTTGTATATATTATAATCACTCGCTTCTTCAAGGGAAAGCATGGTATAAATCAACTAATAAATTAAAATTAACTATTTCAGACCATTATATGAACATTCAGGTGAGTTTATGACAATAATTTTTTTTTTTACTCAATTAAAAATTCTTTATTTTTGAAATTAGGTTTAAGAAGGATGATGGGACACTTGTGAACAAAACATCTGGGGCAGATGTGAACAGTTCACATGTGCCCCTACATAGTATTAAGATTATTATCCTCATGATATTATAAGTTTAAAAAATATGTATGCATTCAAAATTAAAATTATTTAATTTTCCATAATTAATTTCTTAATTTTTTCTTTAATTTTTTTTAAAATTAAATGGTTGATCGCGCATCACGCATATTAACTGATACACCTGAGGAAGATAGAATTGCTAAAGCTACAAATGAAAAGATAGAAAAAATGAAAAAAAAAAGCATGAAAGAGTATTAGAGAAGAAAGAAAAAGGCCCATTACAACTCCTGAGGAACATGAAGTTGCGAAAAATCCAACATTGAAAAAATTATTGCACAGCCGAAAAATTATTTTCTTATTGACAGTATTGCTGTACAAATTAAATTCACATAGTAAGCTACAACCCCTTCAGTATAATGCGGATATATATCTGTTATATTAAAGATTCTTTTTCTTTGAAATATGATGATTGCTTTGTATTTTTAATCTTGTTCATATGTGCCCCAGGCATGTTCACATGTGCCCCCAATAGGGGCACATGTGAGCGATTGAAGTCATTTTTCTAAAATATCATAAAGTAAAGAAATATTTTATTGAAAAATCTCAAAAAATTCCATGAGACAAAGAAAACACTATTTAAACATATGGACTTCGTTACTGCGAGAAATCGATGATATTTTTTGAAAAATGAAGAAATAAAAAAATTTGTTCACATGTGCCCCCTCTTCCCTAATAGTGCTTTGATTGCTGAATAATGCTTTATTTCACTTTGAATTGAACAAGGGAGTCAAAATCACCTTGTACTAAAATATTTTTTTAAAATACTACTTTATATTTTTTATATTTTACTACACAAATGCAATTTCAATTCTTATTAAATTATACCGGGCGTCCTTAGTGTCCACCTATTGCATATTTTTGTATATTTTTATATGTTTTTAGTGCTATTATAAATTTTATACGTTTTACATATTTTTATAATGTATTGCCAGAAATGAAATCAAGAATATCTACATATTAGGGGTCAAAATTATTTTTGGACAAAAAGTGAGAAGAGTGAACGATATTAATGAAAAATATTGTTTTATGAGTGATGTAGATTGAAGTAGATGACGAAAACAGGATCATAATCACAAACTGTTTGTTGATGTTGTTTCTAATTCTACATGCCACAGGGGCAAGCCTGTTTGGTGAAACCGAGCAAATTTAAGGCAGAGAGTGCGTTTCTTGTTTTTCAGTGGCGCCATCTGTGGCCAAGAATTTGATTTCTGCCATACCATACGTCACACCTGTTCATAAGGCGAACCCATTCATACATCCATTCATTCATCCACAGATCGTAATGTTGACCTAAATCAGAGAACAATCGATCCAGTACCCCCCAGAGGTATTGATTTGTTATGGGAACATGAAGGACTTTGCGACTCCACAGAATTTTTACGTGCATCAGTCACGGGATTCGAACCCATCAACTATCGGACATGGGTCCAGCGCCCTACCGGCCAGCTATTCCAGCCTACAAACTGTTTGTAAAAGCATGAAATCTCTTATGGTTATTGGAGGAAACAGAGAGGAGTTAAAAAGGTGATTATTAGATACACCTCAAGATTCCTCAAGCAAACAAACTGTTTGTAAAAAACACGAAATTACCTTTTCAACTCCTTTCTGTTTCCCCCTATAATCATATGAGATTTCGTGTTTTTACAAAAAATTTGCTTGCTGATCAATCTTGAGGTAATCGCTTTTTCAAACAGTGACTTACACAGACTTAGGTGCTCCCCGCTGCAAGATTTACAAATATGTCCTATTTTTGACTAGACACAAAATTTTCAAAAATTTAATACGAGACAAGAACACTATGAACGGACTTTCGGAAATTTATAATTATTCATTTTTTATTAATTTATATAATATAAATTATTTTAATATTAGTTAATAAGGAATTAATACCTGCGATGGAAAGGTACCAAAGAAGAAAAAGTACTAAAATGGAACATTGTGTAACACTTGCCGACTAACCACATTGAGAGAAAATTTATCTTAATAATACTAGAAAATAGCAAATAACCTCAATAATAATTATATTCAAAGCTTAGTTGAGAGTAATTTTTATCGGTAAAGTAATTTAAAAAGTAGCTCATTATAGAAGAAAATATTGAAATTCATATGGTAGAGTCGACAACATTTTTGAGTCTAAATATCCCCAATTATTCAGACATGTTGCCGGCAAGTGTTATAATTTAGCATAAAAATCAGTTTTTTAGACACCGTTCTTTTTATTAGTCAACTCAGTAATATATATTCGCATGAAATTAAATTCATTAAAATAATTAAAATTCTTTTTAATAATTTTAATTAATTCAACTTAATAGTCTAAACTTAAATCAACTTATCAATCAACTTAATAGTCAACTTAACAGTCAACTTAATATATTTGCATGAAATTAAATTCTTTTTAACGTTAAAATTCATTCAAATGTGAAGAAAACCGAACATGAATTTCAAAATAACGCCACTGTTTTCAACTCTTTTTCTCTTAGTAATCAAATATGATTCCATGTTTCTATTTGTCGCGAATAACTTAGAGTACGATATACCAATTAGAGATGGGTTTCTACTCCTTATTTAAAAGTACCTAGTATTCGAAACGAATGCATCTTAAAATACATTTTATAATACTTCATTTTGTATCATAGTATATTTAGCCCAACTACTGAAAAAACTATGAAGTTTTTACTTTATGAGTTTTCTGTACCTGATACTAAAAGTGTGAGAAGTTTTTATAATAAGTTTTTTTTGTACTTAAATGTACCAGTATCACTTTGTAATTGAAACAAAAAATTGGTACTTACCCATTTCTAGTCTTAAAATTATAAAAGAAGTAATTCATTTAAAAAATCTTGTCTTTTTCAGAGAAAGATTCCTGAAATTATAAGAAAGAGCTGCCTTGGCACAGATGGTGAAATTGGCTCTATTTCTGTGATAATGAAATTTTTAGTTACGTATTTTTCAAAATGTTAGATAAAAATATACTTTTTATGTAATTTGTACTTTCATAACAGTATATAATTTTGATTATATTTCTTGTGCTTATTTCAAAATATTAAGGAACGAAGTTATATTTTTATGGAGCTAATTTAAAGTTATATTTCTTACCTTACTTCGTTTATTTGCAATTTCATCAAAAATAAAATGAATACGCCAGCAATTTCCATACAGTATTTGATGATTTAAATTTAATTTTATCTGTTGTTAATCTAAGTTGCATAAGTAATGCATGCACATGTGTTTCAAAAAATATTTTTGAACATAAATCATTTTCAAATTTCATCACAAATAAAAATTCGTAACTCCTTTGTCTATTGTTAATTTTGTTTCATTCAATGTCACTATAAAAAAAATGGTAAAAGAATTTAAAAATGCGAAATCCTTAATTTTGAAAAAAGTATTTGCGTGGGTTTTAACTTTTATGGAAAAAAGCACATCTTTTTAATAACTTATTTAAGTAAAAACTAAACAATAGTTTATTAGCAAAATTAATAAAAATTGCACATTATTATGTTTACAACAAGATGCCCAATGGTTTAATGCAAATAGCTTCGGACGTTCATAATTTAATTTGGTTAAATTTTGTTTTCCTTCAGTATTTTCAATTTCTTTCAAAGTTACCCCATATAGCTGTTTTCGAATTATCCTTTAGGGTTTTCAGTTTTAATAATGTTGTTCCAGTTGTAATAATGTTTTTCCAGATTTAATGATATTGCTTCAGTATAATTAAACGAATTTATAATGTTTCTTTTTATGTTCTGCTTGGTGTTTTTTCGACTTACCTCTTTCTGCAACCTAAACTGCAATTCTTTGTATTATACACACTAACGCGTGCAATTGTACGTAAAATAATTTTACGTCCCGCAGGACGCCGATCGTAAGGACACGTCTTCCGGTAGAACACCGAAGTCAAACATCACTGGCTGCTGTCAATGAGCTGGTGGGTGACTACTTTGATCAGCCTGCGTAGGGACCGAGGGTGCATGGTATCGGTCCTCGTTAAGCTGTTCTGCAGTAAAGTGTTCAATTTCGGGTGCATGTTGGAGGGTTACAAAAGCAGGGGAGCGATCCCCTCTGCAGAGGATCGAAATTGTGATGGCATGCCTTCGGATCATCCTCTAGAATGGTTCTCAGACCGTTGCCAATAGTCCAATGTGCGGCTCTAGTGTGGCGTAAATGAAGTACCTAAAACAATTTTACTTATTTAATGTAACTCAGATTTGTGTGTTCATCAAAAAGTACGTTATATAAACCCTAGTAAAATTGTTAAACAGATTTCATGAGTTAGTGAAGGACATGAAAACGGTGGTATTTGAAAATTCTACCTTCATTGTGTATGTCCCGCAGTGGACTGATCGTTAAGACACGTTTCCCAGCAGATCACCGAAGTCAAGCATCACTGGCTGCGGTCAGTGTGCGGGTGGGTGACCACTTGGATCAGTCTGCGTAGGGACTGAGGGTGTGCGGTATTGGTCCTCGTTAAACTGTGCTACCGTAAAGTGCTTGACTTCGCGCGCAGGTCGTCGGGCTACGGAAGCGGGGGTACCATCCCCTCCACAGAGGATCAAAATTGTGATGGCATGCCTTCGGATCATCCTCCGGGATGTTTCCCAGACCGTCGCCAATAACCCACTGTGCAGCTCTAGTGCGACGTAAATTAACATCAACAACAACAAAGTCTAGAAATCATGAGAATTTAGTGCTGATGTTTTAATTTGAAACACCTCTGTATCTAAACGATGGAAATGTAGTATTTTTAGTCAATATTTCGAAACCAGAAAACCAGCAGCCAAAAAATTTAAGCGCTTCTTTAGTATTTATTAACTCAGACTGATCAAAATCAACAAAATTAATCCAACACTCTCAACTGTTATCAAATGCATTCGATGATAGAAGGAAATTCGTGAAATGATAAAACTTTTTATCACGTTTGAATAATCAGCTGAAATGACGTCAGCAATAGGAAAAATAATCTTTTGAAAACACTGAACAATAAGCATTCCAACAGTGTTCGAACAAAGAATGCTCTTTTAATGATTCTGCTCTCATTACAAACAACCATATTTTTAGAAGCGTTTCATAATGCCGACTCTGTCTGGAAAAGTATTTACGCTTTCGTGGAAAATTGTAAATTATTCGCTGTGTCAATTGAAGAATGTGGAGAGATTGAAAAGTGCAGTGATTAGCACTGAAGATTTCCAGGACACCAAATGGTACTTAAGGCTGTACCCAAAAGGAGTTAACAATAAAGATGTTGGCTTTATTTCATGTTTCTTAATCAGAAATGAGGAGTGCGAGAAAAATGAAAATGGTTTTCCAACATCCTGTACTTTAGAAATACTCAATCCAAATGGTAAAATACTGGCGTCTATGGAAAAAAAGTCCCTATCTGAACGTGGGAGTGGTTTGTATAGATTTCTGAGCAGAGGAAAACTTGAACATGATATGAAAAGCTGGAAGACTGACATGTTAGAAGTCCGTTGTCAGTTATTTGATCAAAACTACAAACAACAATCCGTTACATGTGAAGCTGTAACCGAAATACAGAAGAAAAAACATTCATTCGACTGGAAGATAACAGTTCCTGTAATGCAAGACTGGGTAAAAAAGGTTAAATGTCCAATCGAAGAACAATATCCGATTAACATAAGTTTGACTGCGTCTGATGGAAAAATTTATTTAAAATTTGAAAAATCAAGGGAGCAATCATTAACGGAGTTATGGAAGCTCAAAATATCTATATTAAACCTAGAAGGAATTGAAATAGATTTAAAAAATTCCACTCATATATTCAAATCATCTGAGTTTGAAACTTCATTTGAGAAAAACCAGTTAGAGGATAAAAGTGATGTCTGTTCCACGTGTTCATTTAAATTGGTGTGTACAATTTATATTTCTGATGGTACTTCAACATCGACATTTGTAAACTATTCCTACGAAATCGATACATGTGTCGGACTTGGTCCGTTAGATATTCCTCAGTTACCTTTGCAGAAGGATTTAAAGAAGATGCTTTTGGAGAGAGAACATACTGATTTAAATTTGCATGCTGGAAAGGAAATGATTCCTGTTCACAAATGCTTATTGTCAGCCCGATCTCCTGTTTTCTCCGCGATGTTTAAACGAGATATGAAGGAAAATCAAACCGGCGTTGTTGACATTCCTGATGTGGAAAGTGAAGTTCTGCGCTCTTTTGTTGAATATCTGTACACTGACATATTCTCTAACACTGAATTTGAACATGTCTTGAACCTATTGTTAGTGGCTGATAAATATCAAGTGAATAGTTTGAAGGAAAGATGTTCAAAAATATTGATATCCAAAATATCCACGGAAAACATTTATGAAGTGATTTCTGTCGCCGATTTAGTGAATCAAGTAGCCTTAAAACAGCTTGCATTAAACTATATCAAAACGAACAAAATGGCAATTATTCAGTCGCCTGATTGGTCAGATTGGGTGGAAAGAAACATGAAACTGGCTATTGAAATTTTGACTAAATTATCAATAGATTAGATCAAAACAGAAATGTTTATCATTATCACAAAGTTATTTAGTTTAAGAAAGAAACCGAAAGACACTTTTCATTACAGGGAAAACATTTTCCAATTTTTTTAGTGCCATTGATTAATTATTGGTATCTGCATGTATACATTCAATTATATATTAAACAGGATTCTTAACTCCAAGTATCGTCTATCTAGATATTTTATTCGCATATTTTTTTTGTAAATCTGCTAAAAGTATTATATATTTCACTTTTTTGAAAACTACTGGATGCGTGGAGTCTAGCCCAATTATCAAATGATAATATAGAAAATTTGTTCTAAACAGTTATATCTATCAATGGCTTCATAGTAAATGCATTAGGTTATAAATAAAATGTTATTTTTAACATAATAAATACTTTATAAAAGTTAACAGCATATTTAGGAAAGATGCCAATATTTTTGATGTGTATTGAAGGGATTCAATAATTCCTGATGAGCTCATTGGTGAGACCAATTTTACTTTTATTATTATTTTTTCTACAACGTAAGTTTTTCTATTTCATTAGTGCATTTACCTTTAATAGAACTTAGTGCACAAAACATTTACCGCAATATGTTAATGTGTTACATTATTAAGTGTTTAATTATCTGCATGAATTTTTTTTATTCTCGTTAAATGCACTTTCTTTTTCTGTTTTAGAGCTTATTCTCAGTTTCAAAAACGACCCCAGGATAAATAAGTGATTGTTAAAAACTTATTTATCTCTACTCAAGAGAAATATCTAGTTTAAATGTTTAGGTTCCATATTCTCCTATGTTTTTAGAGCTAAAATGGTAGACATAAATAATTTTTAGTAAAATTAGTTATTTTGTCGAAGATTCTGCATTCCTGTGTTGAAATATTTGTCAAGTACAGTTGATTATTTTCCAAAACCATTTATTTCATTAGGATTCGAAAGGCACTTGTATAAAATTATAACAAGTATATATAAGAAAGACCATTTAGAAAAAATAGAATCGAATAGTTACTAAAACAATAGCAAGTGAATTAAGACTTAACTGGTGTGACTTAACTTAAGTGAATTAAGATCATTTAACTGGTTTTAAGATATTCTAGCTATCGTAAGAATGGCCTCTTTAAAAGTATTTATCAAAATATAAGAAAATGTAAAGAATTCAATCACAATATGATCTTTTTTATTTTATATAATGTCCTAGAAATTGTTAATACGATGATAAGTACAGTTATCAAATTATAATTTGTTTTTAATTTGATAATAATATTGCATCCGTTTTCCATTTAATTTTTTACTTGGTTCTGAATTTACATAATATAGAAGAGGTTCAATTAAGAGGAAATATAAAATGGTGTTTAACATTGTTTATTTTTTAAAAGAAATAAAACGAAATATTACTGTTGAGACTCATGTTATTTTGTCCATAAATATGTAATTTCTCAGATTAAAAATACTTCTTTTATTAAGAGTCATTACAGTTTTCATAAATTTGTTATTTTTTATCGAATTTATGTTCAAGTTGCATTTTTAAAGCAAAAAAGAAAATATATAAAACGTATTTTACTTACTAATTTAGAAAAAAAGAAATTTGTAAAGAGAAATGGGAATTTTCATTGGCACTATCCTGTTTCGGAGATCTGCGAAAATCTTCTTTCCGCAACATCTATATCTATATATTAAATATCTAATTCAACAATACCATTTGTACATATAACTACAATTCATTAAGTACGATTAGCGACTTTCGAGGAATAGTACCTTTTTATTCTGAAATTTAAAGTTTTTTATGAAAGGTTATGTGGGCGTCTTTGTAAATACAAAGAACGGCTTAATAACTCTATTCTCAGTTTGAGAAACAAATAGAAATATTTATGAATGACAGCAAGAAGAGATAAGTTATAGCGGGATTTGAACCCTCTACTTTGACGATTCATAGCAGTTAGCGGAAAAGCAATATTGTAGGGCAAGGTGAAAATTAAAAAAAAAAAAAAAAACACGTTATTAGGACGTTCTTTGAGGTGTTGTCTTTCTGCCAAATGCTCTGAAGAGCTGAGATAGTGGGTTCAATATCGTTGTGCTGTTTTTTTTCCTTCATTTTTTTATTATCTGTTCTGTTTTTAGGCAAGAGAAAAGCCATTCTTCGCCTTAAGCACACAAGTCTATATATGTATCTGAAACAAATTATATTTACCAACACAACCATGGTTAAGCTTTGATTCGAACCCACTTCCTCTATTTCAAACAGCGTTTGGCGGAAGAACCAGCCTGCTGTAAAAGAATTAAAAAAATATATATGTATATAAATAAAATAAGGTAATAGGTATATATAATGAAAAAATAGATAAATAAAATAAAAGAATAGATAAATAAAATGAAAATAAATATTAGTATTGAAAGTATTTATTTGTATTTGTGTATTGTTTCACATACATTATAAATCCTAGTCAAGTTAAGGAATAGATTGCTCAAATTAGAAAAGGGCATTACAAACATGCATCTAATGTGACGTGGAGATAGTGGGTTCGTGTCCCAGGAAATGTCATTTGTGATCTCCTTCTCGATCTAGGTCTATTTTGACTTGACAAGGGCATAAGCCGGGCCTTGTAATGAGTAAGCTATCCTGGAAATAATTAATAAATATACATAAATAGCTGCATCCAGGATTGCACTTTGTGTTAGATTGCGAACACTTATTATACTCGTATTATAGCACGATACACTTACTATATTCGTGTACTTTATGTTAAAACAGTATATCGAGGACCGATACCACACACACTCTGGTATTTCGAAGGACTATAAAAGTGGTCACCGAGCCGTTTAATGAGCGCAGAAGTCTGCATGTTTGTATAACAATAAATAAACAAACATTGATAATTGAATACTTTAAGTTTGTACTGGGATTTGAACCCATCTGTGCGCTCCCATTTTAGGAATCTAAACAGTTCTGTGGCGTAAAAATTAAACTACTGATTTAGGTTAGCCATGTCCAGGTATTTGTACATTTATAAGTGCATGTTTTGTATTGTCTAATTTTTTTAGATGTTAGTACATAGAGAAAGAAACTATAAGTCAACCTTAAACAAATGTAACAATCGTTTACTAAGTGAAGTTATTAAATTGGTCATTTTTTAAACCATTACTTTCTCAAACTCTATTACTAGTGTTATTTTTGTTAAAATTCACCAAAATTCCTGCAATTTACGCGTTTCAACACAAATACAGTTCCTATAGGAAGTGAAAATATTCTTCAATTATTTCAGTGATTTAGTGAGGAACTTAAAAAAATAGATATTAATAATTTATTGGAAATAGACAGATTTAAACTAAACGTATTTTTTTTAAAAAAAATTTTTAAAAAAATGCAGTTTAAATAATAAATGATACTTTAAATTAAACATTGTCCTTTTAGTATTATTTCTTTATAACAAAAACTTTTATTCAATATTTTTGATCCTGTCCTAATCACAAAGAGTCAAATTTCACCTTCCCCGAACAGCTTGAGGACAAGACTCGCTACATAAACATATAACAGCAAATTTCTTGTTATAGATCATTTTTAAATTTTGTTTTTTGACATTGGAAACGAGTATTTTAATCTACTTTCTAAGCAAAACAACAATAATGGATGGGTGTGTACTTATTCCAATATCAATGAAGAAAAAAGTATAAAATAGGATTAGATAAAAATATTTAATCTGCAGAAATCGAAATGTGCATGTCACACTTCTTAGTTTCTACCCTTCTCCTTCCCTGTAGAACAACGATGTCAAGCCTCACAATCTGCGGGTGGGTGATTATTTTGATCAGCTTAAAAAGGGACCGAGGGTGTGCGGAATCGGGCTTCGTTAAACTGTTCTACAATAACGTGCTCGACTTCACGTACAGGTCATTGGGCTACCAAAGCGGGGGAGCTGAAGCTCAAAATTGTGATGCACGTCTTCGCATCATCCTCATGGATGTTTTCCCAATCATCACCAATGGTCCATCGAGCGAGCCGTGGTTAAGGGATCAGAACTCTCGCCTTTCAATAAGATGACCCGGTTTCGAATACTAGCGATGGTTGGTTGATACAAATTCCGCTTCCAGCTCACATCGACCACATTGCTAATGTAAAATATACTCGGTGTTAAACGAATCAGGGATCCGTTTAACACCGGATCTCGCCTTGCTTTCAAGCTAACAGTGGGAGGTTTATCCTGGTTTT
Organism: Parasteatoda tepidariorum; assembly: GCF_982258835.1. NCBI lineage: Eukaryota > Metazoa > Arthropoda > Arachnida > Araneae > Theridiidae > Parasteatoda > Parasteatoda tepidariorum. Next base: position 27,310,838 of record NC_141756.1, read on the forward strand.
CCTCTCCATGTAAAGCAAATAGACAGGGTTAGTCCTACGTCATCAACGACGTCACTAGCTCTCCCCGTTCCAAACAAAGTTTCGAACGGAGCAAACAATATGGCGTTTCTCATGTAGTTAAAAGTGGGTCAACTAAATCTTTGAATTTATTAATATAGAGTCGAATTTAACCACTGAAAGGGCAAGAAAAAGTGTTGCATATATTAATATTACGTTAATCTCTTTTTATGATATTAATTGGAGTAGCTTATTAATTGTAAATGATTATGAAAACTTTTTGTATGTATGATTGGGAGAATTAGTATTTAATATTTACCATATAAATTGTAGTTATAATCTGGAAATCGGAAATTTGTGAATCTTATTATTTGAAAAATGTTATTTCTAATTTATGTTTAATTTTTCTTAAAATATGTATATTATATTAAATAAATTTTTTTTATAATATTGAGACAACTTATTAATTGTAAATAATAATGAAAATTTAAAAACAAATTAAAAAGTTATGTAAGGAGCATGAATAAAGTCAGATAAGTTAGTGAAAATTATAAAGCATTTAAGATACACGTTTTTAAAATAGTAAATTTACCAATAAATTTGAGCTAAAATGATAGGAAGTAAAAAAAAAAAAATATTATGTAAACAAGATCTTAACACAGACGTTGACAGATCTTAAAACATATTTACAACCAAATTATGAAATAAATTTGGATGACTTGAATATTACGTTCACTGTAACAAATAAAATATTACTATACTATTAATTATTAAATATTATTAATTAAATATTACTATTAATTTAAAAATTTTTGATTTAGACTGTTAAATGCAAATTTTATTCTCTAAAAAGTGATAACAGTAACATTTGCCAAATATAAAAGCTGTATAACTAAATATGTATACATGCATTAAAGAGTTAAGTTTCTAAATTAAAAATTTTCTTAAAAATTTGAATTATATTTATTTGAAATGCATGCGAAATTAATATTATTATATAAGTAAAATTTAAACACCTATGTGAATACATAGATTAATAAATATGAATGTTAAATAAAAGTTTCTGTATGGGATAAGTATGTTTTAAAGAATTCTAAAAAATTCATGTTGCACTTTCTTATCGAATAAAATAGGAATCTGAGATTTTAAGATAAATTCATATAAAACACATACAAAAATTGTTCCTCTCGCATTTTAAAATGAAAATTAAAAAAAAATTTAAAATAATTTAGCTATTCTATATATTAAAATTCTGGAAACTAAACATAGTATTGACCCTTTTAACATAACACTACACTGCACTATCATAACACTACACATTAACATAGCACTACACTAGTAACGTTAAGAATAATCTAATATTAATTATCTAATAATAAGGTATCTTAATTTTCTCAAAAAATTTATGCATAAAATTATTGTTAAAAACTATTTAATGATGATGTTGACAAATATAACAAGAAAAAATCTCAAGTCAAAATAAATCTCAGTTTAAACTAAAACTCTGTGCACATTTAACAATAAGTTAGTAACATAATTTATTCCTATTTAGTAGTTAAAAACTAAAGCTAATGAGAATTAGCAGCAATAATCAGAAAATCTTAAGCAAACAAAGTTTACAATAACTACAAATTTAATCATCAGACTTAATTAAATAAACAGACATTAGTATTGATAAATACAATCTAATTATAGATTAAAAATTACAAAACGTTTTTAAAAACAATGCACGCCTATCCATAACTAAAGAAAAAAATTAGATGTAGATAAAGAATATGTAACAAATTCTAAATAAAATAAGACATTATTATAAACATGAAACAAGAGTTAAAAATATTGACGCTTAAATTTTTATACATCAAAATTAAAGATAACTTGACCATTTTGAAACTTTTTTTATAGCATTTAATGCACTTAACTCGTAAAACCTACTGATACCCCGTATAAAGAAAACTACATAAATTAGGAATAAGTCTCTTAAAAGCGCTAAATAATTTTATTTATGTCAATAAACAACTAAAAATCTTGCCGTCTTAAATAAACATAGGAAATGCCATTTAAATGGATCGTTCAACAGAATGTTTGGAACGGAGATTGGAAGGACGCGTCGTTTGACGTCATGAAATACGTCATCACTGTCCCTGTCTATAAGGGTTAGTTCCATCTAAAAGTCCACCACGAATTCTAGTTTCTCCCTTTGCTTGATCCAAGAGTTCTCTTGTCATCTGGATTGGCCTCAAAATCCCAAGGCTGCGGAGTTGACGATTGTAGACCTAAACTCAGAACTGGAACTACTGCCCAACAACGGTAATAAAATAAAATAAAACTCATTGTGCAGCTTTAGAGCAGAATAATTAAGAAAAATATGCTAGGCCATTCGGCATATTTACGAAAATTTATTTTTTTCTCATTTTATTGCGAAAACTCAAATAAAATTCAAACTTAATTTGCTTTTTTTCTGAAAAAAAGAGAACGCTTAAGTATTGTTCTAGGTATTCATTTTTCACTTCTTACACTTTCTTCTACAAAGCTAATTCCCTCCTTGCCGTCGAAAAGCCCATATGTCAATCGCATGGAGCTCCGATTTCCCCATAAAAATGTGCCAGTTTCATCAGAAATTGAGACATACCAATCGGCTACTCTTCAAGCACCTCTTCGCACTTCTTTTATGAAAATTCAAAAGGTGAAACAAAGAATACGTGGATATAGTTTGGTTAGTTTTATAGACGAATGCAGCATGAAGTTATGGAAAAAAAGTTTGAATTAAATTATATATTGGAGAAACTTATCTTAATTTCTAAATACAAAAAAAATTTCCATGATTGATAGACTCTGTAAACAATGTTTAACTTAAGGGAAGTATCATACTTTTGATTATCATTCAAAATTTAAGATATAAGTTATTGCCACTGGCACTAATTTCTCAGAAAATTATTACCAACCTTGCTTTATACTGTCATAACACATACATTAAATGATACATTCTGTTATTTTATGCAATACTGGAGAAATGATTAAAGAGCATTTCAAATATAGAAATGTTATTGATGCGGTAATTATGCTTCGTGTTATTTTAGCACAAAATTGAAGATTTAATTTTTTGCATCCATTCATTCAGTTTAACGAAACGTCACTGTGAGTTAGTAAATCTGAATTCAGCTCGAAATGTACGTTTACAAAAATGAACATAACTCGAAATGCATAGTTACGAAATGGACATAACTCGAAATGCGCGTTTTCGAAAATGGACATAATTCGAAATGCATGGTTACGAAAATGGACATAACTCGAAATGTGTGTTTACGAAAATGGACGTAACTCGAAATGCATGGTTGCGAAATTGAACCCATCTCGAAATGCGTGTTTACAAAGCTGAGCACAGCTCAAAATGCATGCTTACGAAAATTGACAATTCTCAAGCTCTATCCACTTTCGTAAAAACACATTTTGAGCCGAGTCCATTTTCATAAACATGCATTTTGAGCCTTGTCCAGATCTCACCGACAATTAGCAAGGAAATTACGTACCCTCATGCCCGTAAATGAGTAATATGTTCCTGATCTTTTATATGAATCTGATTGTTTTTTGTATAACCAGGAGGGTTAACCTGTATGCTTCCATCTTTTTTCAGCAAGCAAATTTAAATAATGAAATAATTGGGAAGTTGAAATAATTACATACCTGATAGTAGGCTCAATGTCAATATTTATATAAAGTAGTATCTTTCTTTTCTTCCCTTGCTCATGTGACTATCTATCTATTCGGAATTTGACGAGATATACCTATTGCCAAATCATTTGATTCGTGGGATAATGAAAAATTAAGTCTTTATCTTAGCTGTGGATTAATTTATGTTTACTTATCAATTGGTTCATTATTTATTGATTAGATAAATAGGAAAGCTATAGCTCAGTGTAGTCAAGGGGCTTATAGAGTGAAGAATCCTCAATTTTGTGACCAACAGGCTGATCGTGGGGATAAGGTTAGCATTGCGCTCATGCCGCCTTTACTTCCTGGACAAGCTGATACCCATCAATCTGATGGGCCTGAGGATCGAACCCCAGTTTTCTTAACAGTTAAGTGCCTAATTTTATTGACCAATTACTGCTGGAATAATTATGCATGAGATCGTTAGACCTTTAATAAATTATTAGAATATAGTAAGTCAAAATGTTAGCAACAAAATGACTTTTTTTCGAAGCAAATGAAAAGCCGGCAAATACAGGGCTCTGTCAAATTAGAAGTTTTATTTGGCAAAGTGATTATTTCCCCCTCCCAAAAATATGTGTTTGCGGTTCCCCTGTCACAAAATGTGATAATTTTAAAAACCTCATCTCTCCCCTTCAAGTGTGACATCATTATGAAGGATCTTAAAATGAAACTTTTTCATCGGGAGTAGCAGATACCAGTTAAAAAAAGTGTAAAAAGCAAATCTGAGAATGTGGATATCTTATCACGTGCATGCATTACATGATATGAGTAACTACGTCAACAGATTAGAAGAAATAATCAGTTCACGAACGGCACATTTAAGGTAAGACCAATTTTCGTTTAGATTTAAATGCATGGAATGAAAAGTATTTATCACAGACAAAAATGTGAATTTTCGCATGATTAGGTTTGAATCATGTCGAACAAAACTGAAGGAATGTTTACGTTTACTTGGAAAGTTAACAACGTCTGCGATTTATTTGAACTAAAAGATATATACCAGAAAACGAGTCCCATAGTTGAGGCTGAAACATTGAAGGGAACTAAATGGTATTTAAGAGTGTACCGCCGTGAATCATCACTTCCAGGCTGTTTTTCGTGTTCTCTGCGCAGGCTATATGACGACGGCAAATCTGAAAACATTTCTGTAACATATAAATTAGAACTGATTGATAAAGATGGGTTTATTTTCAAATCTATCAGAAAGGAAAATATCACTTTTTCACAAGGATCTAGCAGTGAAGTTGACAGTTTTCTAGATAATAATTCCTTGAAAAAGTATTCGAAATTTTTGGGATTACCTTCTACGATGCTAACTGTCCGCTGCCACATAACAGACGCAAGCTACAAAAAACAAGCAATGACGGTGGAAATTCCAACTGCAATCTATACACAGTGGAAAATTAATATTCCTGGTCCTGAAAACTGGACGAAGAAAATAAAAGTTCCATTTCATGAATGCAGTCATATAGATATTATTATGCATGCTTCCGATGAAAGAATCAACATAAAAATTGAAAAAGTGGATTCGTTTCAACCTTATAATCTGAAAATCGCAATATTGAATAATGAAAATCATAAAATAGATTGTGAATTTCCAAAAAAAGTCGTCGAAAACCAGAAATTTGAGACCTGGATTGAAAAAAGTCAACTCATGGACAAGTCATGCTTTCACTTACCGTATTCGTTCACTCTGGTATGTTCCATGACAACTTCTGATGGAAATTCAGATTCAAGTGCAGAGAATTGGAAGCAGGATGATTCTTTTCCAAGTATAAAGGCTTCTCCATTAACTCTGCAAAGAGATCTCAAGAAAATGCTATTGAACGACATGCATAGCGACGTAAAATTGAAGACACATGACAAAATCATAGCTGCTCACAAATGCTTGCTGTCAGCCCGATCTCCCGTGTTCGCCACCATGTTCGATCAAGATATGTTGGAAACTCAGACTGGCGTAGTTGATATTCTAGATGTGGAGAGTGATATTCTGCAATCATTTTTGGAGTTTCTGTATACAGACACGATAACCGATACCGATTGCGAGGAAATTTTGAAACTGATGTTAGTGGCAGATAAATATCAAGTTGACGAACTGAAAGAACGATGTTCACAAATACTGACTACAAAATTGAGCTTGGAAAATATTTGCCATGTAATTTCTGTTGCTGAAAGGGTAAATCATCCAGAACTAAAACTGTCTGCATTCGATTTTATAAGAGCAAATAAAAAAGAAATCATTTCGTCCACTGTTTGGTCAGAGTGGATGAAAAAGAACATGGAATTGGCTAACGAAATTTTAATGAAAATGATTGCCGATTAAAACCAAAACAACTTTTTATAAAAGTGAGTAATTCTTTTTTTATAAATTTATATCATTGCTAGAAATTTATTTATTTAGAAGGCCTTTCATTGAGATATCAAGTCTATTTTATGTTTAAAATTAAAAAAATTTTTTTATTAAAATATCGATGACGCTATAACATAGCACACATTTCTATCATATTTGACATGACTTCCCAGGGTGGGGCATGGACTATATTCACCAAGATTTGAAATATATTTCCCCAAGACAGCCTACTGTTTGACCCGGACTGTCAATCTTTTCTTCCAATAGCTTTAAAATCTAAATCGAGACTAGAATCGAGTCATAGTGGTTTTGCCCTTCTTCTTTTTCGATTAGTCCGTTTAGGTTTCTTTTAATCCATTCTTTCTGATAATATCAGAAGCAAAGTTAATTTTTTTATTTGATTTTGATATTCTTGATAATATGGGACTCTTTAAAAAATTTATAAATTTCTGAGCTAAATGTCTTCGCCAGAGGTCATTTTATCTAAATTAGCAAAAAAAAAAAAAAAAAAAAAAAAACCTCTCAAGAACTTTTTTTCTTCAAAAACTGCTATTTTTGTTATCTATTTATAGTTAGAAGCTAGTTGTTTTAACCTTAAATTAGAACTAGTCTGATGGTCTGTTTTATAGATTAGGAACTTTTTTTTTTTGGATAAAAGAAGAGTTTTCAATAAAAGCGTTTTATTGCTGAATGAAACGTGCATACCTAAATGCTTTTGTTAACATTTATTGACCATACAGTTTAATAAACATATAGAATTTACAGTGTATAATCAAATTGATTGTTAACAATGTATTAAAAAATTGATTGTTAATAGTATACTATAAAATTGATTGTTAAAATTGCATCATATGTTCGCAGTTAAAATTTTTATTATACGAAAATTGACCTAGTTGCGATTACTTTAAAATATGGTTTCATGAAGATAATATATTTGCCGTATTTTTTAAGAAATGAAAGTTATAAAAATATGACTGAAAATGAAAATTAGCTGTCACTACATTATGAAATTCATTTCTTACCAAAGCATTATATGTTTGCCGCTAAAATGTTTTTCATGCAAGGAATTAACCAAGTTGCAATTTGTTGAAAAATATGGTTTGGTTTTACGTAAAATTAAATTTCCCCTCCGCAGAGGATCAAAAATCTGATGGCATGTCTTCGGATCATCCTCCGGGATGTTTCCCAGACCGTCGCCAATAGCCCATTGTGCAGCTCTAGTGCGACGTAAATTAACAACAACAACAACAATTTACGTAAAATTTGCCGTATTTTTTTTAAATAAAAAAATTTGGAAAATAAATATAAAAAAAGAAAGTGAAACAAACTTTTTGTCGACTATCATATCGTAAATTATAATTTTTTGAACTTTTTTTTAAGAAAGATTCACTTATTCGATGATTAACCGATTCACGAAAACGAGCGAACCAAATCTTATCTCTCGTCAGCATTGAGATGATAACATTCAATTCTTGCGTTTCGAAAGATTTATTGTTTTCCCAAAATATAAATTGATAATTGTTGTGTCGTGAATTCCCCTGAAAAAAAATTTAACCTTCCATGTTCCGTAATAAATTATCGAATATTTAAAATTCGTCGAATCAACGTCCTTCAAAGGAAGTCACTAAATATATAGTAGAAAAAAAATCTAAAACTTTTGATATCTTATCACGTGCATGTGTCACATGATAGTAGCAACTACGTCAGCAGAAAGAGAAGAATTAATCAGTTCATGAAATGCTGATATGTGGTAAAAATGATATAGGTTGTCGTTTATGGAATAAAAAGTATTTCTTTCAGGCTTCAAAGACTGCAAATTTTCAAGGTATTAAGGTTTTTATCATGTCTAACGATATTGAAGGAGTGTTTACGTTCTCTTGGGAAATCGGCTACATCAATGATTTAGTAAATAGAAGAGATGAATACCAGAACGAAAGTCAAATTGTTGAGGCTGAACAATTGAATGGCACAAAATGGTTTTTAAAAGTGCACCGATATCAATCACCATTTCCAGGCTGTTTTTCGTGTTCTCTATGCAGGCTATATGAAGACGGAAAATCTGAAAATATATCAGTAACATTTAAATTAGAACTGATTGATGGAAGTGGGAAGATTTTCAAATCAGTCGTAAAGGAAAATATCTGTTTTTCAAATGGATATAGCAGTGGAGTGGACCGTTTTCTAGATAGAAAATCCTTGGATATGAAAATGACGCAATACATTACGAATCCGACATTAACTGTCCGCTGCCACATAATTGAAGAAAGCTTCAAAAAACAAGCACTGGCGGAGGAAATTCCTACTGCAATCCGTACACAGTGGAAAATAAATATTCGTGGTCATAAAAATTGGACGAAGAAAATAAAAGTTCCATTTCATGAATCTACTCGTATAGATATTATTATGCAAGCATCCGATGACAGAATCAATATAAAAATAGGAGAAGTGGGCTTGTTACAACCTTATGAAATGAATATATCAATTTTGGGTGATAAAAATCGCAAAATAGATTGTGAATTGACAAAAAAAGCCGTCGAAAACCAAAAATTTGAGACTTGGATTGAAAAAAGTCAGCTTGTGGACAAATCACGTTTTCACTTACCGTATTCGTTCACTCTGGTATGTACCATTATAACTTCAAGTGCAAATTTGGATTCAAGCTCTGAGAATCGTACGCATGATGATTCTTTTCCATGTTTAATGGTTTCTCCTTTACCTCTGCAAGAAGATCTCAAAGAAATGCTATTGAATGACAAGCATAGCGACGTTCAATTAAAGACACATGACAAAATCATTGCTGCTCACAAATGTTTGCTGTCAGCCCGATCTCCCGTGTTCTCTAAAATGTTTGATCAAGATATGCTGGAAACTCAGACTGGCGTTGTTGATATTCCAGATGTAGAAAGTGAAACTCTGCAATCATTTTTAGAGTTTCTGTACACTGACACGATCACCAACACTGATTATGAGAAATTGTTGAGACTGATGATGGTGGCTGAGAAATATCAAGTGGATTACTTGAAAAAACGATGCTCAGTAATACTGATGTCCAAACTGTCTTTGCAGAATGTCTGTGAAGTGGTTTCTGTTTCTGATATGGTCAATCAACCGAGTTTGAAACTGTGTGCAGTTAATTTTATAAAAGAAAACAAAAAGAAGATTCTATCCTCACCTGTTTGGTCAGAGTGGGTGGGAAAGAACATGGAATTAGCCAATGAAATTCTGACGAAATTGATTGATGTTTGAACCGAAACACAATGCAAATTTCACTTAAGTAAGTCATTTTTTAATTGTAAACTTTGTGAGGTTTTGCAATTTCAATAAATTGCATATGAAAATTGCAGATTTGGGACAATACTATAACGGAGTATATATATTAAAATAGTATTTAAGATGTTGGTTATTAATTTTAATTTCATAATTACGTTACTCATTTTAACAGTTCATATTTAAAAATCAATTATAAACTCTCGCCTTATCTTAGTAGTATCTCGATATTAGTCCTGAAAACAAGCACTAGGCAATTTAACGAAAAAATGCGACTTGAATAAACAACAGAGCTTTTTCTTAAAACTCATTTAATGATACAAGTGTAACAATGTAGCAAGAGTCTCTGTAAAACCGAATTTTCATTAAAATGTCTCCATTCAAAATTTTGATCTTTAAGAATCCATCAATTTGGGGTGGAAAGACCCAAATGGAAAGAAAGTTCGTTCGAAAACTTAGTTTTAAAGTTCGAAAACTTTAAAAACTTTTGGCGTATTCGTTAAATGTATTTTCCCTCCCCTAATATTTTTATTTAAAGTTCTTCAATATGTGAGTATGCTTAACTAAATTTTCTCAAATATTTGCATTATTTTTATACAACTTTTGAGTTACAACTTTTGTTATTGTATTATTTCACTTATTTTATTATATAATTGTATTGATAATTAATTGAAAGGATAATTTAATCCAAGTGAAAAAAAAGTCTGCAATAAGTGGCTTTAAAGTGAAAAGGACCGATCAATTCACAGACTAATTTATTTCGAAGAAAAAGCGGCTGCAAATTTATTAGTTTATCAGTCACTGGTTAGTAACTGAAAATTTAAATTTTCCTTCCATGGTGTATCGTGTACTTAAAACTGCTTCATCTGTTTCGAAGAGTGGTTAATTTATCACCTATTCTTCGTTAATCAGCTTTATACTCTAATATGTACAATATGATAGCTTGCGCGAATCTAAATTTATTTCGACAACTTAATAACTTGTTTACTTTGAAAATGACTTTTTAGAGTTAATTTTGAGTTCGAACAGAAAAATTGCTTTTATATCATCATGTTAAATTCAAATCTGAACGCTGGTTCAAAATTAAAACGACACTTCTGCACTCACTTCTCATGTTATTTGAATGAGAAGTGAGTGCAGAAATGTCGTTTTAACTTTGAACCAGCGATATGTTCTCGTTACAGTTTAACATTAAAACGTAAACTGTGCATTTTAAAACTCAAGTGCATAAAATTCAACTTGTAATATGAATATTATGGTTATTTAATATTCGGATTAAATAATTAAATTAATTCGTTTTTTAGCCTTTAGGATTAAATTATGATATTACTAATTTTGCCAATATATACAAATTTTTAATTCAATAAAATTCAATTATTACTGTCTATATGGTATATAATCATCTACATATAATAAGGTTAAATTTTTAAGTTTAAAATAAACTATTATCAGTGATATCATGGTAATGATTTTTATATAGCTTGTGATAGTTATGGTTTTCATGCAGAATTACATTTTTTAATTCTACTAATTAAATTTGATTATGATGATTAAAGGTTTTTCATAATTAGTTTATCTGTAATATCTTCGAAGTATAAGGCATTTTTTAAGATGCGATGCTAAAAATGGCACATGAAATATTATCAGATAATATCTCATATGCAAATTTGAATTATATTTACTAAAAATTTAAGTTTTAACAAAATTAACTTAGTAAACTTAAAATCTTTTGTAAATACCTAATTAAAACAAGTTTTTCTTGATCTTTGAAATATGCTGATAATAATGATAAATTAAAATCAGATGAATAGTATACTATTTTTCTAAATTAAAAAATGAAATGCAGTTTGATAAAAACTCACTTCAAATGATAAACAGTTTGTAATTTAATTCTTAAATTTAATTACTCTTGGTATCATTGTAATTATAGTTATTTTGAGTGAACAGAGCAAAACTATTCAATAGATATCTCTTTTTAACCCTGTAAGCCCGCTAGACTGGTACATACATTTAAGTTAATAGTAATTATATACCCAATCTATAATTAAATTATATTAATTATCGCTTATAAGCTGGCCCTTATTATGTCACTTCTTTCTTCTTTTAATGATCCTTTTCATTACTTTTATAACGTTTTGAAAAGAGTCTGCAGAAGTTGTGTGGGTTAGCGTTAGATTTTACAAATCTGCTTTTCTTCTTTTACAACAAATTAATACCGCTGCATCTTCCTGTTTAGATAACTTTCAGTAATGTTATTGTATTGCTTTTCTTACTGACTTCGCATTGAAAAAATACACTTTCTAGGAGCACTTTTTTATGTATGAATAGAAATATTTCTCAATTTCTAACAATCATGCTTGTCATCAATCATAAGTTTACACGAAAACTATTAGCATTTATGCTAAGATTTATTCATGAAATTATTCTAAAATTGAGGTGAAGAAAAAAATCGCTTTTCACAATTACCACTCAAACGTTAAGAGTAAGACATTCTAATATTGATTGATCTTCCTCATTCCTTATAATATCCGTAAACCAAGTTTCATTGAAATGACATTTGATTACTAACCCTAAGAAAAAAATTAGTTTTTCACAGATATAACGCAAATTTTTCAGAGTAAAATGCTCTAATGGTAAAAGTGGCCTTCCTCATGCTTCAAAATATCAGTGAAACAATTTTCATTCACTAATAATATGGATAAGCGGTATAAGATATATGGTATAATTACGCATCCGTAACAGTCAGACAAACAATAAATTTTTAACTCATGCACTTTTAAAAGTGAATGATATTATAGTGTTAAACCATGACCCCTTTAAATTTTCTGCAACCTAATATGGTTGTTAAAACCTTATTTTGTATTTAGGTTGATCCACTTTATGCTGTAGATACACCTGAACTGAAATCGAGATCATCTGAGCACCTGAATATGGCATTACGAACGGACAGTGTCTGATCACATAATCTAATTCAAAAGCCTCACGACCAATTGTTGTTGTACCATGCCTGTTTGGGTAGAGGTGTGCGATTGTTCTTGTTTTCCAATAGCCACACCATACTTCTGCCACAACATACGTCACACCCGTTTATACGGCGGACCCATTCATACATCCATTCATTCATCCACAGATCGTAATTTTGACCTGAAACAGAGAGCGATCAATCTCCAATCCGTTACCGCCAGAGGTATTTATTTGTTTATGGGAACATGGAGGACTTTTGCGACTCGACAGATTTAACGTGCATCAGTCACTTTACTACATGGGGAATCTTCGGCAGTCGAGGTTTGAACCCACGAACTCTCGGACATGAGCCCAGCGCCCTACCGACCTATCCCGGCCTACGACCAATTATTTCTCCACAGTAAATTAGACCGAAAGTGTTACAACCGGACCTGATCCAATTATTGTCTGAAGACGTAAACAGACTGAAAAATGTTAGTATCTTCTTTAGAAGAGGAAACTAATTAAAACCTTAAGAGGGAACTTGAAGGCCGCGCTTAATCTTTGAAGGCAATAACATCGTATTGTGGTTCTATGTATAGATATTATGGCTCAACGTTAAACTTGTTTTTTCTAGTATAGATGAAATAACCCAGGGATTCTCTGAAGGTATTCCGCGGAAAAGTCAGTTTGTTAGGTTTTTTTCTGTTTCTTTTTTTTTTAAAACTTGTAATAGGTTTACATACTATATTGTACAGGTTTATATCGAATAAGCGTTTATTTTTTTTGAAATATTTCGGTTAGTTTATTGAAATTAATGAAGTAAAATTTCAATAAAGGAAGACAAATTTTAAAATAGATATACATATTTTTCCATTAACAATATACTGAATAAATTGCCAAAAAAATATGTATTTGCGACTGATTACATCAGTATTTCTCATCTAATAATAAAGTGCAAAAAAATCGGAAGTTAAAAGTCCAAAAATCAAAAGAAATTTTTTTTTTTTATGAGCATTCACCCAGTTTATAACAGTTCTTCTTCAAAGACCGTAATTCAGCTTATTTTACTCAATTTGATTTATGCATGGGCCAAATACTACTAGCGTTTCCTTTAGCCAAAGAAAAAGATTTCTTAGCTAAAAAAAAATTTATACCCACTAAACTAAGCACCTTATCATAATTCAAAACTATAAATCTACTGTTTTTCTTTTTACAATAAAGCTTTATTCAAAGAAATTCAGAGAAAAAAAAACATATTGAAAAAGAAATTCCAAAATCTTGTATTTCTTTATCTTATGCATCACATGAGGATGAAAAAAAAACGTAAAAAAAGAGAATTACTGCACAAAAACGATAAATACTTTTGTTCTGCTGATGAATAGTTCTAGACTTTGAACATGGAAAGTTTTTACAAGACTATTTATTTTATCGTCTTCATTGCCAAACTCTTACACTGGTATTAAATGATTTAAAGCATTTATTTTATGTTATATTGGCCTGAAGGAGTGTTTTCGTTTACCAAATGTGTGAAAAATAGCCAGTTACTTCAATTAAGGCTTTTAGGAACTATCGAAGGTTATCGATTCAGTTTTTAATTTCATCATTTTCGATTACATGACTGTTAAAAAACGATCCTCATTCACTCAGTTATTTATTTCGATTCCATAGGTTTTTAAAAGAAAACCCCTATTTAATTTGTGCTCTGAGTGACTCAACGAGTGTTCCATACGGTTACTAAGAATTTTAAAAGAAAATTCTAATTTAATTTGTGCTGGGTGTGACTCAAGGAGTGTTCCATACCATTCCTAAGGTTTTTAAGAGAAAATCTCCGTTCATTTTGTGTTCCGCGTGGCTGTTCCATACGATTCCAGAGGTTTTATAAAGGAAAAAATATCCAGTTAATCTGTTCCGTGTGACTAAAGGGGTATTTTCGTTCATTAGATATGCTATCAGTAGTCAGTTAAAGGAATAGAAGAGTGGTATTGATCGTTTGCTGATTCTTATCGATTCAATAACTAATTACATTAATTTCGATTCAATATTAGTTTAACATATATAAGAAGTAATTTTACTTAATTATGGCTACTGAGACTAAAGTATTTACGTTTACTTGGACTATTGACAGTACTCAATTACTTATATTAAAGAGTACAAGAGCGATTGAGAGTCCTATTGCTGATGATGATATAGTTCAAGGAAACAAATGGTCTTTAAAAATGTGCAGGAGATCCCCTCTGTCAGATCATATCAATATTCACTTGGAGAGATGTAATTTGGATGAAGCTATAAAAGATGTATCGGTTTCATTGAGTTTAGAAGTTGTTAATTCGGATGGAACTTCCTACAATATTGCTAATGAATCATATACATTTTCGAAGCTTTTATCACCTGCAGTCGATTTTTTTATTACAGATAAGAATTTTTTCTCATATCTAGGAAAAAGAATGGAAAAAATTAGTGCGAGAGACAAATTGATGCTGCGTTGTCATATAACTCACGAAGAACAGCATACTTGCAGCAATCATGCAGCCATTCAAGCGCAGATGGAAAATAAATATTCCTGAGATTTCGATTGTTTCAGAGAAATTAAAAGCTTCCTCTCAAGAAAATATTCTTTTCGACATAATAATATCCGAGTCCAGTGAAAGAATTTACATAACAATTGAAGTGGATTTTAATTTGTATGAGCTGAAAATAATGGTGCTAGATGATGAGGAAGTGGAAATCGACATTAAGGATCCAAAATATATACTCGAGTCTACTCAAAGATTTGAGACTTGGATCGAAAAGTGGCAAGTTGCGGCTCATTCATGTTTTCATTTAGCTTATTCGTTCAACCTAATATGAGTTATTTCTGCTTACAGTGGAGTTTTGGAATCGATTGAACGTGGTTCGTTTGATGATCATGGTGATAAATATGCCCTTAAAAAATGACTTCATCATTCTTGTAACAAGATTTAAAAATTATGTTATTAAGTGAAAAGCATACCGACGTGAAATTAAGCATTGGAGACCTCTTTTTACTAGCCCACAAATGCTTGCTGTCAGCCCGATCTCCAGTGTTTGCCACCATGTTCGATCAAGATACAGTGGCAGTCAAAAGTATTCGTACAATGAATTTTGAAGTGCTCATCGCTTCATAGTATTTTATTAATTATACTACGTCATTAAACACAGATACCAGGCCTTGTATCCTTTATTTTTGAGCAATTTAATCAAAAGAAGTTTTCTTGTAAAACAATTACAGAAAAAAAATATAAAAAATGGAAATTAATTATCAAAACTTTTGTGCCAAAAGTATTCGTACACTTAAGAAATTTCCCTAAAATTATATAGTATATCACAGTTTAATACTTAGAAGGATACCCTTTCGCCTTAATTATTGCTTTCATTCGACTTGGCATTGAATCTACCAACTTCTTTGTAATATCTGGTGTAATTGATGCCCATTCTTCCAATATGGCGGTTTTCAGCTGATTTTTATTTTTTACTCCTCAATTTTTGATTTTGTCGTCTAAAATACTCCACAAATGCCCAATAGGACTCATGTCTGGTGATTGTGGAGGTGTGTTGAGTCTTTCGGGAGTGTTATATAATACCCAGAGCTTAGCATTATAAGCTGTATGCTTTGGGTCGTTATCTTGTTGAAATATATATTTAGTTAGTTTGAAGACCCATTTGTGAAGCGCTAGAATTTAAATTACTTTTTAGAATGTCAATGTACTTTTTGTGATCCATAATCCCATCAATGATGTGCAATTTACCCACTCCATGTGCGCTCATACATCCCCAAACTAGAATGTTACCACCGCCATGCTTTACTGTCGCACTCAAATTTTTTGGTTGTAGCTCTGTACTCTTTTTACGCCACACAATTTGTCTGCCATCAGATCCAAACACGTTAAACTTGCTCTCATCCGAGAATATAACCCTGTTCCAGAAATCAGGATTTTTATTAACATGCTGTTTGGCGAAAGACATTCGTTTCTTTCTATTAACTTCCGACACAAAAACTTTTTTCGAGATACTCGATCATGGAATCCTGATTCGTTAAAAGTGCGGCGTATAGTACTTACCGAGATCGAAATTCCCTGTTTGAGGAGTTCTGCTTTTACTGCCGGGGCACTCAATTTTGGATTTTTCTTAATCAATCTTACGAGTAGGCGTCTGTGCTTAATGCTGAGAATTTTTGGGCGTCCACTTCGTGGAATATTTTCAACAGTATTGCGTTGGCAATGTCGATCTATAACACTCTGCACTGTAGATCGGAGTCTTCCAATAGCAAGTGATATCTTTCTTAAAGAGTTATTATGTAGTTTCATTATCAGTTTTCTTTCAGCGAGAGAAGTTTCTTTTCCCTTCCGAGCCATCTCAATTTAAAGCTGTATGATTGACAACCAAAAATGCGAGTTTCAAAGCTAGTAAACATAAGAATGAAACAGATAAAGCGGTAAAAGTAAGAATAATATAAAATCTCGCCAAATATATTCCCACAAACGATATTTGGTGCACAAATTCTCTTAATTTTATTATTTTACA
Organism: Parasteatoda tepidariorum; assembly: GCF_982258835.1. Classification (NCBI taxonomy): domain Eukaryota; kingdom Metazoa; phylum Arthropoda; class Arachnida; order Araneae; family Theridiidae; genus Parasteatoda; species Parasteatoda tepidariorum. Next base: position 27,327,648 of record NC_141756.1, read on the forward strand.
ACTTGAAATGTGGATGTACGAATACTTTTGAAGCACGAGGTTTAGTGGTGAGATTCAAATTCTCACTCTATCGAGGAGCTCTTTATGACCAAATTTAAAACTTTTCTCTTAAAAATTCAAATCATTCATGCAACAACTTGAAAAACATTAAGATTTTTTGAAAATTTCAATTAATTTTTACGCAATTTCAATTTTTATTCACTTTTGAAGTTAGTAATTTAAGTGTACAAATACTTTTGACTGCCACTGTATGTTGGAAACTCAGACTGGCGTTGTTGATATTCCAGACGTGGAAAGTGAAACTCTGCAATCATTTTTAGAGTTTCTGTATACTGACACGATAACCGAGGCCAATTGCGAGGAAGTTCTGAAACTGATGTTAGTAGCTGATAAATATCAAGTTGACAACCTAAAAGAAAGATGCTCACAAATACTGACATTAAAATTGAGCGTGGAAAACATTTGTCATGTAATTTCTGTTGCTGAAATGGTAAATCATCCGGAACTGAAACTTTCTGCATTCGATTTTATACGAGCAAACAAAAGAGAAATAATTTCATCCTCTGTTTGGTCAGAGTGGATGAAAAAGAATATGGAATTGGCTAACGAAATTTTAATGAAAATGATTGCCGATTAAAACCAAAACAACTTTTTATGAAAGTGAGTAATTCTTTTTTTATAAATTTATATCATTGCTAGAATTTTACTTATTTCTAAGTCTTTTCGTTCTTATCAAGTCTATTATATTTTTAAAATCAGCAACTGAATATCGATGACGCTATAACATAGCACACATTACTATCATATTTGACACGACATCCCAGGGTGGGGCAAGGTTTTCTGCTGAATATTTCACTAAGACAGCCTTCTGTTTGATCTGGACTGTCAATCTTTTCTTCAAATCGCTTTAAAATCTGAATCGAGACTAAAATTGACTCATAGTGGTTTTGGCCTTCTTCTTTTTCTAATAATAAATGGCTTCTTTTATTCCATTCTTTCTGATAATATCAGAAGCAAAGTTAAATTTTTTTATTTTAGTGTAATATTCTTGATGACATGGGGCTCTTTAAAACAATTATAAGTTTCTGAGTTAAAATGTCATTCATTCAGATTTTATTCAAGGCCATTTTATTCAAATTAGCTACAAAAAAAGAAAACCCTCTTGAGAAACGTTTATTTTGTTTCAAAAACTGCTATTTTTGTTCTCCATTTTTAGCATGAGTTAAAACTAGTGTGATGGGCTGTTTTATATATTAGGAACTTTTTTTCCGGATAGAAGAAAAGTTTTCAAAGAAAAGTTTTTATTGGTCAATGAAAAGTGCTTAATGCTTTTGCTAAAATTTATTGATCATGGAGTTTAGTGAACGTATGAAATTAAGAGTGTATTATAAAATTGATTGTTAACAATAAAATGTTTACATATCAAATTTAAATGCGATGGATTTCAATACGTTAAATTATAAGCAGACAACATAGTTTTTTATGATAAAGTGATATTTGTTATTTCCTGCAATATTAAAATCCAATAGTTTTTTTAACGTCTTGAAAAGCAATACTTTTTTCACCAGTTTCTATTTATATTTCAAATTTAAGGATTTTTATGGCATTTGTAATTCCAATAGAATGCGCAACGCTAGAAAGTTCTATTTTATTGATTGTATTGACTGAAAACCATCGGACGATTCCATAACCATAAACCATTAACGATTCTGAAGCGCCAAAAATAATCTACAGCATTTATATATCTCGTGATAACGAAATCAAAAGGTGATTCATACTTAATCAGGCTCAAAAAGAAGGAACAAATTAGAGTATATGTCATTAAAGTTATTAAAAGGTCTCCTGATAAAAAAAATACACTTGAATAATTTACTTTATTCGAATAACATCTGAAATTTTAAGATAAGGATTTTTAAATACAAAGGTAACCTTATAACATATTTTTTAAAAAAGACTATGAGGACTATACTTATTTAATAATGCTTGCTCGCAACCCATAATAAGGAAGACTCAAACGAAGGTGTGAAAGCAAACGAAAGAACTGAAAAAGATCTAAAATGAAATTTCGTTGACTCAAAACAAGCGTCATATAAATAAAAGAATATCGGTATATTATTGAATTTTAAAGTTATTGTCATTTTAGTGATAGTAACCTTTTACTAAATTTGTTATTTTAAATGGTGCAAACTATTTTGGATGTCATTATCTTCTACATGAGTGTTGTTTTAATTGTAATTATAATAATAAAATGTTACTAATTTTTAAAAAAATCTTAAATTTTTTTTTAATCATCATACAAAATCTAAAACCTAGCTTCAAAGAGTATTTATTGTTTATTGTGATATTACTTTTACTTTAAATTACATATTATACATATTACATACACTTTAAATTACATATTATTACTCTAAAACGAACTATTGTTATTAATTCATATCGGCATTCTTACTTATTATGCTATGAACCACGTTCCAAAAAGGGAGCAACCTTTACTAACAAATCTTCTGCGAGTCAATAAGTTAAAAAAGTTTAAATCAATCCCTTATAAATTGATCTTTCTTTTTTTATACATGACAGAAAACATTATATATATATATATATATATATATATATATATATATATATATATATATATATATATATATATATATATATATATATATATATATATATATATATATATATATATATATATATATATATATATATATATATATATTCTATGTGATGAGAAAAGCAAAAAATTTTATTTTTTACTTTTCAATCCTTTGAAAAGTTATGCGATAAAATACCATTTTTCTCTGTGTTTCTGAAATCACACTAAAACAAATTCTTTGACAAACATATTACAATTTAATACAGTTATTAATAATTTTGTAAGCTACGCTATTTTGAGAAAAAAACACGAAAGGAAATAATTATGCTGTAGAGATCAATGAAAAGAAAACAAACAATGAACTTCATTTAAAACTTAATGCAAAAACGAATGAAACCAACTCTAATCTCTTGCCAACATTGAGATAGTAACATTCATTTTTTAAGTTTTGAGAGTCAATAAATTGTACTATTTTTTAAAAATTTAAATAGCTTATTTTGTTAAAATGTATTAAATTAATAATTGTTGTGTCTTGAATTCCCTTGAACAATAATTGAACCTTCCATGTTTCATAATAAATTTTTTAATATTTAAAATTCGTTCTATTCAGCGTCCTTCAGAGGGAGTCACTTGATAAATATTTAAAAAAATCTAAAAATGCTGATATCTTATCACATGCATATGTCACATGATAATATTAACTACGTCTACGGAGAGAGAAGAAGTAATCAGTTAATAAAAGTTTGATATGTGGTAAGAATTATATAAGTTGTCGTTTATGTTTTCTTATATATAAAATAAAAAATATTTATTTCAGGCTTCAAACACTGTAAATTTTCAAAGTGTAAAGGTTTTTATCATGTCTAACGAAACTGAAGGAGAGTTTAAGTTCACTTTGACAATCGGCAACCTTGATCACATTTTAAATACAACAGGTGAATACCAGAAAAAAAGTAAAATTGTTGAGGCTAAGCAATTGAATGGTACAAAATGGTATTTAAGATTGTACCGATATCAATCATCACCTCCAGGTTGTTTTTCGTGTTTTCTATGCAGAATTAATGACGACGACAATTCTGAAAATATAACTGTAACATATAAATTAGAATTGATTGATATGTATGGGAAGATTTTCAAATCTGTTGTAAAGGAAAATATAACTTTTTCAAGAAGATCTAGCAGTGAAGTTGACAGTTTTCTAGACAGTAATTCCCTGAAACAGTATTGGAAATTCACCGGATTCTTGCATTTAACATTAATTTTCCGCTGCCACATAATTGACGCAAGCTACAAAAAACAAGCAATGACGGTGGAAATTCCGAGTGTGATCCATACACAGTGGAAAATAAATATTCCTGGTCCTGAAAATTGGACCAAGAAAGTAAAAATTCCATTTCATGAATGTACTCATATAGATATTATTGTGCATGCTTCTGATGAAGGAATTAACATAAAAATTGAGAAAGTGGATTTGTTACAACCTCATAAAATGAATATATCAATATTGGATGATGAAAATCGTAAAATAGATTGTGAATTGCCAAAAAAAGCCTTCGAAAACCAGAAATTTGAGACTTGGATTGAAAAAAGTCATCTTGTGGACGAATCACGCTTTCACTTACCGTATTCGTTCACTCTGGTATGTACCATTACAACTTCTGGTGAAAATTCGGATTCAAACGCTGAGAATTGGAAGCAAGATTATTCTTTTCCATATTTAATGGGTTCTCCATTACCTCTGCAAGAAGATCTCAAAGAAATGCTATTGAATGACAAGCATAGCGACGTTAAATTGAAGACACGTGACAAAATCATAGCTGCTCACAAATGCTTGCTGTCAGCCCGATCTCCCGTGTTCTCCAAAATGTTTGATCAAGATATGCTGGAAACTCAGACTGGCATTGTTGATATTCCAGATGTAGAAAGTGATACTCTGCAATCATTTTTAGAATTTCTGTACACTGATACGATCACCCACACTGATTATGAGAAATTGTTGAAACTGATGTTTGTGGCTGATAGATATCAAGTGGATTACTTGAAAACACGATGCTCAATAATACTGATGTCCAAAGTGTCGTTGGAGAACGTCTGTGAAGTGGTTTCTGTTTCTGATATGGTCAATCAACCGAGTTTGAAACTGTGTGCAGTTAATTTTATAAAGGAAAACAAAAAGAAGATTATTTCCTCACCTGTTTGGTTAGAGTGGGTGGAAAAGAACATGAAATTAGCCAATGAAATTCTGATGAAGTTGATTGATGTTTGAATAGAAACGCAATGCAAATTTCACTAAAGTAAGTCATTTTTTAATTGTAAAATATCTGAGGTTTTATAATTTGAATAAATTGTATTTTAAATTTGTAGATTGGGGACTATACTATTACGGAGTATATACATTAAAATAGTATTTATGATGTTGGTTATTAATTTTAATTTTATAATTACATTGTTCATTTTAACAATTCGCATTTAAAAATCAATTATCAACTCTTGCCTAATCTTAGTAGTATCTCTATATTAGTCCCGAAAATAAGCACTTGGTGATTTAACAAAAAAAATGCGACTTAAATAAACAGCAGGGCTCTTTCTTAAAAATCGTTTAATGATACAAGTGTAACAGTGTAGAAAGATACTCTGTAAAACCGAATTTTCAATGTCTCCATTCAATATTTCGATCTTTCGGAATCCATCAATTGGGGGAGGAAAGATTCAAGTGGAAAGAGATTTCTTTAACAATTCGCCAAGTTTTGGCGTACACGTTAAATGTATTTCGATTCCCCAAATAAAAATTACATTAAGTTCTTCAATATGTTAGTATGTTTCACTAAATATTGTCACATATTTGTATTATTTTTAGAACTTTTATTATTGTATTATTTTACTTACATTATTATATAATGTTATTATTACATACTGTATTATTTATTTCTTAACGTTTTATATCAGTATATTTCTTCTAATATATTTTTTTTAAAAAGATAATTTAATCCAGGCGAAAGAAAGTTTGCAATAAGTGGTTTTAAAGTGCAAAAGGCCTATAAATTTACAGACTCATTCATTTTGAAGAAAAAGCGGCAGCTAAGTTAGGGTTTACCTGCCACAAGTTACTAACGGAAAATTAAAATTTTCCTTCTATGGTATATTGTGTACTTGAAGTTTGCATTAATTTCAAAATTGCATTCCTCGTTAATGTGCTTTAAACTCTTATATATATAATAAGATAGCTTGCACGAATTTAAATTTATTTCAACGATTTATTTACTTTGAAAATGATTTTTCAGAGTTAAGTTTGAGTTCGAACAAAAAAATTGCTTTTATATCATCATGTTAAATTCAAATCAAAACGAGTATATGTTCTAGTTACAGTTTAACTATAAAACGTGTATTATTTATTGTGCTTATTAAACTCAAGTGTATAAAATTTAACTTGTAATATGAAAATTATGGGTATTTTATGACCGAATTATATAATTAAATTTATTCGTTTTTCGGCTTTTAGAGTTAAATTATGATATTACTAAGTTTGAAACCCAATATATATGAATTTTTAATTCAATAAAATACAATTATTACTCTCTACAGGGGCATATTGTTATTGACAAAAAAAATGAAATTTTAAATTTAAAATAAACTATTATCAATAACATCAAAATATTTTAATGATAGTTATATAGCGTGAGATAGTTATGGTTTTTATACAGAATTATTTTTTTGATTATACTAATTGAATTTAATTATGATGATTAAAGGTTTGTCATAATTGGTTTATCTGTAATATCTTTGTAATGTATGACATTTTTTAAGATGCAGCGCTAAAAATGGCATGCGAAATATTATGAGATAATATCTCAGAGACAAATTTGAATTATCTTTACCAGCAATTTTAAGTTATAAGAAAATTAACAAAAGCTTAAAATCTTCTGCTAATACTGAATTAAAACAAGCTTTCTTAATCTCAATGAAATGCAAACTGATAATAATGATATATTGAAATCATATGAATAGGGTGAGTATTTTCTAAACTAAAAAAGGAAATGCAGTTTGATAAAAAAAAAGGCAATTTAAGTGATAAACAGTTTGTAATTCTCAAATCTAATTACTTTTAGTATTATAGTAATTATGATTATTTTGGATGAGTAGAGCGAAACTAAAGTATAGATACCTGATTTCAACCCTGTTGTAAGTCCACTTGACTAGTACAAAAATTTAAGTAAATAATTATATACCCTATCTATAATTAAATTATTGTAATTATAGCTTACAAGCTAACATTTAAAACGTAACTTCGTTTTTCTTTTAATTGTCATTTTCATTAATTTTATAACGCTTAGAAAAGAGTCTACAGAAGGTGTGTGGGTTAGCGTTAGGTTTTACAAATCTGCTTTTCTTGCTTTACTACAAATTAATACCACTGCCTCTTCTTTTTTAAATAATTTTCAATAATGTTATTAATGTATTGCTTTTCTTATTGACTTCACTGTATTAGATTTGACAAAAAACGTTTTATAAGGGCACTTTTTATATATGAATAGAAATAGTAGAAATGATATTTCTGAATTCCTAACAATCAAGCTTATCCTCAATCATAAGTTTACACAGAGACTATTAGCATCTATGCCAAGGTTTATGCATGAAGTTATTCTACAATTGAGATGTTAACATCGTGAGAGAAAAAAATCGCTTTTCACAAATACACAAAAATTCGAATCAGTTTCATAACATAAAATGTCTATAAAAAAGAAATAGCAATTTTTAAAATAGATATACATATTTTTTCATTCACAATATACTGAATAAATTGCTACAAAAATATGTATTTGCAAATGATTACATCAGTATTTCTGATCGAATATGAAAATTTAAAAAAAAATCGAAAGTCAAAAATCAAAAGCAACCACCCGCTTTATAACAGTTCTTTTTCAAAGACCATAATTCAGCTTATTTTACTCAATTTGATTTATGCATGCTCCAAATACTACAAGCCTTGCCTTTAACCAAAGAAAAAGGTTTCATAGCATAAAAAAAATTTAAAACCACTAAACTAAGCAACTTATCATAGCTCGAAAATATTAATCTACAGTTTTTCTGCAATGAAACTTTTTCAAAGAAAACCAGGAAGAAAAAAAAAGATTTGAAAGGAAATCACAAAATCTTGTAATTCTTTATCTTATACGTCACATGAAGGTGAAAAAAACGTAAAAAAAGAGAATTACAGCAAAAAAACGATTGTTGCTTTTGTTCTATTAATAAATAGTTATAAATTTTAGACTTTGAACATGAGGAGTTTTTGGAAGATTATTTATTTTATCGTCGTTATTTCCGGACTCTTATTCCATTGGCATTGAATGATTTAAAGTATTTACTTTATGTTATATGTGACTGTAGAAGAGTTTTCGTTTGCCAAATGAACTAACAGTTGTCAGTTACTTCCATCAAGGGTTTTTGGAACAGTTATCGATTCAGTTGCTAATTTCATTAATTTCGATTAGAAGACTGCTAAAAAACGATCCTCATATAGTTTATGTTGTGAGTGAGAGAAAGAGCTTCTCTGTCTACCTGGTGTGCTAACAGTAGTCAGTTACTGCGATTAAGGACTTTAAAACCTATCAAAAACTAACGATTTTGTTATTAATTTCGATTCCAGAGGTTTTTAAAAGAAAATCCTCATTTAATTTGCGTCCTTGTGACTGAAAGAGTATTCCATACGATTCCATAACTTTTTAAAAGAAAATCCCTAGTTAATTTGTGTTTCGTGTGACTGAAGGAGTGTTCCATACGAGTCCATATGTTCGACTGAAGGAGTGTTCCATACGATTCTATATGTTTTTAAAAGAAAATCACCATTTAATTTGTATTCTACGTGACTGAAGGAGTGTTCCATACTATTCCAAAACTTCTTAAAAGAAAATCCCCATTTAATTTGCGGTTTGCGTGACTAAAAGACTGTTCCATACGATTCCATAGGTTTTTTCTTTTTTAAATTCCTCATTTTTAAGAGGAAATCACCACTTAATTTTCCGGGTGACTGAAGGAGTGTTACATACGATTCTATAGCCCTTTAAAAGAAAATCACCGTTTAATTTGTGCTCCGAGAGACTGAAGGAGTGTTACATACGATTCTATAGCTTTTTAAAAGAAAGTCACCGTTTCATTTGTGTTCCTCGTGACTGAAGGAGTGTTCCATACGATTCTGTAGCTTTTTAAAAGAAAATCACCGTTCAACTTGTGTTCCGCGTGACTGAAGGAGTGTTCCATACGATTCTATAGCTTTTTAAAAGAAAATCACCGTTTAATTTGTGTTCCGCGTGACTGAAGGAGTGTTCCATACGATTCTATAGCTTTTTAAAAGAAAATCACCGTTTAATTTGTGTTCCGCGTGACTGAAGGAGTGTTCCATACGATTCTATAGCTTTTTAAAAGAAAATCACCGTTTCATTTGTGTTCCGAGTGGCTGAAGGAGTGTTACATACGATTCTATAGCTTTTCAAAAGAAAATCACCGTTTCATTTGTGTTCCGAGTGACTGAAGGAGTGTTCCATACGATTCTATAGCTTTTTAAAAGAAAATCACCGTTTAATTTGTGTTCCTCGTGACTGAAAGAGTGTTCCATACGATTCTATAGCTTTTTAAAAGAAAATCACCGTTTAATTTGTGTTCCGCGTGACTGAAGGAGTGCTCCATGCGATTCCAGAGGTTTTTAAAAGAAAATATCCATTTAATTTGTGTACCGTTTGAGTGAAGGAGTGTTTCATATGATTTCATAGCTTTTCAAAAGAAAATTCTCATTTAATCTGTTCCGTGTGACTGAAGGGGAGTTTTCGTTCATTAAGGTCTGGTTTCTTAGGACAAGCGCCTTATCTGGGCGTCAGCGGGACGTCAACGTCGCGCTGACGCCAAAAAAATACTTTTTTGTTAGCTCAGCGTGAGCAGTCGGTCCAACGCAGACATTATCTCTCATTACGCATGCGTTAATAAAGTAAACAAATATTTATTTTGAATTTGTATTGATTTTGTGATTGTCGACCAGTGTTTTAGAGAACAAATAATGACTTTGTCCAAGAAATAACCCATTATAGCTGAGCTAAATGAAGAGTGCTATGCTTAATGAAGAAGCTATGTTTAATGTCAAAGTCAAAATCTTTGCTGATTTCAATGTGCTGTTGGATGTTGTCCGCCATTGCTTCTGCGGTTAACGTCACGTTGTAATCCAACTGCAGTTGAGTTGGACGGCAATTGTAGTTCAAGATGAGCGTTCGATGACGTATACTATCAAACTCACAAATGGACCAATCAGAAGTTAACGCTGATTTCCAGCTGACGGCGTCCTGTTCTAAGAAACCAGGCCTTTAGATGTGTCAGTTAAAGGAATATAGGAGAGATATCGACCGTTTGCTAATTTTTATCGACTCAATAACTAATTACATCAACTTCGAATCAATATTAGATTAACATATATAAGAATTCCTTTTTTTAAAATTATGGCTAACGAGACTAAAGGAGTATTCACGTTTATTTGGACTATTGACAGTACACAATTACTTATATTAAAGAGTGCAAGAGCTATTGAGAGTCCTATTGCTGATGATGATATAGTGCAAGGAAACAAGTGGTCTTTAAAAATGAGCAGGAGATCCCCTCTATCAGATCATATCAATATTCACCTGTAGAGGTATAATTTGGATTAAACTATAAAAGATGTATCGGTTTCATTGAGTTTAGAAGTTGTTAATTCGGATGGGACAGCCTACAAAATTGCTAAGGAATCATATACATTTTCGAAACTTTCATCACCTGCAGTCGATTTTGCTTTATTTCGGATAAGAATTTTTTCTCATATCTGGGAAAAAGAATGCAAAAAATTGGTGCGAGAGACAAATTGATGCTGCGTTGTCATATAACTCACGAAGAACAGCATACTTGCATGAATCATGCAGCCATTCAGACACAGATGTGCTCCTTCAAATGAAAAATAAATATTCCTGAACTTACGAGTTTTTCAGAGAAATTAAAAGTTTCCTCTCAAGAAAATATTCATTTTGACATAATAATATCCGAGTCCAGTGTAAGAATTTATATAACAATTGAAATGGATTTCAATTTGTATGAGCTGAAAATAATGGTGCTAGATGATAAGGAAGTGGAAATCGACATTAAAGATCCGAAATACTTACTCGAGTCCACTGAAAGATTTGAGACTTGGATCGAAAAGTGGCAAGTTGCAGCTCATTCATGTTCTCATTTAGCTTATTCGTTCAACCTAATATGCGTTGTTTCTGCTTACAGTGGAGCTTTGAAATCGATTGATGATCATGGTGATAAATATGCCCTGAGAAAAGTGATTTCATCATCGATGCAACAAGATTAAAAGTATATGTTGTTAAGTGAAAAGCATTCCGACGTGAAATTACGGGTTGGTGACGACTTTTTACCAGCCCACAAATGCTTGCTGTCGGCCCGATCTCCCGTTGTTCGCCACCATGTTCGATCAAGATATGTTGGAAACTCGGACTGGCGTTGTTGATATTCCAGACGAGGAAAGTGAAACTCTGCAACCATTTTTAGTGTTTCTGTATACGGACACGATCACCAATACTGATTATGAGAAATTGTTGAAACTGATATTAGTGGCTGATAAATATCAAGTGGAAAATCTTAAAGAACGGTGCTCACAAATGTTGATTACTAAAATGTCCGTGGAAAACATTTGTGAAATAGTTTCTTTTGCTGACATGTTCAATCAACCAAATGTGAAACTATTTGCAATTAGTTTTATAAAAGCAAACAAAAAAGAAATAATGTCGTCACTTATTTGGTCAGAATGGATGGAAAAGAATACGAAATTGGCTAATGAAATTTTATCGAAAATGATAATTGATTAAACTAAACAACAATGTGGATACAAACGTTTCTTTCAAAAAGCTGTGGTTAGTAACTTGGTTATTCTTTTTGATGTAAACAAAGTGTATTTTTTATTTCTATTCGAGGACTATTCGATTTCTATTTTTTGATTATATTCGAGGTGTAAATAAAAGTTCTTTCTTCTCTTTACTGGATAGTAACTACAAAACAAAGGAATTTATCAAGAAAATTTCGTGAAAGTCTCTCACACATGATATGACATGAAAATCTCTCAGACCATTATATATTAAATTTTAGTGGGAAAAATTGATTTTTATATTTAAAAAGGTTCATTTTTCAAAAAAAAAATTTTAAATTATCAATTTACAGATCCACTTTTTTTTACTAAGCATGATCTACACAGTGAAAAACTATAATTTAGAACGATATTTTAAACAGGCAAAATAACGACAGTTGGTGGAAATTATGACAAAAGCAGGTTATAAATTTTTAGAACTTCTGCACATGGCTCTGACTGTAAAGGAAATTAAGAAATAATAGTGCTTTGATTGCTGAATAATGCTTTATTGTTCTTTGACTTGAACAATGGAGACAAAATCACTTTGTACTAAATTTTATATTAAAATACTACTTTAAATTTCTTTATATTTTACAACACAAATGCAATTTCAATTTCTATTAAATTATACAGTTTGTCCTTACTGTACGCCTATTGTATATTTTTATATGTTTTTAGTAATATTACATATTTTATAAGATTTATATATTTTTATTTCCCTGTCAAAAATGAAATGAAAAATATATATACATAAGGGGTCCAAATTTGTTTTGGGTAAAAAGTGAGGAGAGTGAACAATATTAATGAAGAATATTGTGTTGTGAGTGATGAAGATTAAAGTCGATGACGAAAACGGGATCATAATCACAAACTGTTATTAAAAAATATGAAATCTCTTATGATTACTGGGGAAAGCAGAGAGGAGTTAAAAAAGGTGATTATTAGAAACACTTCAAGATTCATCAAGCAAGATTCATCATTTTGTAATAATTCATTTTGTATTATAATAGATTTAACACAACTACTCATGGATTAACTTAATGATTGTTCTTCTCCTCAATAAATTAAGATTTTTGTGTACTTGATACTAAAAGTGTGAGAAGTTTTTTATAATAGGTTTTTTTTGTACTTAAATGTACCAGTATCACTTTGTAACTGATAAATTTTAAAGTTATAAAAGAAGTAACTCATTTGTAAAATCTTATCTTTTTCAGAGAAATATTCTTGAAATTATGCAAAAGAACTGGCTTGGCGCAGATTGTGAAATTGGCACTATTTCTGTAATATTGAAATTTTACTTATGTATTTTTCAAACTGTTCGATGAAAATATATTTGTATATTTTTTTGTTGTATAATTTGTACTCTTATGACAGAATTTAATTTTGATCTTTATTTTTTTATGCTTACTTCGAAATATTAAGGAACGAAGTTATCTTATTGTGGAGCTAATTTAAAGTTATATTTCTTACCTCTTTCACTTACAATTTCACCAAAGAAAAAATAAATATATACAAGCAATTTCCATGCAGTATTTTGTGATTTGAATTTCATCACAAATAAAAATTCTTAATTCCTTTTTCTATTGTTAATTTTGTTTCATTTAATGTCTCGATAAAAAAAAGGTAGGTAAAGGAACTTAAAACTGAGAAATCTTCAATTTAGTAAAAAGTATTTGTGTGGTTTTAAACCTTTATGGAAAAAATCACATCTTTTTAATAACTCATTTAAGTAAATACTAAACAAAGTTTATTGGCAATATTAATTTAAAAATTGCTGATCATTATTGTGTATCACAGTTAAGTCTACAACAAGATGTTCTATGGTTTAATACAAAGAGCTTTTGACGTTCATAATTAATTGTGACTAAATTTTGCATTCTTTTAGTATTTTTAAATTTTTTTAAAGTTACCTCTTATAGCTGTTTTCGAATTATCCTTTAGAGTTTAAAGTTATACAAATTTAGGCTTCTTTAATTAACCTCTTATGGCTTAAAAAGGCTAACTTAAAACTACTCTTTACGATTATTTAAGAAAAAGAAACAATGGATTTTAAATGAAAGGAGATTTAAAATTTCTCCATTAATTATTATCATAATTAGGGATTAAAAAAATAGTTATGTAAAGAATGAATAGTATACTATATGCAAAGTATTTTGAACTTTTTTATTCGCGTTTTTTTTTCAAATAGTTTTCTAGATCTTCTGGAAGGTTAGTTGGCGTTGCAAGTCGGAACAATTAAGAGAGTTAAAGCTGATCTCTTTCTCTTACACTTTCTTTTCAACAATTGATAAAATAAAATTGTGAAATAAAACGGAATGTGACGAAAGAACTTGGAAAAAAAATAAAAAAGATTCTACGCCTTTTCAAAGGAAGTTAAATGAACCATGCTTTATCAAGCTTTCATTGAAATTAGTTTTCGAAATAAAAATATTAATGGGTAAGCTATTATTAAGATTCACTTTGTTTAAATAGATGCTTATATACGTAAATATTTTTTCTTCCACAACACAAAATAATGTAAAAAAAAAATATTATAACTAAAGCTGTTTCTTTTGTTATACTTTTCTGCTGAAGTTAATTTTAAACTATGACAACTAAGATCAATATAGTGCGCATCTAATCCAAAACGTGTGTTACTAGGAAATAGATATAATTCATGATGAAAATTGTAAACTTAGCCTATGGGTTGGTTATTTTTTTAAGGAGTTCTGTTCTCCTGACCGACAACATACATTTGTGGCTATTTCTAGCTTAATAGTAATTGTTAATCAATTGTGGAAATAAAGGGAAAGAAACTATAAACCGACATTAAACAAGTATAACAACAGTTTACTGTTGTGTTGTTGTTGTTGTCGCTTGACAAGTGCAGAGAAGTACAAGTTAAATAGGACCAAGGGCATGGAGTACAGCCCTGGCCACATCTCCGACTTTTTTTGGAATAAAGGGTGTCATGCCAGCAGATGAGGTCGATGTTCAACAGTTTACTAAATGAAGTTATTAAACTGATCATTTTCTGCGCCTTCTCAAACTCTACTACTAGTGTTATTTTTGGTAAAATTCACCAAAATTCCTACAATTTACGCGTTTTAAAACAAATACAGTTCCTCCAGGGAGTGAAAATTATTTCAGTGCCTTAGTGAGGAACTTAAAAAAAATAGAGAGATCATTAATTTATTGGAAATAGGCAAGTTTGAACTAAACGTTCTTTTGTAAATTAATTTATTAAATTTTAACAAAAAAATTTTATAAAAAATGGGATTTAAGTAATGCTTTAAATTAAACAGTATCCTTTTTTTTTTAATTTTATTTATAGCAAACAAATTTTTTCAAAATTTTTGATATTGTCCTAATATTAGTCACAAAGAGTCAAATTTCATCTTACCCAATCCCCCTTATGACATGGCCCGCTACATTAAAATGTACCAGCAGTTTAGAAACAGAATTCTTGTTATAGATCATTTTTTAAATTTTGTTTTTCAACTTCTGAAATGTGTATTTTAATCTACTTTCTAAGTGAAACAACAATAATGGGTAGGTGTGTACTTATTCTAATAAAAATGAAGAAAAAAAGTATGAAATAGGATTAGATAAAAATATTTAATCTGCAGTAATCGAAATGTGTATGTCACACTTCTTGGTTTCTCCCCTTCTCCTTCCCAGTAGAGCAACGATGTCAAAACTCGCAATCTGCGGGAGAGTAATCATTTTGATCAACTTCAAAAGGGACCGAGGGTGTGCGGTATCGGACTTCGTTAAACTGTACTACCAAAAAGTGCTCGACTTCACGTACAGGTCATTGGGCTACCAAAGCGGGGGAGCCATCCCCTATGCTGAAGATCAAAATTGTGATGGCACGTCTTCGGATCATCCTCATGGATGTTTTCCCAATCATCACCAATGGTCCATTGAGCTAGCTGTGATGGTTAAGGGGTTAGAACTCTCACCTCTCAATAAGATGACCCGGGTTGAAATCCTAGTGATGGTTGGTCAATACAAATTCTGCTTCCAGCTCACATCGACCACATTGCTGTTGTAAAATATACTCTGGATCCGTTTAACACCGGATCTCTCCTTGCCATCAGGCTAACAGTGTGAGGTTTTCCTCTCCATGTGAAGCAAATGAGGGTTAGTTCCATCCAAAAGTCCACCACGAATTCTAGTTTCTCCCAATACTTGATCCAAGAGTTTTCTTGTCTTCTGGATTGGCCTCAAAATTACAAGGCTACGGAGTTCAAGATTGGTAGACCTTAACTCAAAACTGAAACTACCGTTCAACAACTGTTATAAAATAAAATAAGACCCATTGTGCAGCTTTAAAGCAAAGTAATTCAACAAACTCTGCTAGGCCATTCGGCATATTTACGAAAATAATTTTTTTTTCTCATTTTATTGCGAAAACACAAATAAATTTCCAACTGAATTTGCTTTTTTTCTGAAAAAAAAAGAATGCCTATGTATCGTTCTAGGTATCTATTTCTCATTTCTTACACTTTCTTCAACGAATAATGAACTTTTGGACAGGAACCATCCATTGAGATGCTCGGCTCTGCGTGGGGACTCTGAGGTGAGGCGCTACTGGAGTGTCCTACATTTGTTAATGAGATAGTGACTTTTTACTCTTACCTGTTGTTCACTGTATTTGTAAGAGTTTGTCGTTTTCTTTTACCATTAAAAAAAAACACTTTCTTCAACAAATCTAATTCCCTCCTTACCGTTGAAAAGCCCATCTGTCAGTCGCATAAAGCTCCAATTTCCCAGTAAAAATGAGCCAGTTTAATCAGAAATTGAGACATATCAATTGACTAATCTTCAAAATCCTCTTCGCACTTCTGTTATGAAAATGAAAAATTCAAAAGGTGCAACAGAGAATAGGTGGATACAGATTGGTTAGTTTTGTAAACGAGTGCTGCCTGAAGTTAAAGGAAAAAAGTTTCATTTTATTTATATCCTAGTGGGCTGCGCACTTGCTCGCTAACGCTCGCCAACCCCCGAAAATTGCTACTCAATCTTATACGCTTCGCTCGCTACTAACTTAGGTAAATTGCAAATGCACAAAATTCTAAGAATTCAAAACAATCATTCAAATTCATATAACAAATACAAAGTAAATACAAAGTCATTAAAATAAATTTGAATTCAAATAAATGACATGCAATTCGCTAAACCTGTAGTATAAAATCTTAAGATAAAATTTCTTAAACTAATATCTCTTTAAAAAGGTTAAAATTTTTACTATAATTAAGTCTATTAAAAATTTAAATAAGTGAATTGAAATGGAAAAACCTGCATAAACAAAACTTGTTTTTAAACGCATTATGTTGCTACGCATTCTTTCACCACTACGTCTTTCATAGCTGTCATCAATGCTCTCTTCCAATCTTCAAACACGCTTCTTTTTATTATATTTCAAAAGCGTAACAGTACTACTGAGACTCATTTTTCAATGAATAACTAATAACAATAATAAAACAAATTAATTCGTGATATAAATCAAAAATCGTCAAATAAATTCGTAATAAATAAATTCGTGAAAAAAAGCGCTATCGACAAAATACTAAAACAGAGATATATCGACAAAGACTACTCACTTCTGCCTAGCTTAATAGTATGAGATTGCCGCAGCTGAATTGAACATCCTGATAGGGTGAATTTCGGAAGAGATCACATTTGGTGAGAATGTTTTCTCTGGTTATTTCCGTTTTTAAAAGCGCTATATGTTGAGCCAATTTTAACGGCAAACATTGGTCGATTTTCCAGCATTGCCAATCTGAGAGTTGTAATGGGGCTTTTTTGTCGCCGTGTAAGAGAAATATATATATATATATATATATATATATATATATATATATATATATATATATATATATATATATATATATATATATATATATATATATATATATACAGATTTGAGAAACTTAATTGATAAATACATAAAAATTTTACATGATTGACAGACTCCGTAAACAATGTTTGACTTGGGGGAAGTATAGTACTTTTGATTATCATTTTATACTTAAGATAAAAGTTATTGCCCCACTGTTACTAATTCTTCAGAAAATTATTTCCTACCTTGCTTCGTACTGTCATAACACAATTATTAAAAGAAAAATTCTCCTTTTATTTTTTTTCTTCACAATACTGTAGAAATGATTAAAGAGCATTTCAGATATAAAAATGATATTGATGTGGTAATTATGCTTCCAGTTGCTTTACACCAAAATTGAAGATTTATTTTTTGCATCCTTTCATTCAGTTTTACGAAAACTATTACGTCACTGTGAGTTAGTAAATCTGAATACTGCTCGAAATGAGCATTTATGAAAATTGACAAATCTTAAATACGTGCTTACGAAAATAGACATAACTCGAAATGTATGTTTACGAAAATAAACTCAACTCGAAATGCGTGTTTACAAAATGGAAAAAATCTCTATCTGTGTCCACCTTCGCAAAAACGCATTTTGAGGTGAGTCCATTTTCATAAACATGCATTTTGAGCCTTGTCCAGATTTTATCAACAGTTAGCTAAGGAATTACATACCCTCTTGCCCGTAAATGAGTAATACGTTCCCGATGTTTTATATGCATCTGATTATTTTTTGTATAACCCGTATGTTTTTATCATGTAACCTGCATGTTTTCTTCTCTTATTAAAAACCAAATTTAAATGATTAAAATAATTGGGAAGTTAAAATAGCTGCATACCTAATAGTAGGCTCAGTGTTAATATTTATATAAACTAGTGTCTTTCTCCGCTTCCCGTGCTCATGTGACTATCTATCTATTCGTTATTTGACGAGATTTACCTATTGCCAAATCATTTGATATTTGATTCGAGGGACAGTGAAAAATTGTGTCTTTATCTTACCTGTGAATTAATTTATTTCTCTTTTTTTAACTTATCAAATGGTTCATTATTTACTGACTAGATAAAAAAGAAAGCAAGAGCTCAGTGTAGTCAAGGGGCTCATAGACTTAAGAATCCTAAATTTCACGACCTACGGCCTGATTGTGGTGATAAGGTTAGCACTGAGCACAAGCCGCCTTTACTTCCTCGACAAGCTGATACCTGTCATCCGATGGGCCTGAGGATCAAAAACCAGTTCTTCATAACAGTTCAGTGCTTAATTTACTGACCAATCACGGCTCATTTACTAGAATAATTATGCATGAAATCGTTAGACCTGTAATACATTTGCTGAATATAGTAAGTCAAAATGTTAGCAACAAAAAAATTTTTAATCGAAGATAATGAAATACATGCGTATACAAGGGGCTGAAAAATTTGGAGTTTTATTCGGCAAAGTGATAATTTCCCCCTTCCAAAAATATGTATTCGGTGTGCCCCTGTCAAAAACTGTGACAATTTTAAAAACCCCATCTCTCCCCTTCATGTGTGACATCATTATGAGAGATCTTAAAAATTAAACTATTCCTCCGAATGTAATTATAAACCAGATAGTACTGGTCAAAAGTATTGAAAGTCTTGCGGCCTTGCGGAATTTTGTTTTTAATGTAAATTTGTAAATTTTTCTCCTTTTGTTTTCTACTTACAACTGTAGGCCTCATGCTATACTTTGTGGTGCATGAGGAGTTTTAAGTCGCTTAAATTTAAAAAAAAATATTAAAAAAAATAAATAAAATTTTAAAAAAACCAGATAACAGTTAAAAAAATTATAAAAAACAACTCTTAGAATGGGGATATCTTATCACGTGCATCCTTTACATGATATGAGTAACTACGTCAGCAGATAAGAAGAAATAATCAGTTCACGAGCGGCAAATTTGCGGCAAGAGCAATCTCGCTTAGTTTTATATACATGGAGTGTTTATCACAGAGAAGAACGGTGAATTTTCATATTAAATTTGAATCATGTCGAACAAAACTGAAGGAGTATTTAAGTTGGACTTGAAAATTGGCTACGTCGAGTATATATATAATCTAACGAGTTACTACGAGAAAACGAGTCCCGTAGTTGAGGCTAAAACATTGAAAGGAACTAAATGGTATTTAAGAGTGTACCGATATCAATTATCACTTCCAGGTTGTTTTACGTGTTGTCTATGCAGGCTAAATGACGACGACAAATCTGAAAATATATCAGTAACATATAAATTAGAATTGATTGATATGTATGGAGAGATTTTAAAATCAGTCGTAAAGGAAAATATCACTTTTTCAAAGAGATCTAGCAGTGAAGTTGACAGTTTTCTAGACAGTAATTCCCTGAAACAGTACAGGAATATACCGGAACTCATTTTCCTTCAGTCAATAGTAACTATCCGCTGCAACATAGTTGAAGCAAGCCACAAAAAACTACTAATAATGGAGGAAATTCCGAATGTAATCCATGCACAGTGGAAAATATATATTCTTGGTCCTGAAAATTGGACAAAGAAAGTAAAAGTTCCATTTCATGAATGTACTCACATAGATATTATTATGCATTCTTCCGATGAAAAAATCAACATAAAAATTGAAAAAGTGGATTCGTTACGACCTTATAAAATGAATATTTCAATATTGAGTGATCAAAATCGTAAAATAGATTGTGAATTGCAAAAAAAAGTCGTCGTAAACCAGATATTTGAGTCTTGGATTGAAAAAAGTCAACTTGTGGACAAATCACGCTTTCACTTACCGTATTCGTTCACTTTGGTATGCCCCATTACTTCTTCAGATGGAAATTCTGATTCAAGCGCTGAGCATTGGAAGCACGATGATTCTTTTCCAAATTCAAATTCTTTTCCGTTAACTCTGCAAAAAGATCTTAAGAAAATGTTATTAAACGACAAGCATAGCGACGTAAAATTGAAGACGCATGATAAAATCATTGCTGCTCACAAAGGCTTGCTGTCAGCCCGATCTCCCGTGTTCTCCACCATGTTCGATCAAGATATGTTGGAAACTCAGACTGGCGTAGTTGATATTCCAGATGCAGAAAGTAATACTCTGCAATCATTTTTAGAATTTCTGTATACTGACACGATAACCGTTACCGATTGCGAGGAAGTTTTGAAGCTGATGTTAGTGGCAGATAAATATCAAGTTGACGAACTGAAAGAACGATGTTCACAAATACTGTTCACAAAATTGAGCGTGGAAAACATTTGCCATGTAATTTCTGTTGCTGAAATGGTAAATCATCCAGAACTAAAACGTTTTGCATTCGATTTCATAAGAGCAAATAAACGAGAAATAATTTCATCCTCTGTTTAGTCAGACTGGATGAAAAAGAATATGGAATTGGCTAACGAAATTTTAATGAAAATGATTGCTGATTAAAACCAAAACAACTTTTTATGAAAGTGAGTTACTTATTTTTTATAAATTTATATCATTTCTAAGGCTTTCTTTTTTTACTTATCAAGACCATTTTATTTTTAAAATCAGCAATTAAATTGTTTTTATTAAAATATAGATGACGCTATAATACAGCACACATTACTATCATATTTGACATATGACTTTCCAGGGTGGGTCTAGGACTTTCTCTGAATATTTCTCTAAGGCAGCCTTCTGTTTGACCTGGACTGTCAATCTTTTCTTCCAATCACTTTAAAATCTGATACCACAGAATCGAGCCACAATAGTTTTGGCCTTCTTCTTTTCGATTAGTAAAAAACTTCTTTTAATCCATTCTTTCTGATAATATCAAAAGTAAATTTAATTTTTCTATTTTATTTTAATATTCTTGATTATATCTGGCACTTTAAAAATATTTATAAATTTCTGAGTTAAAATGTTTTCGTCAGAGGCCATCTTATTTAAATAATTAGCCACACAAAAAAAAACTTCTTCAGAACCTTATTCTTCAAAAACTGCTTTTTTTTTCTCCATTTTTAGTTAGAGGCCAGTTATTTGAATCATAAATAAAACTAGTCTGATGGTCTGTTTTATGGATTAGGAACTTTTTTTCTGGATAGAAGAAGAGTTTTCAATAAAAGCGTTTTATTGATCAATGAAAACAGCATACTTAAGTGCTTTTGGGAAGATTTATTGACCATATAGTTTAGTAAACGTATGAAATTCAGAGTGTATTATAAAATTCATTGTTAACAGTGAAGTAAAACATTGCTTGTTAATAGTATATTATAAAATTAATTGTTAATAGTGTATAATATGTTCGCAGTTGAATTCTTAATGTACAACAAATTGATCTAGTTGCGATTACTTGAAAAATATGGTTTCATGTAATATATTTGCGCTATTCTTAAAAAAAGCAAAAGATATAAAGATATCAACAAAAATGTAAAAAAAATAAAGATTTAGTTGTCGTTACATTATAAAATGAATTTCTTACCAGTGCCTTATATGTTTGTAGCCAAAATGTTTTACATGCAACAAATTGATTAAGTTGAGATTTGTTGAAAAACATGGTTTTAAGTAATAGTTGACCGTATTTCTTTAAAAATAAAAAAATCTAAAATTAACAAAAGGTAAAAAATAAAGTTTTAGCTGACAGAGCTATATTATAAAATCGATTACCTACAGTATATTATATATTTGTAGATAAAATTAACCAAGTTGCCATTTGTTGAAAAAAAAAGATTTGTTTTTAAATAAAATTTTACTGTATTTTTTTAAATAAAAAAATTTAAAAATAAATATGAAAAAAGCAAAAGAGCAAAACTGTTTTCGCTATCATACCATAAAGTATAATTTTTTAAACTTTTTTTAAAAAAGGTTCACGTATTCAATTATTAACCAATTCATGAAAACGAACGAAACCAATTCTTATCTCTAGTCTGCATTAAGATAGCATTCATTTTTTACGCTTTGAAAGATAATAAATTCTATTGTTTTTCCAAAATATAAATTGATAATTGTTGAGTCTTGAATTCCCTTGAATAATTATTGAACCTTCCATGTTTCGTAAAAAATTATTTAGTATTTGAAATTCGTCAATTCAACGTCCTTCGGAGGAAGTCACTTGATAAATATTTAAAAAAATCTCAAAATGTTGATAACTTATCACGTGCATATGTCACATGATAGTAGCAACTGCATCACCAGAAAGAGAAGAGGTAATCAGTTCATGAAAGGCTGATATTTGGTACGAATTATATATGTTGTCGTTTAAGGAATAAAAAGTACTTATTTCAGGCTTCAAACACTGTAAATTTTTAAATTATTAAGGTTTTAATCATGTCTAACGAAACTGAAGGAGTGTTTACGTTCACTTGGGAAATCGGTAACCTCATTGATTTAATAAATACAATGGGTGATTATCAGAAAACGAGTTCCATAGTTGAGGCTGAAACATTGAAAGGAACTAAATGGTATTTAAGAGTGTACAGATATCAATCATCATTTCGAGGTTGTTTTACGTGCTGTCTATGCAGGCAAAATGACGATGAAAAATCTGAAAATATATCAGTAACATATAAATTAGAACTGATTGATAGAGGTGGGAAGATTTTTAAATCAGTCGTGAAAGAAAATATCACTTTTTCAAAAAGATCTTACAGTGAAGTTTACAGTTTTCTAGATAGAAATTCTTTGACTCAGTATAGGGAAATGATGGAACTCTCTCGTCCGACATTAACTGTCCGCTACCACATAATTGACCCAAGCTACAAAAAACAAAAAATGACGGTGGAAATTCCGACTGTGATCCATACACAGTGGAAAATAAATATTCCTGGTCCTGAAAATTGGACGAAGAAAGTAAAAGTTCCATTTCATGAATGTACTCATATAGATATTATTATTATGCAAGCTTCCCATGAAAGAATCAACATAAAAATTGAGAACGTGGATTTGTTACATCCTTATAAACTGAAAATCGCAATATTGAGTGATGAAAATCGAAAAATAGATTGTGAATTGCCAAAAAAAGCTGTCGAAAACCAGAAATTTGAGACTTGGATAGAAAAAAGTCAACTTGTGGACAAATCACGCTTTCACTTACCGTATTCGTTCACTTTGGTGTGTACCATTATAACTTCTGGTGGAAATTTGGATTCAAGAGCTGCGAATTCGACGCAGGATGATTCTTTTCCATGTTCAATGGTTTCTCTTTTACCTCTGCAAGAAGATCTCAAAGAAATGCTATTGAATGACAAGCATAGCGACGTTAAACTGCGATCACATGGCATGGTCATACCGGCTCACAAAGGCTTGCTGTCAGTCCGATCTCCCGTGTTCTCCACCATGTTCGATCAAGATATGCTGGAAACTCAGACTGGCGTTGTTGATATTCCTGATGTAGAAAGTGAAACTCTGCAATCATTTTTAGAGTTTCTGTACACTGATACGATTACCAACATTGATTATGAGAAATTGTTGAAACTGATGTTTGTGGCTGAAAAATATCAAGTGGATTACTTGAAAAAACGATGCTCAGTAATACTGATGTCCAAACTGTCGTTGGAGAACGTCTGTGAAGTGGTTTCTGTTTCTGATGTGGTCAATCAACCGAATTTGAAATTGTGTGCAATTAATTTTATAAAGGAAAACAAAAAGAAGATTATTTCCTCACCTGTTTGGTCAGAGTGGGTGGGAAAGAACATGAAATTAGCCATTGAAATTTTGTCGAAGTTGATTGATGTTTGAACCGAAACGCAATGCAAATTTCACTAAAGTGAGTCATTTTTCAATTATAAAATATGTAATGCTTCGTAATTTTAAAAAAATTTAACTGAAATTTGTATACTGGGGACTTACAGGGTATATAAATTAAAATAGTATTTACAATGTTTGTTATTAATGTTAATTTTATAATTACGCTGTTCATTTTAACAATTCATATTTGAAAATCAGTTATCATCTCACGCCTAATCTTAGTAGTATCTCTATACTAGTCCTGAAAATAAGCACTTGGTGATTTAACAAAAAAATGCGACTTAAATAAACATTAGGGCTCTTTCCTAAAAATCATTTAATGATACAATAGTCACAATGTAGAAAGAGACTCTGTAAAACCGAGTTTTCATTAAAATGTCTCCTCTCATTATTTATATATACATATCTTTCAGAATCCATTAATTTGGGGGATGGGGGAGATTTAAGTGGAAAAGGCGCTATTAACAATTTACAAGGTTGTAGCTTATAAGTTAAACGTATTTCACCTCCCCAAATATTTTTGCATAAAGTTCTTCAGTATGTTAGTATTTTAAGGTCAATTTTGTCACATATTTGTATTTTTGCAACTTTTATTATACTATTATTTCACTTATATTATTATATAATGGTATTATTACATACTGTATTATTTATTTCTTAACGTTTTATGGCCGTATATTTCTTCTAATGCATATTTTTTTTCAAAAGATACTTTAATCCAAGCGAAAAAAAGTTTGCAATAAGTGGTTTAAAGTGCAAAGGACCTATCAATTCACAGACTCATTTATTTTGAAGAAAAAAATGACTGCCAAGTTAGAGTTTACCTGCCACTGGTTACTAACTAAAAATTTAAATTTTCTAGTCTACTCTATCGTATATCGAGTATTTAAAATTGCATAAATCAGCTGTTTCGAAGAGGGGTTTTATATCCTTTATTCTTCGTTAATCTGCCTTAAACTCTAATATATAATATGATAGCTTGCACTAATTTAAATTTGTAACGACAATTTATTTACGTTGAAATTGATTTTTCAGAGTTAAAAAAGAGTTCGAACGAAAAAATTGCTTTTATATCATCATGTTAAATTTGAATCTGAACGAGTGTATGTTCCAGTTACAAATTAACATCAAAACTTTTATTATTGACTGTCCTTTTTAAAACTCAAGTGAATAAAATTCAACTTGTAATATGAAAATTATGGTTATTTTATATCCGGGTTACGTAATAAAATTAATTCGTTTTTTGGCTTTCAGAGTTAAATTATGATATTACTAACTTTAAACCTAATATAAGCGAATTTTTATTTTAATAAAATTCAATAATTACTGTCTACATAGTATACAGTTATATACATATAAAAAGTTAAATTTTTAGGCTTAAAATAATCTATTATCAATGATATCAAAATATTATAATGATAGTTATATAGCTTGAGATTGTTATGGTTTATATACAGATTTTTTTTTAATTATGTTATTTAAATTTAAATATGATGATTAGAGGTTTGTCATAATTGGTTTATCTGTAATATCTTCGCAGTGGTATTTTTTAAGATGCTGAAAATTTCACACGAAATATTATCATATAATATCTCAAATGCAAATTTGAATTATCTTTACCAGCAGTTTTAAGTTATGAGAAAATTAACATATGTACCGTTACCCCTTTGGCTGTGATCTCAAAATTTAAATTTATTAACGGTTACCCAGGTTATTTAGTAGACAAATATCTAATGAATTACAGAAAACTTTCAACATTTAAAACTCATTTTTATTGCACCTCTAAATCTTCAAAAACATAATTTCACACATTTCCAAATGTTAACATGGGAATAAATATTTATACATTAATTAAAACAAAAATGCAACCTTAAAACACTCAAGCATAACCTTCAATTTCTACAGTTCAAAAAAGAAATTTATAAAATAAAAACTGCATTTAACCTTACTAAAAACACAGACTTGGTTTATGATATCTACAAATCACACTTAAATACTGATTGTTCTCCTACACAAAAAAAACACCATAACAGTTCTGAATTTACGGTAAATGATTCCTCGAAAATGTTAACGAAATAAAATCTAAAGTTTTATAAGTACCCTACGGAATTTACTGCTTTCACTCTGGAACCGCCCACCGGAAAGGTAGATGAACTCATGGACAAACTCCTCGGCTAGGATCTCGAAATTTCTCCAGCTATTCTAATTTCAAGCGACTTAGGCATGTAGAAGGGGGACACCGGACGTCCAGCATAGATTCCTTCGGACTTGGCCCATCGTCTCAAAGATATCGGCTTTTGGCTTATCCCGGTAGTCCTTCCCGCTAGAGACTTCAGTTTAGCTTTCCCTAAGGTTACGATCCACCATCTCCGAGATACTGTCACGAACCACTCCTTCAGCGGACAAACTCCGTATCCCCAGGATACTGCTCTGGTCAACTGCTTACTACTGGTACTGCCTTTTAGCCACATTCGTCGCTTCTCTTTTATCCTCCCTTCAACAAGGCGAAAGAATCTAGACTGACCTGTTTACCACGTCCAGAGTCATCCCGCATCCGGCGGACGTCAGAACCAAAAAAAAAGGTCCCTGAGAAAAACCGTCATAAATCCACCAATACCCTATACAAGTTATAATACCATCCTCAATAAATATTAATAAATTTAGTTACATAGATTTCACCCCAAAAATCCCATTTTCAAAGACTAATTCAAAATTTCTAAAGAAAATATCATTATTATGATTGCATTTAAACTTTACCATAGTGGTGCCATCTACAGACAAATAACCTATCTTTAAAAGTATTGAAAAAAAAAACCTATAATAAATTTCAATTTATTACACATAGTGAACTTAAAATCTTCTGCAAATACTGAATTAAAACAAGTTTCATTGATCTCAGTGAAATGTACACTGATAATAATGATATATTAAAATCAGATGAATAGAATGAAGATTTTCTAAACTAAAAAATGTAAGTAGGTAAAAAAAAGCACATTAAGTGATAAACAGTTTATTAATTCTCAAATCTAATTACTTTTGGTATTATTGTAACTATAATTATTTTGGTGAGCAGAGCGAATCAATACTATAGGTATCTGTTTTTAACCCTGTTGTAAGCCCACTCGACTGGTACAGAAATTTTAGTTAATAATTATATACCCTATCTGTAATTAAATTATAGTAATTATAGCTTATAAGCTGACACTTAATACGTAACTTCTTTTTTCCTTTAATTGTCCTTTTCATTAATTTTATAACGTTTGGAAAAAAATTTATAGAAGGTGTGTGGGTTAGAGTTTGGTTTTACAAATCTGCGTTTCTTGTTTTACATCAAATTAATACCACTGCATCTTCCTTTTAGATAACTTTCAATAATGTTATGAATGTATTGTTTTTCTTATTGACTTCGCATTGAAAAAATACACTTTCTTGGGGCATTTTTTAATATATGAATAGAAATATTAGAAATATTTTTCAATTCCTAACAATCATGCTTATCCTCAATCGTAAGTTTACACAAAACTTAAAAGCATCTATGCTAAGATTAACTATGTAATTATTCTACAAGGTGCATTCTTAAAGTAAGTTTCCCTATTTTTTTAAAAAAAGAACTCACATTTTCAAGAACATATTTATTGTTGTTTTAAATACAACAATGTTTCAGCTATTTTTCAACATAGCCACCACCAGAATTGAGACACTTGTCGTATCGTGGGATCAACTTTTGCATCCGTCTATCGTAGAACTCTGCCGCATGTGAATGGAACCAGCGTGTGCCGAAAAACCTGACACCCAAACACAAAATTCAACGCTTTGGACGCTGTCGGTACGGAAAGTGAAGTGCACTGTGTTCTGGGACAGGAAGGGTATTCTGCTCATTGACTTCCATCCACATGGAGAATCAGTAAACGTTGACCGCTGCTGTGAAACACTGCGGAAATTGCGGCGTGCCATTCAAAACAAGAGGCGTGGAATACTTACTGCAGGTCTTGTGCTCCTACTCCATGACAATGATCTTGCTCCCAGCGATTTTCACGTTTTCTTACACCTCAAGAAATTCCTGTGCTCCGATGTGTGTTTTGGCTACGACGAAGAGATGAAGACGTCTGTCACACGCTGGTTCCGTTCACAGGCGACAGAGAGCTACAATAGAGGGATACAAAATTTGATCTCATGATACGACAAGTGTCTCAATTCAGGTGGTGGATATGTTGAAAAATAGCTGAAACATTGCTGTACTTGTTGCCAATAAATATGTTCCTGAAAGTGGGGGTTCTTTACTTTAAAAAAATAGGGATGTTTACTTTCTGGATGCGCCACGTATACATTTGGGTGCTAACATCTTGAAAAAAATCGCACTTTCACAAATACCACTCAAACGTTTAGAATAAGATATTCTTCGTGCTTTATAATATCAGTAAGCCAAATTAATTATGAATGACATTTGATTGCTTTTGATTTGAATGACCTTAAATTGACATTTGATTGCTATCCCTAAGAGAAAAATTAGTTTTTCACAGATATAACGCAAATTTTTCAGAGTTGAAAGTAGCCCCCCTCCATGCTTCAAATTATCCGAGAACCATATTTCATTGAAATGACATATTAAGTGCTAGCCCTAATAAAAATTCGTTTTCACGCATACCACTCGAATTTTTCATAGTAAAATGCTCTGATGGCAAAAGTGGCCTTCCTCATGCTTCAAAATATCAGTGAATCAATTTTCATTCACTAATAATATAGATAAATGGTAAGATATAAGGCATGATCACGCACCCGTAACAAACAGACAAACAGCACTTTTAAAAGCTGTGCGTTTTGAAATTGAATGATATTATAGTGTTAAACCATGATCCCTTCTAAATTTTCTGCAACCTAATATGGTGCTTCGTAAAATCACATTTTTTTATTTAGGTTTATCCACTTTTTACTGTAGATAAACCTGAACGGAAAGGGAGCTCAATTGAACACCTTATTAATGAATATGGCATTACGAACGGACTGTGTCTGGTTCTATAATCGAATTCAAAAGCGTCACGACCAATTATTTCTCTACAGTAAACTAGACCGAAAGCGTTACAACCGGACCTGATCCAGTTATTGTCTGAAGACGTAAACAGACTGAGCTGAAAAATGTTAGAATCTTCTTTAGAAGAGGAAGCTAATTAAAACCTTAAAGAGGGAACTTGAGGACCGCGCTTAATCTTTTAAGATAATAACATCGTATTGTGGTTCTATATACAGACATTATAACTCAACGTTAAACTTGTTTCTTCTAGTATAGCTGATATAACCCAGGGATTCTCTGAAGGTATTCCGCGGAAAAGGCAGTTCGTTAGTTTTTTTTAAACTTGTAATAGGTTTATATCCAAGCAATAAGAGTTTTTTTTTTAATATTTTGGTTAGGTTATTGAAATTAATTAAGTAAAATTTCAATAAAAAAAGGCGAATTTTGAAATAGATATACATATTTTTCCATTAACAATATACTGAATAAATTGCTGAAAAAATATGTATTTGCGACTGATTACATCAGTATTTCTCATCGAATATTAAAATTTTAAAAAAATCGAAAGTCAAAAATCAAAAAATCAAAAGAAATTTGTTTTTCATTGATAGGCATTCACCCAGTTTATAACAGTTCTTTTTCAAAGACTGTAATTCAGCTCATTTTACTCAATTTGATTTATGCGTGAGCCAAATACTACAAGCATTTCCTTTTGTCAAAGAAAAAGATTTCTTAGCTGAAAAAAAGAAATTAAAACCACTAAATTAAGCAACTTATCATAGTTTAAAAATATTAATCTAAATCTTTTCGGCAATGAAGCTTTATTCAAAGAAAACCAGGAAGAAAAAAAAGATTTAAAAGGAAATCACAAAATCTTGTAATTCTTTATCTTATACATCACATGAGGATGGAAAATAAAACGCAAAAAAATAGAATTACAGCACAAAAACGATTGCTACTTTTCTTCTATTGATAAATAGTTATAAATTCTAGACTTTGAACATGAGGAGTTTTTGAAAGATTATTTATTTTATCGTCGTTATTTCCGGACTCTCATTCCATTGGTATTGAATGATTTAAAGTATTTATTTTATGTTACATGTGACTGCAGAAGAGTTTTCGTTTTCCAAATGAACGAACAGTAATCAGTTACTCCTATTAAGGGTTTTTGGAACAGTTATCGATTCAGTTGCTAATTTCATTCATTTCGATTAGAAGACTGCTAAAAAACGATCCTCATACAGTTTATGTTGAGAGTGAGAGAAAAAGCTTCTCTGACTACCTGGTGTGCTATCAGTAGTCAGTTACTACGATTAAGAACTTTAAAACCTATCAAAAACTATCGATTCTGTTATTAATTTCGATTCCAGAGATTTTTAAAGGAGAATCCTCATTTAATTTGCGCTCCTTGTAACTAAAAGAGTGTTCCATACGATTCCATAACTTTTTAAAAGAAAATCTCTAGTTAATTTGTGTTTCCTGTGACTGAAGGAGTGTTCCAATCGATTCCATATGTTTGACTGAAGGAGTGTTCCATACGATTCCATAGCTTCTTAAAAGAAAATCCCCATTTAATCTGTGGTTTGCGTGACTAAAGGACTGTTCCATACGATTCCATAGGTTTTTTTTTAAAAAAATCCTCATTTTTAAAAGGAAATCACCACTTAATTTGTGTTCCGCGTGACTGAAGGAGTGTTACATACGATTCTATAGCTTTTTAAAAGAAAATCACCGTTTAATTTGTGTTCCGCGTGACTGAAGGAGTGTTCCATACGATTCTATAGCTTTTTAAAAGAAAATCACCGTTTCATTTGTGTTCCTCGTGACTGAAGGAGTGTTCTATACAATTCCATAGATTCTTAAAAGAAAATTCCCTTTTAATTTGTGTTCCACGTGACTGAAAGAGTAATCTATACAATTCCATAGATTCTTAAAAGAAAATTCCCATTTAATTCGTGTTCCACGTGACTGAAGGAGTGTTCCATAAAATTCCAGAGGTTTTTGAGAGAAAATATCCATTTAATTTGTGGTTTGTTTGACTGAAGGTATGTTCCATACAAATCCAGAGGTTTTTAAAAGAAAATATCCATTTAATTTGTGCTCCGTGTGACTGAAGGAGTGTTTCATATGATTCCATAGCTTTTCAAAAGAAAATCCTCATTTAATCTGTTCCGTGTGATAGAACGGGAGTTTTCGTTCATTAGATGTGTCAGTTAAAGGAATAGATATATCGATGAGTAGAGATAACTGATTTTTATCGACTCAATAACTAATTACATCAACTTAGAATCAATATCAGATTAACATATATTAGAATCCTTTTTTTTTTAAATTATGGCTAGAGAGACTAAAGGAGTATTCACGTTTATTTGGACTATTGACAGTACACAATTACTTATATTAAAGAGTGCAAGAGCTATTGAGAGTCCTATTGCTGAGGATGATATAGTGCAAGGAAACAAATGGTCTTTAAAAATGTGCAGGAGATCCCCTCTGTCAGATCATATCAATATTCACTTGGAGAGATATAATTTGGACGAATCTGTAAAAGATGTATCGGTTTCATTGAGGTTAGAAGTTGTTAATTCGGATGGGACTGCCTTCAAAATTGCAAAAGAATCATATACATTTTCGAAACTCTCATCACCTGCTGTCAATTTTTTTATTTCGGATAAGAATTTTTTCTCATATCTAGGAAAAAGAATGGAAAAAATTGGTGCGAGAGACAAATTGATGCTGCGTTGTCATATAACTCACGAAGAAGAGCATACTTGCAGCAATCATGCAGCCATTCAAACACAGATGTGCTCCTTCAAATGGAAAATAAATATTCCTGAACTTTCGAGTTTTTCAGAGAAATTAAAAGTTTCCCCTCAAGAAAATATTCATTTCGACATAATGATATCCGAATCCAGTGAAAGAATTTACATAACAATTGAAGGGGATTTTAATTTGTATGAGCTGAAAATAATGGTGCTAGATGATAAAGAAGTGGAAATCGACATTAAGGATCCAAAATATATACTCGAGTCCACTCAAAGATTTGAGACTTGGATAGAAAAGTGGAAAACTACAGCTCATTCATGTTCTCATTTAGCTTATTCGTTCAATCTAATATGCGTTATTTCTGCTTACAGTGGAGTTTTGAAATCGATGGAAAGTGCTTCGTTTGATGATCATGGTGATAAATATGCCCTGAGAAAAATGACTTCATCATCGATGCAACAAGATTTAAAAAATATGTTATTAAGTGAAACACATACCGACGTGAAATTACGGGTTGGTGACCACTTTTTACCAGCCCACAAATGCTTGCTGTCGGCCCGATCTCCTGTGTTCGCCACCATGTAAGATCAAGATATGTTGGAAACTCAGACTGGCGTTGTTGATATTCCAGACGTAGAAAGTGAAACTCTGCAATCATTTTTAGAGTTTCTGTATACTGACACTATCACCAATACTGATTGCGAGAAAATTTTGAAACTGTTATTAGTGGCTGATAAATATCAAGTGGATAACCTAACAGAACGGTGCTCACAAATATTGATTACAAAATTGTCCGTGGAAAACATTTGTGAAATAGTTTCTTTTGCCGACATGTTCAATCAACCAAATGTGAAACTATTTGCAATCAGTTTTCTAAAAGCAAACAAAAAAGAAATAATGTCGTCCCTTGTTTGGTCAGAATGGATGGAAAAGAATACGAAATTGGCTAATGAAGTTTTATCGAAAATGATAATTGATTAAACTAAACAACAATGTGGATACAAACGTTTCTTTCACAAAACTGTGGTTAGTAACTTGGTTATTCTTTTTGATGTAAACAAAGTGTATTTTTTATTTCTATTCGAGAACTATTCGATTTCTATTTTTTGATTATATTCGAGGTGTAAAGAAAAGTTCTTTCTTCTCTTTACTGGATAGTAACTACAGAACAAAGGAATTTATCAAGATTATTTCGTGAAAGTCTCTCACACATGATATGACATGAAAATCTCTTAGACCATTATACTGGTCATTCTCACTGAAAAGGTATAAATAGACTAAAAAAAAATCTTAAATTAAAGTAATTAAAAAAGTAATAAAAATTACATAAATGCCTTTATTTATTTTTGTTATATGTCCTTATAATAATGGTCAAGTTTTCTATTTTATTTTTTGCAAGATTTAAAATATTTTAAATTCTGCATTGTCCACGGAGGAGATGTAATAGTCAACGGAGGAGACATTTTATGTTATAAAATATCAAATGTCAATGAAGACTAATTCATTAATTATTGGGCACAACTGATATGAGTTTAACATTAATAAGTAAATAATAAAATATTTCATTATTAGAGATAGAGCTACTTCCGATTAATCATGCTGCTATGAAAGGAAACATCCATTTCTAACCTAGGTGTACAATTTCTTAAGTAACTCTTACTGAATATTAATGAATTAAAATGTAAAGTGACTATTGAAATAAAAATTCAGACTCCACATGAAAGTTGAGTGTTGAGGGTACTCTTTTGTGACCATTTTATGCAAGTGAAACATACTGTCATCCAAATAACGTTTTTGTTTTTTCTCTTTTCTTCTTGTTATTGTTTCTTTTTTCCCTGGACACAAACGGCTTGCTCTATCAATTTCTAGAAATTTAAGTACATTTAATCCCGATTTTCCTGTGAAATTTTTTTCTTATACAAATTTTAAAGTTTCTTGCTCTTTTTTTTATTTTTTTTTATTTTCTTCAAACAATATAGGGTTTTCTTTTAATATCTGTCTAGCTTGTCTCATACTAAGTGTTTTCTGTTCCCTTCTCTTTTACATTCGAACATTTGATTGCTTTCTTTTCTTAAATTTTGGTTTTGCAATTTATTCCTAAAATTTGAAGAGAAAAAAATGTTAAACATCACAGAAATTATTTAGAAAAATTGCCAATATTTACTTCTCCGATAAGAAAAAGTTAAACCTAATTGATTTTTTTTAAAAAAATAAACAAATTAACGCATTTGTTCCATTTTAAAAAATATCAATTAAAAGAAAATAGTTTTTTAATTATTAAAATTGTATTATGGTTATCTAACACATTGTCTCTTACATTGACTGTGTCTTCTCTTCCGTGGACTTGTTATGTCCACGCAGGGGACGTCCACGGAGGAGACAAAAACTAGTACTTGAATTTTTCTGATTTTTAATTTTAAAGTTACAAGAATGGGGCAGTTCTTTTTGCTAAATATACTATTTTTGCAATCTAAAATTCTTCTATCAAAAATAAAATAATTTTCTCTTACCTTCTTTATGATGTTCACGGAGTATACGGTGAGAACTTTGCCAAACCCCAGTTGAACACAACAATCCAAAACTGACACCTAAGAGAACAAAAACAACTGATATTGAGCATTAGCAAATGGAATGGTTACCCCTCCCAGCAGCTGTCTTATAGGGATTTCGCATATGCTGCCCTTTATTGCATATTTACAGAACTATATTAATTGTCCACGGAGGGAGACATCATTTTTGATGGACAAAGTTTACTAATCATTTATTTTATAAAAATAATTTTTTTGAAAGTATTAAGGCTACAGTGGACGTTCAAAAAAATTTTTTTTAGTTTTTATGCTACACTAAAACTTTTTTTATAACTTATGTATTCTATCAAGATATGCCCTTGCGAAAATTTTTGTAAAAAATATTTGGACCATTTCTGAGAAATTTAAAATTTTTTAAAAAAAATTTCATCAATTTTAAAATGCTCCCAGCGGCTTAAATTAAAATTTTTTTTTTATTTTTTTTTAATATTCTTTTTTTAGAGATAAATGTTAAAAGCTTTATGCATTATATAGGAATTTTCCTAAATTTATTTTAAATTTATGACCAAAAAACAAATTTTATGTAGATTTTTGTTTCAAAATAAAGGTCGTTAGGTACATGAAACCCGATAACTCTTTTATTACTTGTTATAAAACAGAAACAAATGCATAAACTTAATCTAATATACATATAAATAACTAGAAAAAAATTTCATCTCAATAGGATGAAAACAAAGTCGACTGGAACATTTTGAATACGTGAAACATAACAAAATTTCAATTTTGAGAAAAGCAGCTTTTTGTGTAAGAAAAGGGGCGTGGCTTCATAATGTGAAAACGAAACTACCCTATAACTTCTCAAAAAAAATGACGAAATTTAAAAAAAAAAAAAAAATTCAGTTGAAAAAGCAATGAAACAAGTGTCTAAATATGTCCAAAAAAACCCCGAAATTTTTATCAATTTTTGGCAATATAAAGGTCCACTGTAGCCTTAAATAAAAAGTTACTATAAACATTTAATTAGGTAAAACTACAAAAATCATTAAAATAACATTTAAATTCTTTAACAGGCATTAAAACTTATTTTGTGCCACAGACGTTGGGACGTCCATGGAGGGGATTTTGAAGTCATGTTTATTAAAAAATAAGAATGAAATATTAAATACATTTAGCAGAAATGCATATGATTTGTTAGTTAAGAACTTCACGAAAAATGATAGAGAAAAATATTAAGAAATCTGCTGTATTTCCTAATATTTATTACTCAGGGACTTAAAAAATCACCTTTCCGTGAGAATGACCCATACATTAAATTTTAGAGGGAAAAATTAATTTTTATTTTCAAAAAGGTTCATTTTTTTAAAAAAAAAATTTTAAATTATCAATTTACAGATCTACTTTTTTCAACTAAGCGTGATCTACACAGTGAAAAACTATAATTTAGAACAATATTTTAAACAGGCAAGATAACGCCAGTTGGTAGAAATTATGAAAAAAGCAGGTTATAAATTTTTAGCACTTCTGCAGATGGCTCTGAATGTAAAGGAAATTAAGAAATAATAGTGCGTTGATTGCTGAATAATGCTTTATTGTTCTTTGACTTGAACAATGGAGAAAAATCACTTTGAACTAAATTTTATTTTAAAATTCTACTTTATATTTTTTGTATTTTACTACACAAATGCAATTTCAATTCCTATTGTAAATTTTTATATGTTTTTAGTGTCATTATAGATTCTATAGGCTTCATATATTTTTATAATGTATGTCAAAAATGAAATCAAAAAATATATACACATAAGGGGTCAAAATTACTTTCGGGCAAAAAGTGAGGAAAGTGAACAATATTGATGAAAAATATTGTGTTGTGAGTGATGAAGATTAAAGTTGATGACGAAAACGGGATCATAATCACAAACTGTTTTTAAAAAATATGAAATCTCTTATGATTACTGGGGAAAACAGAGAGGAGTTAAAAAAAGGTGATTATTAGAAACACCTCAAGATTCATCAAGCAAACAAACTGTTTGTAAAAAACACGAAATCACCTTCTCAACTCCTCTCTGTTTTCCCCACTAAACATATGAGATTTCATGCTTATTTTTTCATACAATATTTAATATGCATTCGAAACGAATGCATCTTAAAATACATTTTGTAATAATTCATTTTGTATTATAATAGATTTAACTCAACTACTGATGGATTAACTTAATGAATTTTCGTCTCCTCAATAAATTAAGATTTTTGTGTACTTAATACTAAAAGTGTCAGAAGTTTTTTATAATAGGTTTTTTCTTGTACTTAACTGAACTAGTATCACTTTGTAACTGATACCAAAGAATTGGTACCTACCCATTTCTAGTCTTAAAATTATAAAGGAAGTAACTCATTTATAAAATCATATCTTTTTCAGGGAAAGATTCTTGAAATTATGCAAAAGAGCTGGCTTGGCGCAGATTGTGAAATTGGCACTATTTCTGCAATATTGAAAATTTTACTCATGTATTTTTCAAACTGTTCGATGAAAATACATTTGTATATTTTTTTGTTGTATAATTTGAACTCTTATAACAGAATTTAATTTTGATCTTTATTTTCTTATGCTTACTTCAAAATATTAAGGAACGAAGTTATCTTTTTATGGAGCTAATTTAAAGTTATATTTCTTACCTCTTTCACTTACAATTTCACCAAAAATAAAATAAATATGCAAGCAATTTCTATACAGTATTTTGTGATTTGAATTTAATTTTATCTGATGTTATTAAAGTATCTAAGTAGCATATCTCGTAACTGTAAGATATGCACATGCACTTGAGTTTCGAAAAATATTTTTAAACATAAATAATTTTCAAGTTTCATCACAAATAAAATTTCTTAATTCCTTTTTCCATTGTTAATTTTGTTTCATTTAAAGTCTCGATAAAAAAAAGGTAGGTAAAGGAACTTAAAACTGAGAAATCTTCAATTTTGTAAAAAAGTATTTGTGTGGTTTAAAACCTTTCTGGAAAAAATCACATCTTTTTAATAACTCATTTAAGTAAATACTAAACAATAGTTTATTGGCAATATTAATTTAAAAATTGCTGATCACTATTGTGAATTACAGTTAAGTCTACAACAAGATGTTCTATGCAAAGTAAGGTAAAACAACGTTTAAAAGCACAAAAAATTTTATATTTTTATATAAAATTTAATACAAAATATTTTTTTCTCTTATTTCTTTCTGTTGCACTGATGAAGGTTGCCCTTTGAGAATCCGAAACAGCTGTCTGCATTTTAAATATTTTTTGTGCTCTTAAACGTTGTTTTACCTTACTTTGTATTTCAGCACAAAGGTCGCCCTTATGTATATTTACGATGTTCTGTGGTTTAATACGAAGAGCTTTTGACGTTCATAATTAAATGTGACTAAATTTTTTTCATTCTTTTAGTATTTTTTAATTTTTTTAAAGTTACCTCTTATAGCTGTTTTCGAATTATCCCTTAGAGTTTCAAGTTATACAAATTTAGGCTTCTTTAAATAACCTCTTATGGCTTAATTAGGCTAACCAAAAATTTATCTTTACGATTATTTAAGAAAAAGAAACAATGGATTTCAAATGCAAGGAGATTTAAAATTTCTCCATTAATTATTATCATAACTAGGTATTAAAAAAACAGTTATGTAAAGAATGAATAGTATACCATATGCAAAGTATTTTGAACTTTCTTATTCGCGTTCTTTTCAAATGGTTTTCTAGATCTTCTGGAAGGTTAGTTGGCGTTGCAAGTCAGAACAATTAGGAGATTTAAAGATGATCTCTTTCTCTTACACTTTCTTTTCAACAATTGATAAAATAAAATTAACGGAATGTTACGAAAGAACTTGGAAAAAATATATAAAAGATTCAACGCCTTTTCAAAGGAAGTTAAATGAACCATGTTTTATCAAGTTTTCATTGAAATTATTTTTCGAAATAAAAATATTAATGGGTAAGCTATTATTAAGATTCACTTTGTTTAAATAGATGCATACATACGTAATTATTTTTCCTTCCACAACACAAAATAATGTAATAAAAAATATTATAACTAAAGCTGTTTTTTTTTTGTTATAGTTTTTTGCTGAAGTTAATTTTAAACTATGACAACTAAGATCAATATAGAGAGCATCTAATCCAAAACGTGTGTTACTAGGAAATAGATATAATTCATGATGAAAATTGTAAACTTAGCCTATGGGTTGGTTATTTTTTTAAGGAGTTCTGTTCTCCTGACCGACAACATACATTTGTGGCTATTTCTAGCTTGCTAGTAATTGTTTGCCAATTGTGTAAATCAAGGGAAAGAAACTATAAACCGACATTAAACAAGTATAACAACAGTTTACTGTTGTGTTGTTGTTGTTGTCGCTTGACAAGTGCAGAGAAGTACAAGTTAAATAGGACCAAGGGCATGGAGTACAGCCCTGGCCACATCTCCGACTTTTTTTGGAATAAAGGGTGTCATGCCAGCAGATGAGGTCGATGTTCAACAGTTTACTAAATGAAGTTATTAAACTGATCATTTTCTGCGCCTTCTCAAACTCTACTACTAGTGTTATTTTTGGTAAAATTCACCAAAATTCCTACAATTTACGCGTTTTAAAACAAATACAGTTCCTCCAGGGAGTGAAAATTATTTCAGTGCCTTAGTGAGGAACTTAAAAAAAATAGAGAGATCATTAATTTATTGGAAATAGGCAAGTTTGAACTAAACGTTCTTTTGTAAATTAATTTATTAAATTTTAACAAAAAAATTTTATAAAAAATGGGATTTAAGTAATGCTTTAAATTAGTATCCTTTTTTTTTTAATTTTATTTATAGCAAACAAATTTTTTCAAAATTTTTGATATTGTCCTAATATTAGTCACAAAGAGTCAAATTTCATCTTACCCAATCCCCCTTATGACATGGCCCGCTACATTAAAATGTACCAGCAGTTTAGAAACAGAATTCTTGTTATAGATCATTTTTTAAATTTTGTTTTTCAACTTCTGAAATGTGTATTTTAATCTACTTTCTAAGTGAAACAACAATAATTTATAGGTGTGTACTTATTCTAATAAAAATGAAGAAAAAAGTATGAAATAGGATTAGATAAAAATATTTAATCTGCAGTAATCGAAATGTGTATGTCACACTTCTTGGTTTCTCCCCTTCTCCTTCCCAGTAGAGCAACGATGTCAAAACTCGCAATCTGCGGGAGGGTAATCATTTTGATCAACTTCAAAAGGGACCGAGGGTGTGCGGTATGGGACTTCGTTAAACTGTACTACCAAAAAGTGCTCGACTTCACGTACAGGTCATTGGGCTACCAAAGCGGGGGAGCCATCCCCTATGCTGAAGATCAAAATTGTGATGGCACGTCTTCGGATCATCCTCATGGATGTTTTCCCAATCATCACCAATGGTCCATTGAGCTAGCCGTGATGGTTAAGGGGTTAGAACTCTCACCTCTCAATAAGATGACCCGGGTTTGAATCCTAGCGATGGTTGGTCAATACAAATTCTGCTCCCAGCTCACATCGACCACATTGCTGATGTAAAATAAACTCGGTCTCCTTGCCATCAGGCTAACAGTGGGAGATTTTTCCTTTTTTCCCTCTCCATGTAAAGCAAATGAGGATTAGTTCCATCCAAAAGTCCACCACGAATTCTAGTTTCTCCAAATACTTGATCCAAGATTTTTCTTGTCTTCTGGATTGGCCTCAAAATTACAAGGCTACGGAGTTCAAGATTGGTAGACCTTAACTCAAAACTGAAACTACGGTTCAACAACTGTTATAAAATAAAATAAGACCCATTGTGCAGCTTTAAAGCAAAGTAATTCAGCAAACTCTGCTAGGCCATTCGGCATATTTACGAAAATAATTTTTTTTTCTCATTTTATTGCGAAAACACAAATAAATTTCCAACTAAATTTGCTTTTTTTCTGAAGAAAAAAAAAGAATGCCTATGTATCGTTCTAGGTATCTATTTCTCATTTCTTACACTTTCTTCACCGAATAATGAACTTATGGACAGGAACCATCCATTGAGATGCTCGGCTCTGCGTGGGGACTCTGAGGTGAGGCGCTACTGGAGTGTCCGACATTTGTTAATGAGATAGTGACTTTTTACTCTTACTTGTTGTTCACTGTTTTTGTAAGAGTTTGTCATTTTCTTTTACCATTAAAAAAAACACTTTCTTCAACAAATCTAATTCCCTTCTTACCGTTGAAAAGCCCATCCGTCAGTCGCATAAAGCTCCAATTTCCCAGTAAAAATGAGCCAGTTTTATCAGAAATTGAGACATATCAATTGACTAATCTTCAAAAACATCTTCGCACTTCTTTTATGAAAACGAAAAATTCAAAAGGTGCAACAGGGAATAGGAGGATACAGATTGGTTAGTTTTGTAGACGAGTGCTTCCTGAAGTTAAAGGAAAAAAGTTTCATTTTATTTATATACTATTGGGCTGCGCTCCTGCTCGCTGACGCTCGCCAACCCCCGAAAATTGCTACTCAATCTTATACGCTTCGCTCGCTACTAACTTAGGTACATTGCAAATGCACAAAATTCTAAGAATTCAAAACAATCATTCAAATCCATATAACAACTTTCTTTTAAAAAAAAAATTACATCTCTTTAGTAAATACTAAAAGTCATTAAAATAAATTTGAATTCAAATAAATGACATGCAATTCGTTAAACCTATTAGAAATGTGATATAGTGTAAAATCTTAAGATAAAATTTCAAAAACTGATATCTCTTTAAAAAGGTTTAAATTTTTGCTATAATTAAGTCTATTAAAAATTGAATTAAGTGAGTTGAAATGGAAAAACCTGCATAAACAAAACATTATGTTTTTAAACGCATTATGTTGTTACGCATTCTTTCACCACTACGTCTTTCATAGCTGTCATCAATGCTCTCTTCCAATCTTCAAACACGCTTCTTTTTATTATATTTCAAAAGCGTAACAGCACTACTGAGACTCATTTTTCAATGAATAACTAATAACAATAATAAAACAAATTAATTCGTGATATAAATCAAAAATCGTCAAATAAATTCGTAATAAATAAATTCGTGAAAAAAAGCGCTATCGACAAAATACTAAAATAGAGATATATCGACAAAGACTACTCACTTCTGCCTAGCTTAATGGTATGAGATTGCCGCAGCTGAATTGAACAACCTGATAGGATGAATTTCGGAAGAGATCACATTAGGTGAGAATGTTCTCTCTGGTTATTTCCGTTTCCGTTTTTTGAAGCGCTATATGTTGAGTCACCTCAGCTAGATTTGGCATGTGATATTTTTAGCGGCAAACATTGGTCGATTTTCTAGCATTGCCAATCTGAGAGTTGTAATGAGGCTTTTTTTGTCGCCGTGTAAGAAAAATATATATATATATATATATATATATATATATATAGATTTGAGAAACTTAATTGCTAAATACATAAAAATTTTATATGATTGACAGACTCCGTAAACAATGTCTAACTTGGGGGAAGTATCGTACTTTTGATTATCATTTTACACTTAAGACAAAAGTTATTGCCCCACTGTTACTAATTCTTCAGAAAATTATTTCCAACCTTGCTTCGTACTGTCATAACACAATTATTTTTACAATACTGTAGAAATGATTAAAGAGCATTTCAGATATAAAAATATTATTGATGTGGTAATTATGCTTCCAGTTGCTTTACACCAAAATTGAAGATTTATTTTTTGCATCCTTTCATTCAGTTTTACGAAAACTATTACGTCACTGTGAGTTAGTAAATCTGAATACTGCTCGAAATGAGCATTTACGAAAATTGACAAATCTTAAATACGTGTTTATGAAAATAGACATAACTCGAAATGCATGTTTACGAAAATAAACTCAACTCGAAATGCGTGTTTGCAAAATGGAAAGAATCTCTAGCTGTGTCCACTTTCGCAAAAAGGCATTTTGAGGTGAGTCCATTTTCATAAACATGCATTTTGAGCCTTGTCCAGATTTTACCGACAGTTAGCTAAGGAATTACATACCCTCTTGCCCGTAAATGAGTAATACGTTCCTGATGTTTTATATGCATCTGATTATTTTTTGTATAACCCGTATGTTTTTATCATGTAACCTGTATGTTTTCTTCTCTTATTAAAAACCAAATTTAAATGATTAAAATAATTGGGAAGTTAAAATAGCTGCATACCTAATAGTAGGCTCAATGTTAATATTTATATAAACTAGTGTCCTTCTCCGCTTCCCGTGCTCATGTGACTATCTATCTATTCGTTATTTGACGAGATTTACCTATTGCCAAATCATTTGATATTTGATTCGAGGGACAGGGAAAAATTGTGTCTTTATCTTAGCTGTGAATTAATTTATTTCTCTTTTTTTTAACTTATCAAAGGGTTCATTATTTACTGACTAGATAAAAAGGAAAGCAAGAGCTCAGTGTAGTCAAGGGGCTCGTAGACTTAAGAATCCTAAATTTCACGACCTACGGCCTGATTGTGGTGATAAGGTTAGCACTGAGCACAAGCCGCCTTTACTTCCTCGACAAGCTGATACCTATCATCCGATGGGCCTGAGGATCAAACACCAGTTCTTCATAACAGTTCAGTGCTTAATTTACTGACCAATCACGGCTCATTTACTAGAATAATTATGCATGAAATCGTTAGACCTGTAATACGTTTGCTGAATATAGTAAGTCAAAATGTTAGCAACAAAAAAATTTTTAATCGAAGATAATGAAATACATGCGTATACAAGGGGCTGAAAAATTTGGAGTTTTATTCGGCAGAGTGATAATTTCCCCCTTCCAAAAATATGTATTCGCGGTGCCCCTGTCAAAAACTGTGACAATTTTAAAAACCCCATCTCTCCCCTTCATGTGTGACATCATTATGAGAGATCTTAAAAATTAAGCTATTCCTCCGAGTGTAATTATAAACCAGATAGCAGATAAAAAAATTATAAAAAACAACTCTTAGAATGGGGATATCTTATCACGTGCATGCATTACATGATATGAGTAACTACGTCAGCAGATAAGAAGAAATAATCAGTTCACGAGCGGCAAATTTGCGGCAAGAGCAATCTCGCTTAGTTTTATATACATGGAGTAAAAAGTGTTTATCACAGAGAAGAACGGTGAATTTTCATATTAAATTTGAATCATGTCGAACAAAACTGAAGGAGTATTTAAGTTAGACTTGAAAATTGGCTACGTCGAGTATATATATAATCTAACGAGTTACTACGAGAAAACCAGTCCCGTAGTTGAGGCTAAAACATTGAAGGGAACTAAATGGTATTTAAGAGTGTACCGATATCAATTATCACTTCCAGGTTGTTTTACGTGTTGTCTATGCAGGCTAAATGACGACGACAAATCTGAAAATGTATCAGTAACATATAAATTAGAATTGATTGATATGTATGGAAAGATTTTAAAATCAGTCGTAAAGGAAAATATCACTTTTTCAAAGAGATCAAGCAGTGAAGTTGACAGTTTTCTAGACAGTAATTCCCTGAAACAGTACAGGAATATACCGGAACTCATTTTCCTTCAGTCAATAGTAACTATCCGCTGCCACATAGTTGAAGAAATCCACAATAAACTACTAATAATGGAGGAAATTCCGAATGTAATCCA
This sequence comes from Parasteatoda tepidariorum, assembly GCF_982258835.1. Classification (NCBI taxonomy): domain Eukaryota; kingdom Metazoa; phylum Arthropoda; class Arachnida; order Araneae; family Theridiidae; genus Parasteatoda; species Parasteatoda tepidariorum. Next base: position 27,371,710 of record NC_141756.1, read on the forward strand.
TGCACAGTGGAAAATATATATTCTTGGTCCTGAAAATTGGACAAAGAAAGTAAAAGTTCCATTTCATGAATGTACTCACATAGATATTATTATGCATTCTTCCGATGAAAAAATCAACATAAAAATTGAAAAAGTGGATTCGTTACGACCTTATAAAATGAATATTTCAATATTGAGTGATCAAAATCGTAAAATAGATTGTGAATTGCAAAAAAAAGTCGTCGTAAACCAGATATTTGAGACTTGGATTGAAAAAAGTCAACTAGTGGACAAATCACGCTTTCACTTACCGTATTCGTTCACTCTGGTATGCTCCATTACTTCTTCAGATGGAAATTCTGATTCAAGCGCTGAGCATTGGAAGCACGATGATTCTTTTCCAAATTCAAATTCTTTTCCGTTAACTCTGCAAAAAGATCTTAAGAAAATGTTATTAAACGACAAGCATAGCGACGTAAAATTGAAGACGCATGATAAAATCATTGCTGCTCACAAAGGCTTGCTGTCAGCCCGATCTCCCGTGTTCTCCACCATGTTCGATCAAGATATGTTGGAAACTCAGACTGGCGTAGTTGATATTCCAGATGCAGAAAGTGATACTCTGCAATCATTTTTAGAGTTTCTGTATACTGACACGATAACCGTTACCGATTGCGAGGAAATTTTGAAACTGACGTTAGTGGCAGATAAATATCAAGTTGACGAACTGAAAGAACGATGTTCACAAATACTGACTACAAAATTGAGCGTGGAAAATATTTGCCATGTAATTTCTGTTGCTGAAATGGTAAATCATCCGGAACTAAAACGTTTTGCATTCGATTTTATAAGAGTAAATAAACGAGAAATAATTTCATCCTCTGTTTGGTCAGACTGGATGAAAGAGAATATGGAATTGGCTAACGAAATTTTAATGAAAATGATTGCTGATTAAAACCAAAACAACTTTTTATGAAAGTGAGTAATTTATTTTTTATAAATTTATATAATTTCTAAGGATTTTTTTTTAACTTATCAAGACCATTTTATTTTTAAAATCAGCAATTAAATTGTTTTTATTAAAATATAGATGACGCTATAATATAGCACACATTACCATCATATTTGACATATGACTTCCCAGGGTGGGTCTAGGTCTTCCTCTGAATATTTCACTAAGGCAGCCTTCTGTTTAACCTGGACTGTCAATCTTTTCTTCCAATCAGTTTAAAATCTGATACCACAGAATCGAGCCACAGTGGTTTTGGCCTTCTTCTTTTTCGATCAGTAAAAAACTTCTTTTAATCCATTCTTTCTGATAATATCAGAAGCAAATTTAATTTTTCTATTTTATTTTAATATTCTTGATTATATCTGCCTCTTTGAAAATATTTATTAATTTCTGAGTTAAAATGTTTTCGTCAGAGGCCATCTTATTTAAACAATTAGCCACACAAAAAAAAACTTCTTAAGAACCTTATTCTTCAAAAACTGCTGTTTTTTTTCACCATTTTTAGTTAGAGGCTAGTTATTTGAATCATGAATTAGAACTAGTTTGATGATCTGTTTTATGGATTAGGAACTTTTTTTCTGTGTAAAAGAAGAGTTTTCAATAAAAGCGTTTTATTGGTCAATGAAAACAGCATACTTAAGTGCTTTTGTGAAGATTTATTGACCATACAGTATAGTAAACGTATGAAATTTTGAGTGTATTATAAAATTCATTGTTAACAGTGAATTAAAAGATTGCTTGTTAATAGTATATACAAATTTATCTAGTTGCGATTACTTGCAAAATATGGTTTCATGTAATATATTTGCCCTATTCTTAAAAAAAGCAACAGATATAAAGATATCAACAAAAATGTAAAAATAAATAAAGATTTACTTGTCTCTACATTAGAAAATGAATTTCTTACCAGTGCATTATGCCAAAATGTTTTATATGCAACGAATTGATTAAGTTGAGATTTGTTGAAAAACTTAGTTTTATGTAATAGTTGACCGTATTTCTTTAAAAATGAAAGAAGCAAAAATTATCAAAAGGTAAAAAATAAAGTTTAAGCTGTCAGAGCTATAGTATAAAATCGATTACCTACAGTGCATTACATATTTGTAGTTAAAATGTTCTGTATGCCATCAATTGACCAAGTTGAAAATTTGTAGAAAAACATGGTTTGGTTTTATGATGGTAATATTTGCCGTATTTGTTTTTAAATAAAGGAATTTAAAAATAAATACAAAAAAAAGCAAAAAAGCAAAACTGTTGTCGCTATCATACCTTAAATTATAAATTTTCAATTTTTTTTAAAAAAAAGGTTTACTTATTCAATTATAACCGATTTATGAAAACGAACGAAACCAATTCTTATCTCTCGTCAGCATTGAGATAACATTCCTTTTTTAGAGAAAGATAATAAATTGCATTGTTTTTCCAAAATATAAATTGATAATTGTTGTGTCTTGAATTCCCTTGAAAAATAATTGAACCTTCCATGTTTCGTAATAAACTATTTAGCATTTAAAATTTGTCTACTCAACGCCCACTTCGAAGGAAGTCACTATAAAAAAATTCTCAAAATGCTGATATCTTATCACGTGCATATGTCACATGATAGTAGCAACTACATCATCTGAAAGAGAAGAAGTAATCAGTTCATGAAATGCTAATATGTGGTAAAATTATATAAGTTGTCGTTTATGGAATAAAAAATATTTATTTCAGGCTTCAAACACTGTAAATTTTCAAAGTATTAAGTTTTTTATTATGTCTATGGAAACTGAAGGAGTGTTTACTTTCACTTGGGAAATCGGTAACCTTATTGATTTAATAAATACAATGGGTAATTACCAGAAAACGAGTCCCACAGTTGAGGCTACAACATTGAAAGGAACTAAATGGTATTTAAGACTGTACAAAAATCAATTTCTTCCAAGTTCATTTATGTGTTGTCTATGCAGGGAAAATGACGAGAGCGAATCTGAAAATGTTTCAGTAACATATAAATTAGAATTGATTGATATTGATGGAAAGATTATCAAATCAGTCGTAAAGGAAAATATTACTTTTTCAAAAAGTTCTAGCAGTTTTCTAGATAGTAATTTCTTGGAACTGTGTGAGAAATTTACGGAACGCGTTAATCCGACATTAACTGTCCGCTGCCACATAATTGATGCAAGCTACAAAAAACAAGTAATGACGGTGGAAATTCCGACTATCCATACGCAGTGGAAAGTGAATATTCCTGGTCCTGAAAATTGGACGAAGAAAGTAAAAGTTCTTTTTCATGAATGCACTCATATAGATATTATTATGCACGCTTCCGATGAGAGAATCAACATAAAATTTGAAAAAGTTGACTTATTACAACCTTATAAACTGAAAATCGCAGTATTGAATGAGGAAAATCGTAAAATAGATTGCGAATTTCCAAAAAAAGTTGTCGAAATACAGAAATTTGAGACATGGATTGAAAAAAGTCAACTTGTAGACAAATCACGTTTTCACTTACCGTATTCGTTCACACTGGTATGTACCGTTATAACTTCTGGTGGAAATTCGGATTCGAGCGCTGCGAATTGGACACAGGATGATTCTTTTCCATGTTTAAAGGCTTCTCCTTTACCTCTGCAAGAAAATCTCAAAGAAATGCTATTGAATGACAAGCATAGTGACGTTAAATTGAAGACACGTGACAAAATCATCCCGGCTCACAAATGCTTGCTGTCAGCTCGATCTCCTGTGTTCTCTGAAATGTTTGATCAAAATATGCTGGAATCTCAGACTGCCGTTGTTGATATTCCAGATGTAGAAAGTGAAACTCTGCAATCATTTTTAGAGTTTCTGTACACTGACACGATCACCAACACTGATTATGAGAAATTGTTGAAACTGATGTTTGTGGCTGATAAATATCAAGTGGATAACTTGAAGAATCGATGCTCATTAACACTGATGTCCGAACTGTCGTTGGAGAACGTCTGTGAAGTGGTTTCTGCTTCTGATGCGGTCAATCAACCGAATTTGAAATTGTGGGCAGTTAATTTTATAAAAGAAAACAAAAAGAAGATCATTTCCTCAACTGTTTGGCCAGAGTGGGTGGAAAAGAACATGAAATTAGCCGTTGAAGTTGTTTCGAAGTTGATTGATGTTTGAACCAAAACGCAATGCAAATTTCGCTAGAGTAAGTCATTTTTTAATTAGAAAATATGTTATGTTTCGTAATTTAAAAAAAAATGTAGCTGAAATTTGTATATTGGGGACTTACAGGGTATATGAATTAAAATAGTATTTATGATGTTATCAATTTTAATTTTATAATTACGTTGTTCATTTTAACAATTCATATTTAAAAATCATTTATCAACTCTCGCCTAATCTTATTAGTTTCTCTATATTTGTCCTGAAATAAGCACTTGGCGATTTAACAAAAAAATGCGACTTAAATAAACAACAGGGCTATTTCTTTAAAATCATTTAATGATCATTTAATCAAGTGTAACAATGAAGAAAGAGACTCTGTAAAACTGAATTTTCATTAAAATGTCTCCATTCAATTTTTTGATCTTTCAGAGTCCATCAATTTGTGGTTGAAAGATTCAATGGAAAGAGATTTATAGCACTTCTATTAAAAATTTTTAGCACTTCTGCACATGGCTCTGACTGCAAAGGAAATTAAGAAATAATAGTGCTCTGATTGCTGAATAATGCTTTATTGTTCTTTGAATTGAACAAAGGAGGCAAAATCACCTTGTACTAAAATATTTTTTAAAGAACTACTTTATATTTTTTATATTTTACAACATAAATGCAATTTCAGTTCCTATTAAGTTATCCAGTGTGGTCCTTAGTTAAAATCCTATTGTACATTTTTATATGTTTTTAGTGCTATTATAGATTCTATACACTTCATGTATTTTTATAATGTATGTCAAAAATGAAATCTAAAATATATACACGTAAGGAGTCAAAATTATTTTTGGACAAAAAGAGAGGAGGGTGAACAATATTAATAAAAAATACCGTGTTGTGAGTGATGTAGATTGAAGTAGATGACGAAAACGGGATCATAATCACAAACTGTTTGTAAAAAGTATGAAATCTCTTATGATTACTGGGGAAAACAAAAAAGGAGTTAAAAAGGTGATTATTAGAAACACTGTTTGTAAAAAACACGAAGTCACCTTTTCAACTCCTCTCTGTTTTCCCCCTAAACACATCGAAACGAATGCATCTTAAAATACATTTTGTAATAATTAATTTTGTAATAGATTTAACTCAACAACTGATGGATTAACTTTATGATTTTTCTTCGCCTCTATAAATTAAGATTTTTGTGTACTTCATACTAAAAGTGTGAGAAGTTTCTTATAATAGGTTTTTTTTGTACTTAAATGTACCAGTATCACTTTAACTGATACCAAAAAATTGGTACCTGCCCATTTTTAGTCTTAAAATTATTAAAAAAAGTAACTAATTTATAAAATCTTATCTTTTTCAGAGAAAGATTCTTGAAATTATGCAAAGGAGCTGGCTTGGAGCAGATTGTGAAATTGGCACTATTTCTGCAATATTGAAATTTTTACTTGTGTATTTTTCAAAATGTCCCAAGAAAATATTTTTTTTAATATTTCTTTGTTGTATACTTTGTACTCTTATAACAGAATTTAGTTTTGATATTTATTTTCTTATGCTTACTTCAAAATATTAAGAAACGGAGTTATATTTTTATGGAGCTAATTTAAAGTTATATTTCTTATTTCTTTTATTTGCAATTTCACCAAAAATAAAATGAATATACAAGCAATTTCCATACAGTATTTTGTAATTTAAATTTAATTTTATCTGACGTTATTAAAGTATCTAAGTAGCATATCTGGTAACTATAAGTAATGCAGGTAAATGTGCGTTTCCAAAAATATTTTTTAACATAAATCATTTTCAAGTTTCATCACAAATAAAAAGTCTTAAATCCTTTTTCTATTGTTAATTTTGTGTCATTTAATGTCACGATAAAAAAGGTAAAAGAATTTAAAACTGAGAAATCTTCAATTTTGAAAAAAAAAAGTATTTGTGTAGTTCTAAACCTTTATGGAAAAAAAATCACGTCTTTTTAATAACTCATTTAAGTAAATACTAAACAACAGTTTATTGGCAAAATTTTTTAAAAAATTGCTGATCATTATTGTGTATTACAGCTAAGCCTACAACAAGATGTCTTATGGTTTAATGCAAAGAGCTTCTGACGTTCATAATTTAACTTGATTAAATTTTGCTTCCTTTTAGTATTTTCAATTTCTTTCAAAGTTACCCCATTTAACTGTTTTCGAATTATCCTTTAGGGTTTCAGGTTGTACCCCTTTCAGCTTCTTTAACTAACCCATTACGACTAAAAAAAAGGTTATTTAAAACTACTCATTACAATTATTTAAAAAAATTTACTTTTCATGCAAAGGGATTAACAATTTGGATTAAAAAAATGGTTATGTAAAGAATGAATAATATTTATTCACTATAAATATGATTTTTTAAGAAAACTATTAAGCTTTTACAATTATCCGATATTAAAAGAAAACGAATTATGTTCTCAAAATTGTTTTTCTATGAAAATTTTATGTATTTTCTAACAATTGTTCTAAAGTACTTTACATACACTTAACATAAAGAATATGTAGTTATATTGTGTTACATTTTTAATAATGTTGTTTCAGCTTTAATAATGTTTGTTTCACTTTAATTAAACGAATTTATAATGTTTCTCTTCATGTTCTGTTTGGTGTTTTTTACATTTACCTTTTTCTTCAACATTCACGTTCAAGATGTAAAGTTAAATCTCGAAGTGGAACATTTGAGTATACCTTAGACTAAGGAAGTATTCTAAAGTTAAGCATTATTAGTTCCAAGGAAGTAAAAATACTTCCTAAGTCTGAGGTATACTCCAGCCTTGTATTCCATTCCAAGATTTGACTTTACATCTTGAACTTTAATGTTGTGTGTGTGTGCATATGTATAATCGAATGAGATTAGATATCGGGAGCTTATTATGTAACAAGAGCTTTAGCGAAAAATAAACGGTTGAAGAAGCATATCTGAAAAACGATATGCCGACGAGATAAATGTTACGTATATTTTGAAAGAGCATATTTTAATTTTTTTTAGTAAATGCATTAGATACCAAAATATTATCAACTTTTTTTAAATTTGTTTATCAGTGTAATTTGAAATAAAACTACAATGTGCAATAAAAGAAAATATTTACGTGTCTACCACAAGTATTCTTTACTTTTTGTTTTTCGAGTTATTAATTCAATTGTAGACAAGTTAAATGGCAAATAAAAACACAGTTCGTGTCATGATAAATTCTACACAACGACAACATTCGTTGGAGTAGCATTTTTATCCTAATAATTAGTTAATTTATCAGTGAAAAATAATCTCCTCATAAATAAATCACCGTCTTTCAATATGTAGACAGCCTCTGTGGAAAAAAAAGAAAAAGAAAACTTATTCGAGTTGAACAGCATCGCAGACGAGACTTTTAAAAAGGATAAAAAAAATCGAAAAGAGAACGACTTGAATGAGAAGATGGGTGGCAGTACGGAGGGAAAAAAAAGAAAATGAAAACACTCCAAAGAATAGAAAACGGAATATTCATCAACAACAACAATAGTTTTTGCCACTTTCTTCCCTATTTCTGAAATATAGCCTCCAGTTCCATTCTTTCGATGACAGTCAAAAGATGCAAACGATAAGAAAAAATAATAATACTGAAACTTGAATAAGAAGTGAAGTGAACTGAGTATAAATAAAAACTTTTCTATTTTGTGAGAGACAAAGGAAAGCGAAATAAATCAGTGGGATTTTTCACTTTAAAAGGAAAGCATTTCCGTTTTAAAGATGTCACCAGAAATGAAGATTTTGGCGATATTCAAAGCATTTAGAACTTTTTTATTCGCGTTTTTTTCAAATAGTTTTCTAGAGCTTCTGGAATGCTAGTTGGCGTTGCAAGTCAGAACAATTAGGAGAGTTAAAGATGATCTCTTTCTCCTATACTTTTTTTCCAACAATGGATAAAATAAAATTAACGGAATGTGACGAAAGAACTTGGAAAAAAATGAAACAGATTCAACGCCTTTTCAAAGGAAGTTAAATGAACCATGTTTTATCAAGCTTTCATTGAAATTAGTTTTCGAGATAAAAATATTAATGGGTAAGCTATTATTAAGATTCACTTTGTTTAAATTGATGCTTATATACGTAATTATTTTTTCTTCCTTTTTTTTCTACAGCACAAAATAATGTAATAAAAAAATAACATCATAACTAAAACTGTTTTTTTTTTGTTATAATTTTTTACTGAAGTTAATTTTGAACTAAAGATCAATATAGTGCGCATCTAATTCAAAACGTGTGTAACTAGAAAATAAATAAAACTTGTAATGAAAGTTGTAACATTACGCCTATGGGTTGATTATTTTTTAAGGGGTTTTGTTCTTCTGACCGACATTTGTGGCTATTTCTAGTTTGCTAGTAACCCAATAAAATGCATTTTGAATCGAAACAAAAATTAAGTACGGAGTAAGCACAGAAAGAAAAGGTAAAAAGCAACTCACTTCTTCATTAACCTTGAATATTCTCAGATTTAGGTGCACAGAATTATCTAATAACAGTTAGATACTGTCTAAATTTATCATGAATAGAATCTGTGTACCTCCATCGCCACATAAATGCGACGAAATACGAATCGAAAATGGCGTCTGTGATACCGGACTAGCTGTGATATCTTTTTCTTAAATCCCTTTTTATGACTGCCCACATACCTTCGATCTTATTGACCAGATGCAAAAATAACCTTATCAGCCGGTATCCAACGTTGAACTAATGGACCTCTAACATAACACATACCCTTGAACATTTAGAAACAGCGTTAAAATCTAAGCCAATAAGAATCACGATTGGGTTTTAACATCGCCCAGCTTGGCGATCAACCGTGATCACAAATTGGCGAGAATCAAGGGGCACTCTCAAATATAGTCTACCTAAAAAAATTATTGTTCTTAAAAATTTCGCATTTTAACGTATTTTTAAACCTAGACACTTTTACATATTTTGAGTGACCGTCTACGGGAAGTGGTATTTAAACTTAATCGGGGTGGATCCTATAATAACCCACTCCGTGGCGATTGTTTTAAATCTCGCCAGGCAGGTTTTTGACATCTCGCCAAACTAGGTTTCCGGGATATAATTCGAGGAGATCACTTTGAACGTCCGATCACTCAACCAAAATTCTTAAACCTGATTGGTTATTTGATATGTATACCTATGCGAAAGTTCGTTATTTCGTTATAGCAAAGAGATAAAAGGGTTATTTTTTCGTCATTTATGCTGTTAGAATCGTCGTTATTATTTCATTTTTTGAGTAAAAATAAATTTCTTTTATTCTATTAAAATATTTTAATAGATTTGTAATTATTTAATTTTTTTTTTAAATAATATAAATTATTTTTCCAGTAATGATTGATCCCAGTAATGATTGCCAACTTGGCGAGATTTCAAAAAGTCCCCAAGAGGTGAGCTATAATAGGATTTTACCGGCCTGTTGCATTTGCTTTGGACCGATCTAAATTACATTACTGAGACTGACTTGTGGTGCGATCCTGTGCTTTTTAAATTTTGTTAAGCCTAGCAGAAAAAAATATTTTTCTTAAAAAACTGGTATATATTTTCTTAAAGAGGGTAACATTTTAATATTTATCTACTTTTGTTTTGCCTCCAAATTTAAGTACTATAAGAGTTTTATTTTCCAGTCAAACTAATTTAAAAAACGTATTCAGCCGCTAACAAATCTATAAAAAAAATCTCTAGCACATGCTTGAAGATTAGCATATAGTACCTTTTGTTACAGGTACCTATTACAAACACATGATTCAAAATTCTTTTGCTGGATGGCGTAAATAATGACACCGGTCCAAAACAAGTCTTATAACTAATTTACATTACTTTTATTGAGACTCATTGCACCTCAAAGATGGAGAAAGTAAATTTTGAGTCGGCCGCCAGTATATTGTGTATTTTAAAAAACTCCAGCAATCATACTATATAATTAGAAAAATAAATCATTAGAACGCCTCACTAAACTGTGGGAAATATGTAAGCTTTTTTGTGAAACTTTTTTCAAAGAAAATATCACCCCATCTTGTAAAATAAACAACAAAGTATAAAATTGCTTCTTACTTTTCAAAGACGTTCGCATTATATACCCTTTTCTTGGGAGGAAACCCAAGAATCCCCTCCCAGTAATAATTTCAGTTCTGGAATCTTCTTTTGTCTGTAAAGCAGAATGACTGTTGTGTACCCCCCAAATGATTACGTTTATTTTGATTAGATTCTTTTCTTCCGCTGGGGGACAGCTTTTGAGATGCGGGAGACGTTGAAGCTAATTAAAGAATCGTCTGCAGGGAAGCTTTAAGCGAGAAATTCAAGTTTTAAATTGAATGTTGAGGTTTCAATTTAAAGGGTGGAAGACATATTTTTTTTCTTTTTAAAAAACAAGTTTTAATATGATTTTTTATGGAAAAAATTATGTCATTGCGGAGACAGATAGGAAATTGTTTTCGTTTCCGAATTTGTTTCCGTTTTGTTATTAACTGAAAAACTTTTAAATTATTGTTCTTCATCTTTTGTGTTACCTTTGCAATAAGAAAAAAAATAATTCCGAAATATCAAAATAATTCCAAAGTACGGTACAATATATCTGTAGACATTTTGTATAAAATTGGAATGAAATTTAAACCTAAATTTTTTTTTTAGATATTTGTGTTACTATTCTGTAGTTTCATCAAGGATTTAGCTATGGAAAGAAAAAAAATGGGTTTTGTGTACTACCAATAACTGGTATTCTGACTTATGATCTGCATGCTGTAAGAAATTCGTTTATTCGAAACAAATCAATCCAAACTCTGTAAACTAGCCAGTCAGTAAACTAGTTAAAACGAACCAGTCGAACTAAATGGAATGTTGAATTCGAGTTACGATGGTGTCTAAGGACCTGTCTCCAAATAAGTGTGCAAAATAAGAAAAACAAAACCTGAATAACTTTTGGTCTCATGATCGGATTTTCACGTACTAATGTAATTATTTCACAAACGGTTAACTGTAAATAGATGAATTAATTTGTGCAGACGATATTTTAAGTTATGAAAACAGAAACAAAAACATACTTTATCAGAATAAACATTCTTTATTGAACCGGATTAGCATACTTGATCATCAAAATACACTTTATTTCAAAAATATTATTCACAATATATTTTATGGAGTTATACAGCCGACTCAATTCCGTGTTAACGACTATCAATGTTTAACTCAGTAATCTTGTAATTTTGATCCCACCCCAGAGGACGAGGGAACTTCTAGATCAAGTATGGGGATAATCTAGCCTTTATGGAGGACTTTTTTAATGATACCAACCCGCATTTGAGTAACAAGGAAAGGAAAATCATTGAAACCTCCCTCGCTTAGCCCAACGGCAAGGGAATTCAAATCCATGAACCACTGAGAATATTTTAGATCATTGCGGTCAATTCGAGCTGGGAGCAAAATTCGTACCAACAGGCTTGGCAACAACAACAACTTTGAATTTCGAATTTCGGCATTTGAAAATGCATAGTTTAAATTAGGCATAAAAAATTAAATGCATCAAAAACATCTTAATGCTTGTAAATCTGATCATTAGATCAAAAGCTATTAATGTGGTCCGGTTAATTTTGAGCACCGTACAAGGTGTTCAACAGAGACCGCATTTAATATATACTTTTAGAATCCTCCATAAAAGGTCTGACAACTATGAAAGGGTTCATAAATTAATATTAAAATCACAAACACATTTCAAAATCACTTCAAACTCAAATACGTTTTTTCACTCATGACTAAGATCAAAAAGACCAAAGCTAAGATAAAGCGAAGATAAAATCATCTAAAGCATTGAGGTCGAAGCTTAAAGGAAGCCATTATTCTCAGTATTAATAAAAGTTTTTTGTTTTATTAAAACATAATTCAACTAAATTTATTCATTTTCAGATTATGCATACGCTAGAAAAATATTCAGGACTTTACTAGCAGATGCCATAGTCTTATAACTATTCTCAATATTCATATCAGTCTTTTGATTTCGTAAAACATAATTCAGTCTATTTTATTCCATTTCAGATTATCCATACGCTAAAAACAAATTCATCATTATACTAGAAGATGCACCATACTTATAAAAATTTCATACAGTCATAACAGTTTTTATATTCGAAAATCAATTAATGAACTTAATTTATAAACCGGGTTTACCAGGAGAATTTTTTCGATGAAAAGTTCTTTAGAAAAGAAAATAATCAAAGAAGAAGGCAAAAAACCAGTTTAAGTTTTTAAAAAATATGAAACAAAATAAATATCTTCAAAAAATTTAAATCCTTATTTTGAATCTATATTTTAGGTACATACATTTTAGTAAAAATAGTTGCATTGTAAAAAATTGAAAATTTCAAATAAAATATTTTGCTTTTTTTTCTTAAATGTTATTTAAGAAACGGTACGGTACGATACTGTATTTTTATTTACAAGAGACAGTAAAGCTGTACGATGGGTTATTACCGACGGTTTGGGAAACATCCTTGAGGATGATCTGGAGACAACATCCCGTTTTACATGGTCACATTCCCACACCATCTATCCTCAGATCGTAATTTTAACCTGAACCAGAGCGTGATCAATCTCCGATCCAGTGACTTCAGAGGTATTGATATGTTATTGGAACTTGGAGTACTTTGTGACCTCGACAGATTTACCGTGCACCAGTCACCATTTTGTACACTGGAAGCCTTCAACTAGCGGGAATTGAAGTCAGAACACCCGATATGAGCCGAATGCCCTACCATTGGCAGAGCGGTATCATCTCCAAACGCTGTGCAAGACAAGGAGGTAGCGGGTTCGAATCCCGCTGTTACCCTTAATATCTCTTAGTGCTGTCCTCATCTGTAATGTACTATCTGTAATTCTACTTAACAATGTTTCATAAGCCTTAATTGAGCACACAAGCGTGCAAATGTATGCTTATCAATAAATAAATAAATATCCTGAACCACCCAGATTCAGATCAGGTACCGACTTACTTAGGAAATAAAAGTGGTATAACGTGCGACGCTGGCCACATTACCCCAATCATATAACTGGTCACAAAACTGTGGGACTCTACTCCCATAAATATATATATATATATATATATATATATATATATATATATATATATATATATATATATATATATATATATATATATATATATATATATATATATATATATATATATATATATATATATATATATATATATATATATAAAACATTCTAAGAAATTTCAAAAGCAGACAATTGTAGTATAGTTTTCGAAGATAAAGTTTACGCATCTATATATTAAAGCAAAATATAAAGCGGCAAAACATGTTATGTCAGAATAAAAGTAGTTAAAGACATTTGGTGAGCACAAACAAAAACTATCATGCACTTCTGCTGTGTCATTAAGCTGTAATTATTCATTAGTTAGTTAGACGAACACAAAGCTAGCCCACCTTATTTTCGAATTTGATTAGTGCAATGTTTACGTGAGTTTGATCGCATTGCGATTTTTAAAAAATTTGAAATTAAAAAAATTCCTTTTTTTTAGAGAAACTGTTTCTTTCAGTATGTAATAGAAATAATAATATTGAGAACTTTTTTCTAATTTTCGAGGCCTCTCAGAAGTGGGCCCTAGACTCATAACTTTTGGGCCTAGGCGATGAGGCCCTGATTTCTAACAAAGGAACATATTTTAGGAAAATTTAACTTTAAATATGCTATTTGTAATATGCTATAATAGGCAATATTACAATTGCTAATCCTAAGCCTGGAAAAAGTGTGAAGGTAAGTGTTATGAGCACATTTTCATAACCGTTATTAAAGTGGTCCAATTATTCGGATTTTCCTTTATTCGTAGTCCGGATAATCAGCTCTCTACTATAATTTCAAGTAATTCAATCAAGCTAAAGTTCCGGGTAGTTTCGATTATTTCAGCTCTATATTACACCGAATTTCAGTAAGTAGAATTTTTAACGAATGCTTTGATTTCAAATAAAAAATTAGGAATTTATTTTAATTCCAATTTAAAAAAAAACTTAAAAATTACTGAACTTTAGTAACTTTGATATTTGCCGAAATCTCACTCTCTCTCTTTCTCTTTTTTATCGAAAATTCGACTTGAAAACCATACTCTAAACATTAAAAAGAGCTGTGCACTACAGCAAATAGACTGGAAAAAAACTATAAATTCTTCGAACTTTTTAAATTAAGTTACACAGTCTTCCAAACAACAAACATCAAAAATTGCGAATCAACTTAGATTTCGAAAGTCTGAGCAACTTTAAAGCCAACTCTCAATTTCATTACATTATTCAAATCAATTCTCATCTCTATAAACTTTGAAGAGTTTAATGTTCAAACATGTATTTTCGCGTCGATATTCAACTAGACGTCTAGACAATTGTTGCTCTACTGACTAATGCTTATAAATCTTCAAAATCGAATTAGTTTCTTGTTCCGTTACTCTATCGAGAAAATAATAAATCACTTCTATTTTTATATAAAAGAGAGAAAACCTATCACATTCCTTTTGATTTCAAAGATTTGAATTTTAACGACATGAAAACTAAACTGCCGAACTTTTGATTTAAAAATAACTTTAAATGTTTTAACTTTAAATTCGAACGAAAACAGTTTTGTTCGTCTTTTCTCCTTTTTTTTTTTTTTTTTTGGTAAGGAGATAAGGAATAAAAATTATTAATTTCTAAGCTTACATTTTCAAGTTTTCAGCCCTTTCCACAATTGTCTTGAGCTCTGTTTTCCTCTATCTAGTATTATGTTGGTTTCTCAATTATTTAAAAAGTTTAAAGAGCTTTGCTATCACGGCACTTAATATATAATTTTAGAATCTTTGAAAAATGAAGCTGAAAAGTTTAAACACGTTAGGAATTGTAAATTCGTCAATTAAAAACAAAAATAAAAACTAATATGATAATTCTTACATTAAAATATTGTTTAATTTTAATTTCGAATCTAAAAAGAGGAAAGTTGGTTTTTAGAAAATTGATTATTAACTGACCTATTAATCTAACTTTGATTTTCTTTTCTTTTTGAAAAATTAATGAAAGGACATTTTTAAGCTTTGACGCTACTTATTCGGTTTAGTCAAAAAGTACAAACAATTAAGTCAGGCAAATTAAGACTCAAAGTACAAACATTAGTGTTCACAAATTGTCACGGAAGAAACCAAAATGCTTTTGAAATTTTACAAATCATTATTGAGGAAGGTAGAACTAAAAACATCGAAATATGTTCGTCTGAAGATTGAAAAACATAAGAACTTTTCATAAATTATGTAACACTTGCTTACAAAAAAAAAATTATCTCCCTTTTCTGATTTATTACAATATGTTACGCGTAACCATACCCTTTTCTCTCTCTACCATACAAGACACTATATTACATAAAAATATTCTTGTTGTTTAGAAGCAAAGCACTAAGTTATGGTCAAATTTAAAATTTTATTTCAAGCATTAACTAAGTGTTTTACTGTAATTTATGAGCATAGCAATAGTAATTACATGTGTGCACTTTTATGATGAAATTATATAAAAATGAATAACATAAAAGTAAATAATATAAAAATAAACAATATGCTGATTTTAACTGCTTTACTTTTAACCAGAAGATGGGCTGACATACTTCTTGTTACAATATTTCTCCCTATTGTCACAAACTGTCACAATTTCATGGGCGCCCTCCTCCCCTCCCATCTTGATATCTTTCCTGGACGGCCCTATAGTTATTAAAAGACGATTTTTAAAAAGAACCCTTAAATTTCCTCAGACAGCCTAACTGATTAAGATATTTTTCCTCTCACCTTCTTCGCTAGTGATTCGAAAGATTTTAATAGAATTTTTGTTTCTTCCTATCTTCATTATTAATTTGCAACATTTAATGTGTAAACTTTTTTGATTTCCTTTATGGCAAGAATTCAAAAAATATATATAATGAGTGGAGACAGAGGAACACTCTAGAGACTGGTCAATAATAGAAAAGGGACTAAGAGAAATTGTGTCAGTTTGTGACAAAGAGGAGCAATAAGAAATGCAAAAGAAGTAATTTCTATTTTATGATTATGTGTATAATTTTAACAATCCTGGTACGATATCACCATTAATTGCATCGTAACTTAATTCATAATTTAGTTTAACTGCCGACAGGATGTGTAGTGGTCAGGGGAGTTCACCTCGCATCAAAAAGGTACTGGAATAAAGGTACCGGACAAGAAATGAATGTTCTTTCATTCTTTGTACTATCTGCCCTTACTTCGGAAGCAACGTTGGCCCACCTAATATGGTACCCTTAAAGGAGTGGCCAATAAATCTGCCCGACTGATACCTGGGTCTAACTTTGAAGGCCAGTAGAAAAAGATTTTTATAACGAAAGAGAGATCGAAAGAGGATGAGGATGAAAAAAGGATGTAAAAACTTGGATTATAGTAGAGCATTAAATATAAAGAGAAAAGAAGGAAAAAAAACATTGAAGATGCGGTATAATGGTCAGAAAAGTGTATCCTTAAAATTTTGCTTTTTCAGAATGTAACCTGAGTAAAAACAAATTAAAACATAAAATTCAAAATCTAACTTGATATTGCATAATTATTTGTCAAGCACTTTCTAAGCGTAAGAAGTGGAATAAAGTTTACGTTGTCCAATGTCGCATCATAAAACTAGTAATTGATGAATCTGCAACCTCAACAGCAATCCCATCTACACTGCAACTTCCTGCTATATCTAATGCAGTTCTTTTTATCTTAAATGTAAGCATTTACAATTTTTTTTTAAAAATCAAAACTGCTAAAGGGACACATTGAAGTTTCACGAAATGATTTCAAGTTATGTTTTTGGTTTAAACGTATGTTTTTTGATGAAACAAAATAATCTTAACGGACCTGATGAGCTAACATGTTACTGATATGATTTAAGACAAGTAACTTCATATCTATTCGATCACATTCGAGGAAGGTGGATCAGTTACGATATGGGAAGGTTTCAATGACAAAACTAAGATTGATATCCATTCAGACAGCTAACATGAGTTGAATGGGGTAAGGAATTGTGCTTTTTAACTACTTGTTAAAAAACTAACCAAAGGTCTAAACTTTTATACTATTGCAATTAAAGACTTAGCCTAAAACTGTATATTGTGATTAAATAATCTCACCCTGAATGGTTATCAGAGAAGAATACTGAGACACTGAAGTTTTGGCTATAAGCGCAAGTTGAAATTCTATATAAAATTTGTGAGGATCTTTAGTTAGTGATGCACTAGTAGTAGAACTTCATTTACGTAACACTGAGAGCTTCATATTGTTAGAGTTTCTCACTGGGTTAATCTTTTTTGAACAGCAGACCAAAATTTGAGTTTATAACTACCAATATTCAACTCCGCAACCTCGTAATTTTGAATCCAATCCAGAAAACAAGGAAAATTCTGGGTCAGTACCACAAGAGGTATTGATTTGTTATGGGAACTTGGAGGACTTTGTGACACCGGCAGACTTAACGTGCAGCAGTCACTACTTATTACACGGGAATTCTTCTGCTGGCTAAATTCGAACTCTCGTTCTCACGAACACGAGTCTAACACCTTACCAACCAAGCTATCCCGGTCCCACACTGTGTTATTTGCGACATCTCTGAGGAAGATCTGAACGCATGCAGTCACAAGTTCGATCCTCTTCAGAGGCGATGGATCTTCCACTTTGTTAGCCCGACTACCTGCGAGAGAAATCGTGCAATTTAAGGTATAACAGTTTATCAAAGACCGATACCGCACATCCTCGGTCCCTTAGTAAGTTGATGAAGGATGTCCCCGCCCGTTCACTGACCGCTCATAGTGATGCTTGACTTCGGTGATATACTGTGTCTTAACTCATTTGAGGTACAGCTATAATAGGTGTATATATTTTTAAAAAAGCAATGCTAATCAATTTCTGAACCAAAATAGCAAACAACAGGAGAGAAACTGCTTTTTCCATAGGCAAAATTCTTTCCAAATTATTTTTTTCCAAGTCCCTATTATTATCAATCTATGATTATTATTAGTTAGCAAATATTAATCCATATTTCAAAGATTATGAAATACTAGGAGGCTCCGCCCCCTGCTCGCTAACGCTCGCCAACCCCCGAGAATTGCTACGCAATCCTATGTGGTTCACGCCGTGAACCATGGCTCGCTGCGCTCGCTCGCGAATGAACACAATGTTCTGGCACAAAGACATAGTATATTATCATCAAAGACATAGTATTGTACTTATGTAGAAGAATTCTATCAATGTTCTTATTGGATTTTAAAAAAGTATATTAGCTATTTAGATTGTACATGGTGAAAAAATCAAAACCTTAGCTAAATGAGAAACATATTAGCAAAATAAATTATCAAATATTGCAGTTACTCACCTAAATTCAACTAAATGTGTATAATAAATTAGTTAATGCTAGAAATTCTGAAAGTTTTAGAAAAAAATTTTATTATTTAAAAATATAAACTTTAAACCCTAACTTTTCCTTGTGAGATAATAACCCTCAAAAAATCTTTCATTTTCAAGAACACAAAAATTTGTTTTATCGCGAAATGAAATATTTTTTGGTGATCAGCATTATTGAAATCAATTTCTATATTAATTAACATTTGTGATAAAGTACATAACATTTTAGAACAAAATAAGGATGTTTTACATACAATAAATTAAAATGCATGGCTGTTAGCATTACCCGAGAAATACCACGTGGAGGTCGCCATGCTGCATTTCTAATCGGGGAGTTTTGATTTTGGCAGTTCCCCTTGCCTTCTGCCAATAGAAGTTTCAATAAAAAAAATTTCCAAAAAACAGTTTTTTCTGCAAAGCTCTAAGAAATTAACACTAAGCATTTAGAATTTCTTTGAAAACACAATTATAGATTTGGCATCTTGGAGCAATTACTGAAAGGCTGTCAAATGACTTAACTCTTGACAGGCCAACATAAAGTTGTCCATGTCTAAAAACTTGTTTAGTCAATACTAAACTGATTTTCTCAAAAGTCTGAC
Source organism: Parasteatoda tepidariorum (assembly GCF_982258835.1). Lineage (NCBI taxonomy): Eukaryota > Metazoa > Arthropoda > Arachnida > Araneae > Theridiidae > Parasteatoda > Parasteatoda tepidariorum. The sequence goes on from NC_141756.1 coordinate 27,390,884, forward strand.
CTTGTGACTTATTTATAGTCATGGAGAAGGTCAGCCTAATAGGAAATTGTTTTCTCTTAAAAGAAATTCAATGCATTCAATACAAACACTTAGACGTTTAGGTAGCTCCCAGTAGAAAAATATCAATTCAACAGCGGCCTTTTAAAGCATTCTCACCTCAATTAATTAATTAATTCCTAATTGAGTTTAAATGAAATATTATCATGTTTTTAGGGCATGAATCTGAATTGAACAACCAGATAATGCTCACTCTGGTTATTGTTTCCGTTTTTAAAAGCGCTATATGTTGAGCCAGTTTAAATTAAATATTATCATGTTTTTAGGGCATGAATCTGAATTGAACAACCTGATAATGCTCACTCTGGTTATTGTTTCCGTTTTTAAAAGCGCTATATGTTGAGCCAGTTTAAATTAAATATTATCATGTTTTTAGGGCATGAATCTGAATTAAACAACCTGATAATGCTCACTCTGGTTATTGTTTCCGTTTTTAAAAGCGCTATATGTTGAGCCACCAGAGCTAGATTTGGCATGTGACATTTTCAGCAGCAATCATTGGTCAATTTTCTAACGTTGCCATTCGGGGAGTTGTAATGAAGCTTTTTTTTGGTGCCGTGTAAAAGAAATATATATATAGATTAATATTAAGCGAGGAAATCTTAATGAAAATCTATATATATAAAAGAAAGTCGTGTTAGTTACTTCACTTATAACTCAAGAACGGCTGAACCGATTTAGCTGAAAATTGGCAGGGAGGTAGTTTAGAGCCAGGAGAAGGACATAGGATACTTTTTATCCCGTGCGATAAACCGTTCCAGCGATATCAGTGAAAGTCGAAATGGAATTTTCTGATTGGTTAAAAGCTAGCCATTGTTTTAAATTTTGCTATAAACGATTCAATTTTCAAATATCTTGAAGATAACAACAGTGATATTTTCTATCTTATAACTCTATTCATTTAGAAAAGTAAATTAAAGTAAATTGCATATACTTTAATTTTTAATTCACGCTTTTCTTTATGTCAGGTGAGCACAAGCAAGTAAAATCAACGAGAATAGATTTCTTAATTGTTGGTCGTATCACGGATTCAGTACTGTGAAAACTGTTTAATAAATATAAAGACAAAAGCAAATTTCATTCAAATTGCACGTTTTCAGAAATATTTATATTTAGTACGTAATTTTAGGTTAGCAAAATTAAATATACTTTTCGAAGATTTCAGTGCTGTGACAGTTGTCATTTGAAAACTATTAGTTTGTTTGTTTATTTATGCAAAGTTTTCGAATTCATCCATTTTATTTCTTTCATTTATAAAATTGATTTTTGTTTTAAATCTTATAATTTTCATATTTCTTATTCATCTCATTTTTATTGCTCTTTTTATTATTTAAAATATGTATGTGATATTTCGATTTAGCAAATTTGCGACCACTGCCAACTTTTACATTTCTTTTTCGTTGTCAGAAAGAATATTTGCAAAAATATGCCGCCTAAGCAAATCGCTCTTAGTCGGTCGACATCTCAAGCGCGCAAAAAGAGAACTACCCGTGTTTCAGAAACATTGGAGCAACGGGAAAAAGACTTGAAACTAATCGAGAACAGAATGCCTTTGCCCGTTCCTTAGAAACGTCTGAGCAACAGGAAAGAAGACTGTCAACAAATCAACTACGAACTACACAAGCCCGTTCGTCGGAAACATCAGAGCAACGGGAAGCAAGAATGAAAACCGACCGAGAACGCATTTCGCTATTCAGACGCTGCCAATACTCTGATTTGAATTTCAGTGCATTTCACTATGATCCGACAACAAACTATAGTCTTCCCCCAAGTGTCATCATCGGAGAAATATATCAATTATGTATGTTTTGTAATGCTCTCAAATTTAAAAATGAAACAGCTGAAATTTGCTGTTCTAGAAGCATACAGAAACTACAAGATTTTACGTCGCCTGCCGAGACATTATCAACCTTCGTATCAGGTCAAACAAACCAATCGAAACATTTTTTGGCGCATATACGCCGGTACAATTCGTGTTTCTAAATGACTTTATTCGGTGCTACACGTATCCTGAACGAGAATTACATCCCAACATTCAAAGTGCAAGGCCAAATTTATCATCGTGCAAGGATCACTTCTTTCAATGCCTAACGCAGATCATAAATTTCTACAAATTTATTTCATGAATAACACAAATGATCAAGTCAATCAACGTTGTCAGGTAAACAATGGCACTATACGAAAAATTGTTACCGTATTACAAAAATTTTTCGATCAACATAATCAGTTAATTAGGCTGTTCACAATTGCCCTAGACTAAATGTCATCCGATATTTACAAAGTTGTTATTAGAGCTGAAAAAACACCTGTAGGCCACCACAAAGAAAAATACAATGCGCCAACATTGGATGAAGTGGCTATTGTTATAGTTGGCGAAGAATTTACCTCCCGCGATACAGTTCTTCATCGCAGAAATCGTGACGTTCAAAGAGTTCTCAGAAACGTATCGATCATATGATGCATTGCAATATCCTATTTTATTTTGGTGAGGAGAGGAGGGATATTATTTTAACATAAAATTAAGAAGTCCGCAAACAGGCGAGAAAACCAATAAGAAAGCAAGTGCAATAAGTTTTTATGCATATAGATTAATGATTGCGAAAACGCTGATAATCATGCTTTAAAATGTCGACAATTAGTTCATCAATACATTGTCGATATGTATGCGAAAATTGAAACTGAACGCCTACTGTATATTAAATTAAATCAAACCAAATTACGTTCAGAAGAATGCATTCATTTACGGGATGCAATAATTAATGATGGTAACGTTAATCCTAATGATGTGGGGAAAATAATTATATTGCCGACTACATTTGCAGGGAGAAAAACTTGGACTCCCTGCAAATGTAGTATTCATACATGTCTGAGTATTCATACATGTCTGAGTATTCATACATGTGCCTTGGACTCCAAGGCACATGTATGAATACTCACAGGATGCAATGACATATGTTCTCGCATATGGGCTCCTAGATTTATTTATTACATTTACGTGCAATTCTGCTTGGGTTGAAATTAGAGATATTTTGTTACCAGGACAATCATCATCGGATCGTCATGATATTACAGCACGTGTGTTCAAACAAAAATGATAATCTTTACTTGATTTCATTGTGAAGCGTCATGTTTTTAGAGAGACACGGTGTTGGGTGTACTCTAAAACGAGACAAAAAAAGGAATGGCAAAAACGAGGATTGCCTCAGGCACACATTCTAATTTGGCTTATTGAAAAAAAACCACCTTCTAAAACTGATCAGATATCAGCAGAAATTCTTGATGTCACCATAGATCCAGTCTTATTTCAGATCATTGTCCAAAATATGTTTCATGCTCCGTGTGCATCACCATACATGTCTGTTTGAAAATGCACTAATGATATCCTAGAGAATTAACTGCTTTTTTTCACCATTAAATAAAATTTGCATTTCAAATCATAATCGCAAATGTCATTTACACACTTAAATACAAAATTCAAATTCAAATTGAAAGCGTTGCAACGCACGCAGGGTACAGCTAGTAATTTATACGTGTATAAATTTTCCTTTCTCAGATGACTATGGATTTTAATAAAATTTAAAATTTATTTTAAAATTAATTATTCTCAAGCTTTATCCAAATTAAATATTTAAAAAAATTAAAGGTAGGTTTATATACGTATTTGTTTATACCCAATGCAACAAATGGTTTCTTTGAAGAGCTCCATATTAATCTTTTAAAGGATTATTTTTTCTAGCAATGTTGTGTTAAAATATTTTTGGGATGGTGATTGATTTATAAAAAGAAGTTCTTTTAACTTATACTATAAATTCCCTTAATTTTTAAGAGCATTTTTTAGGGTATGAAGGGTATCTTTAGGGTAGGAAGGTGGTTGGTATTTAGCTATAAATGAATTACTCGTAAACTTGAACTTCTGTCCTCATAAATAACAACAAATTAACTCAAAGCGAAATTATCAGATGAACAAACGCATTAAGTGCAAGATAAAATAACTTCCCAGTGTTAAGCTCTCTTCTTTATCCCACTTAAACTTTACTGTAACTCAGCCCTTCAATAGTATTTTTTTTACTGAAATTGGTGAGTAATTAGCAATAGCTGTAGGTGGAAAAATATATATTCATCGACACTTAAAAACTAATGAAGTTTTTGGGAAATATACTTCCCACTGTTATATAAAGGGTTATACAATCAGTTCTATTAAAATATTTTCCCACTACAATGACTGGCATTATAAAAGGGAGGATTTTCCTTTAACAGAACACAATGATACAGTTTTCTATCCATCCATACACTAGGTTTAAAATAAAAGTTCCATTTTTTTGTTCACAATGCAGACGATTTCAGCAAGTCAGCAGCCCTACTGCCGATTCCATCCATCTACTTCTGGAGCATAATCTATAGCATTCAGGCGTAATAAACGATGATTCGGCATCGACTGTCGAAAACGTTCTTGGACCAGAGACAATCTTCGACAAAGAGGGGAATGGAACAAAATCGCGTGCTTCGGGTGATGAGCTAAAGGGTGGGTTGGAACGATTCCGCTCGTCTTCTATGAAATTGGCAATGATTGAAATCGATCAACGGTTTTCCTCCCACCCTGCCCTATCTTCCAGCTTTCATGAGACGATGAATTTCAATTTGGAATATAAGAGGACGAGGGTAGGGGAGGGAAATTTCTACAGAGACAATGGAATAGGATTAACGTTGGCATCGCCGCAGTTACAAGTTAGAGGTATAAGGGGTTGTTCGGAAAGGGGAAAATTCGAAATTCTGTGGTTGGAAGTGTCTTGCGGTTCCCTTTAGTTTCTAATTTTTTTTTTACCCCAGTCTTAACCCCAGGGGCAAGACACCGTTACTGAAAAGGGGTTGGGTTGCACAAATTAGAATATTTGAAAATGTCTGCGAGTTGGGTGGAAGAGCTCTACATATTAAGAACTTCCATTTTGTAGAGCAACCATGTGGAAAAATGAGGGGAAACGGAAGATATATGGAAATGTTTCTCTCAATGAACATGCCTATAAACGAACTGCATCACACAAAAAAGTTCTTTTTAATCCAGGAAGCAACTAGAGATTTTCAGGCACTGAACTTGAGTAAGAAGTTTTTGTTTCGTTTATTCGATTTCAGGTCATGCTGTAGGTTTTAGAATTTTAGTTTTAAGAATTTAAAAACTTACAGAGACATTAAAAAATTTATATAGGGTGAGATATTTAAATAAATGTCATTTAATAGAATAAATAATTGTAATAGCTTTAAACTAAATATACTCTGCTTTCTGTAATTTAAAAACGTGTTTTCTCTGAATAAACATTTTTTTTCTTTTTTGACGTATTCTGATTCCAGAATCTCAAATTATGAGTGATAGTCAAAATCTGGAAAATGAAGTCTCATTAATTTGGCCATGAGAATGGTCTTAAATAGTTTAGATTTAGTTTTTTTTTTTTTTTTTTTTTGTGTGTCTCGCCATATCTTAAGGACTTTTTAAGTGAATCCAAAAAATGTTTGCACTGAATTATAAGATTGATTTTCCCCAAAAAAAATTCCTTGCCAAAATTATTTTCGATTGTTTATTTATTGTTTTTCTTTATTGTATTTAATAATGGCGGAAAACATTATAAATTATAAGGTATCCAAACTGTTACATCTTTTAAAAAAACTCAATTTCATATAGCAGAATTCAATGAAATCGGTTGAATAGTTTCTGATTCATCGAATTTTAAAAAGCTGAACAGTTAAAATTCAACTTCACAAGAGTTTTTCAGCCGATTTCTTTCAAATTTTGTATCTTTTTTTTCATTGTTGCTTACTATGGCCAGGCCATTATTTTGAGAACATTTAAATTTCTTATTAAACAAATAATTTATAATTTCCGGTAATTCTTTTACAAGTTGTAAAAATACCCTCCGCTTAATATTATCGAATTTGAGTTATGGCTGATACGCTATACGCTGAGAAGGACTGATACGCTACTGTTAAAAGCACATACAATAATCAATGCCCTAAACACAGAGGAAATTATAGGGTAAATAAGGGAAGACTATTTTTTTTAAAGAAAAAAAAACATTATCTCAAAATTATTTCAACGCACTGACATTTCCGAAAAATATAAAATTAACTAATGTACAGAGATAAAACAAAAAACTCTGAAATGATATGGGGGTTTAGTTTGTGTAATAATATTTAATACACTATTTAATATACGATTTAATATTCGATTTGAACCAGTCCTAATAAATTGTGAAAAAAAAACTTGTAAACAATCGAGGTTCATGTTTTCGAGTTCTAATTTTCAAGTATTTATTTTTGTTAGAAGAGCTTTAATAGTTAATTTTATATTTTTCAAGAATAGGTCGAGTTTTACTCATTTTTGAAAAAAATTTATAGTGTATAGAATAACTCAGTGAAACAATTTTTTGATATCCTAAGATTAAAAACGAACCTGTTGTGCACATTACTGATAAACTTTAAAAATCCTTATCCCAAAACAGAAATTTCCTCTGGCTACTTGAGACATTTAAAAAAAAAAACCACAACATATTATGAGTCAAATATTTTTTCAATTTTTTCAATAAATTTTTTAAGTTTTTTTTTTCATCATTAAAATCGGTATGCTAATGCAAATAGTTCTGGAGTTGTAAGACAAATACACTACACAGACACACAAACTTTTCCTCTTATTATTATTCGCGAAAGCAATGACCTATAGGCAGCTTTGTTATTTGAGACGAATGAATGCTATTAGACCAAAACGATCAACAGTTGCACTAGCGATTTCTCCATGGTAACGTTGTGGATTATTAAATTTAAAAAAGAAAAATGTTTGATATTATTTTTTATGCAAACGAACACAAAACGGAATCTTTTTTTTAGAGAAGGAACATCCAAAACACATCAGAGTAATATAGATTTAAATAAGCAGGAAAAAAAATATGTAAAACAGTAAAAAAATATATAGTTTCAATAAAAAAATCATTATTTATTAATTAAAAAACGTAAAATATAAAATGCTTATAATTCTAAAAATTCCTCATATTGAATTAAAAAAGTTATATTGTTTTTTTCCTTCTTTTTAATCTTCTTAATCAGACGTAGAAAACCATTCTTTAGGGAACTATCATCAAATTAGAAAAAAAAGTTTTTTACGAGTAATTTTTTTATTTTCTTATCTTAAAAATTATAACACTTACCAGCTTTATTATTCCGGAGAATTTCAAAATGAAATTTTCTTCATTTGAAAATTTTATTCTCAAATAATATATGCATAGATTATCCCTACATATTAATTATCACTTTAAGATGACATTCCACACAATAAAATTTTATAACAGTAAGATCTCGATATGAATCTCAATATGTAACTTAAAAACAGAATAGCTGAATTCTAGTTGGAATTAATCATTTAAAATTAAAAAATATTTTCTAAGAAAAAGATAAAAATTTATTAATAATAACACAAATGATACTATTTCAAGTAATTTGGAGGATTCCTTATTGATTTTTTTTTTCTTCTTAATTATATAGATACTGAAATATATACTATTCTATAAAGGAGAAGAATATTCTAAAACTATTACAGTTCTGCACGTTCTGAAATCATATTTATTCATTGGAATAAAAGACTTAATATCTTCGTTCTAATGAAAATGTATTTTACCGTAATACACACATCTGTAACAGTATGGGAACACAAAATCAAAGTTATCGGTTGCAAGTTTGTTGATATCAGAAATGAAAAAATTATTGAGAAATTGTTCTTTGTCTTCAACACGTTTTGTCTCAGTATAATTTCCCAATGTTCTGGGTCGTTTTTTTAAGTTCTTCTGACTTTTCCTTAGAGAAATTTTGCTTCTTATTTGCTGTTGAAAAACAAATAGTACTACTCTACCAATGATTCTGATGGAACTAAATGAAAACTTAATATATAGAACCTAATAAATATCCACCCCGCTAGAGGGCGTATTTAAGCGCTGTGATAGCGAATATATTACCTATTTCAGCATTTTAATTTTTGTTTTAAAGCCGACTGAACCGTGTAAGGGGTCAGAAAACTGGCCTTGCATCGGAGAGATTCTGCGTTCAAATCCCGGGCAATGTCCTTTCATTCTCTATACTATATATGTCCTTACTGTAAGAGCAATGTTGGCCCACCTAATATGGCTCCCCTGAAAGAGTGGCCAACAAATCTGCCCTGTAAAATGCCTGAATTGACGAAATGTTAACACAGGTGAGCATAGAAAAAAAACTTAGTTTCTAATTTAGTTTCGATTCGAACATTTAAAGTAATTTCTTATTCATGTCTTTATAAAAGCTATAAACTAATCTTCTCGTTTTTATCTCAAACTTATGTTTAGCATAAGTTTGGGGGTTTAGAGCTCTATAAGCTCTAAACCCTACCCTTTCTGAGATTCGCAAAAGAAGAAAAAAAATTATATTATTAATTGTTTTAGTAATTTCTTTTTCCAAAGTATTCTTAAGTTTTCTTGGTATATAAGTGTGAGTTGCAGGTTATGAAGATATAGTGATGTATTAATATGAAGGATTATGATTACAGCATCTTTGATATGAATTATTTGGATTAGAAATGAGTTGAAAAACTGTTATCTGAATTTATATAAGAATTTACTTCTTAACATTTCCTTATGTTTAGCATATATGTTCCTTTTTTGAGAATAAGAATGAAATAAGTGAAAGAAATGTTCGACTATTATTTGTAAAATAGATCTGTGGTTTTTGGGTATGTGATACTAAGCAATCCTCTACAACAAACGACAATCTTACAAATAAAAATCATAGAAATAAAAAATACTTTATATTAAGTACAAACCCTTTCATGCCTTACTAATATTTACAACCTGGTAATAAAGAAGCATCAGTGTCATATATTTTCGTTGACGAAAAGTTATGAAGCGGATTAATCCTTCTAAACGGCAAAGAATATGCCCGCACACGAACTACCCTTTAAGCCTAGTCCACTCTACCCAGAATCTTCCATCGCAAAGAAGAAAAAAAAAACTCATCTCAAACTCAGTATTGTGATGGAAATGAGGTTGTACACCAGGATTAAATACGCACTTACATTAATTGAAGCCAACCCATCGTTTGGGATAAAAGAACATTTTCATCACTCCATCTGTGGAACTCACGGGAAAAAAGAACGAAATGGCGAATGCATCTTCGTTCTCAATCAGGATGTGCTAAATGGATTGAGGCCAGCCTAAAGGGTTAGTAAAATACAAGAACCTAGGCACCACTCTAGATTTTCGCTTCCTAATACGTTTTTATTTTTCGCTTAGTAGAGCTGAAAATCTTCCATTTGGGTTCTTTTAAATTGATTAAAGCAAACGATATGGAAAACACAGAATTAAGAGTATGTTGCCAGAATTCCAATGAGTAAATTTGAGATACTTCTGGAATTAATTCTCATTAGTAACAAAAGAGAGTGATATGAAGTTATTTAAAAACTATTCAGATTAAATTATATTGATAAATCATTATTTTGATTTCTCAGTTTTTTTTAAACTGATTATAGCAAACTGTATGGAAGATGAAGAATTAAGAGTCAGTAACCAGAATTCTAATAAGTAGATTTAAGATTCTTTTGAAATTAATTTTTTTTTGTGACACATTAGAGTAATAAGAAATTGTTAAAAAATTATTTACAATAAAGTTATTGCATTAATAAATCATTATTTTGACAGTTCAGTTTCTTTTTACCTTGATTCGACAGTTCTGTTAAATTGATTAGAGCAAACAATATTGTAAAGGCGTAATTTAGAGAATATTATCTGAAGATATTGATTTTTTATGCTTTTGAAATTATTTTCATTTGTACTACTGGGGTGTAATGTAGAGACGGTTAAAAATTATTTAGAATAAATTATTAGTACATTAATAAATGATTGTTTTGATCGTACAATTTATTTTATTAGAAAGATATATATTTATACCGATTATGTTGTTACTCTTGTCCAGCGAAATTCGCTAAGATGATTTTAACAAAGTCATAAATGTTTATTTATTTTTAGTCTTTTTAGGATTGAAAGAGAAAAGTGATCACTTTTAAAATAAAAAATAGCGTTGTTATAAAAACTTTATAGAGATATGAATAATAAACATATAATCAATAACGTCATAAACAAACCAATTATGCATCGAAGTTGCCAGGTGCAAAACAAAAATACATCACGATTACAATAAAATTTCAAAAAAAAAAAAAACAAAAAAAAAAATAGTGGTGCCTTAAAAATGAAAGGGTCCTAAGCTAAGGCCTCTCAGTCCTGATAATCTATCTCGTTCTAATTGTTTATTTTCGGTAGCCTCTTTCACACCTAATAAATATTTAAAGATAAATAGCATAAATATCTATAAAAATATTTGTATAATTACTGGACATACTGCTAAATTTTTGATATACATTAAATAATTTTCTTAATTTTCATTGCTTTTATATATATATATATATATATATATATATATATATATATATATATATATATATATATATATATATATATATATATATATATATATATATATATATATATATAGCCGTCGTTGAACAGTCGACCTAATTTTTGGATTAACGACTACTAATGTTTAACTCCGTAGCTTTGTAATTTTGACCCCTATCCAGAAAACAAGGGAACTCCTTGATCAAGCATTGGGAGAAATTTGGACGACTTATTTGATGGAACAAAGCCGCCTTTTGCGTTACATGGAGAGGAAGACAAGGAGAACCTCTCACGGTTAGCCTGACGGCAAAGGGACTCTATCCCTGATCCGTCTACCCATGATATCATGATCCGGCAACCCATGATCCGTCTACCACTGCTGAGGATATTTTACGTCAGCACTGTGTTCAGCGCGGGCCGGGTGCGGAATTCATGCCGACCATCCATCGCTGTGATTCGAACCCGATTCACCTCATTGTGAGGCGAATGCTCTATCCTCTTAGCCATCACGACTCTAAATAAATTTTTGTTAAATATTTGGTCTATCAAGTGTCACACATTGTTGGAATATCCCTGGAAGGTATTCATATCGTAGAATAACATTCGCATGATATTATAAAACGTCTGATTTATAACGCTATATAATATTTAAAAAACCTGTTGCGGGAATACTATCTCAAAATTTTTCCAATACTGCAACAGTATTATTGAACAATCTGTCGAATCTTAATTCACGATATTCATATGACATTTCAAAACGTCTGCCTTTCGATGCAGAACTGAAAAATATATGGGGATAAATATTTTTTTTGGAAAAATTTCGATATTTGTGTTGCTTAGGGATCCTATGTTTAGTAAATTTGATTTAAAGTTATTTTCCTCGCTTGTGGCGTTCAAAAGTTCATATAAAGAGTCACTTTCTTTCAGTTTTAAAATGCTGGCAAAATTAATCTTATTTTGAAAGCGTTCTTGTTCTTCTATCACTCCATAAAATATTTTTCTAGAAGCTTGATAGTCGGTAGCTATTTATATGATATGTAATAATTACATCAGTATAATGAAATAAAAGTTTTATCAATTTTTCGGAAGATCCGAAATGGAGTAAGGGTAATTCGCCCTTTTCGTCTTTCTAATGCTGCGTATTGGAATAAATTTATCTCCTCGGAAACTTTTGCTGCGCTTGTTACTATCGCCATCTTGTGGTAGAAATGAGATTTACAATGAGACTCGAGATTTTTTCTTGTGGAAGTTTTTTGTTTTGTTTTTAATTCGCTACGTTTCCAAGAAATGAAATTATTTTTGGAGAAATATTGTAATGCTTACAGGAAATGCATGAAGCTGATTACCACAAAAAGTTATCTAAAAATGAAATATTTATTTACATTCAGTTTACACAAAAATCAGATAATCTAATGCTATTTATCATTCATATTAAATTTAATGAAATAAATCATAACTCTGCTGTGCAATTCGAAAACCAACGCAAGCGACAAAAAAATTCGAAATTAAGAGTTTAATATATTTGGCATCTATGTATGAATAGCTACATTTTGAAACAAAATAATTTTCAAAAATAACTTTTTGGGGCAATTTTTTGAAATTTCGTTTCAGAGTAACTCCGACAAAATCTTTAATTTACAGACAAAAAAAAGGTAACTCCAAATTATAGTTTGAAAAACAACGTAACGTAGTTATCTAATCTAAGTGATCGTTTAGCTATCTATTCTAAGTGACCTTTTCTAAGTGACATATTCTAAGGAACCTTCAGTGACCAGTAGAAATATGGACTTACGATGATTTCTGTATTGACCGATGGGAAAGAATAACCTAGTAACTGAAAGATGGGAAAGAATAACCTGGCGGCCCTTGTACTTATGTTGTTTTTTTTATGTTGCCTCATTTCCTTAGCCTCTTCCGCTAATTGAGTAAATGCTAATTTAAATGTATATGTTTAACACAAATGTGTAATGAATGAAGTAATTTCATACTATCAGAGAATTTCGCAAAAACTTCATCAGAACTACAGAACATCGTTCTCGACTATGTGTTACGACGAAAAACGTACGATTTTTTTTTATCTAAATGCTACGAATATGTTTATAATTAATGACCGCCAAATATTAATAATAAACAAGTTTTTTTGAAAATGACACGCAACTTGGCACATTAATCACACTAAGTGATTATTATTAATAATTACCGTTGAAGGTTGGTAAGCGTAATTAATTAGGCATTATTTATGTTTTTTATTTTATTTTATAACCGTCGTTGAACAGCCGACCCAATTTTTTGGGTTTATGACTAGTAATATTCAACTCTATAGCCTTGTAATTTTAAGCCCAATCCAGAGAACAAGAGAACTCCTGGATCAAGTAGTTGGAGAAATTTGCCTTCATGGAGGACTTTTTGATGAAACTAACCAGCATTTGCGTTGCGTGGGGAGGAAAAACCTCGAAAACCTCCCATGTTTAGCCTCACGGCAAGGGGACTCTAACCCATGATCAGTCTACCACTGAGACTCGAATTGATAACCATTGAGATTGAGTCCTAGAACGCGAAGAACTGATCATTAGATCAAAAGTTTTTTAGGATAGTCCGTTAATTTTTTTGCGCGCTGCGTAGACTTAAGATGTTCATCGTGGCGGAAATTCGCGGTAAAAATTCGAGCTCATTTAGCTCCAGGCTTAATAGATGGTTTCCTCTGCATGTAACGGAAATAGAAATTAGTTTTATTCCTTAAATACCACGCACATTATATTCACTAGCAAATACCTACTCATACCTTCCCCTATCAGTAGAGTTAGACACAAAATGACAAAACAGAATTTAACTTTATTATCTAAATCCAGTTTGTGGATTTAAGCTCGATAATGAGAATTTTTTTAAAAAAAAATTACATCACATTTATAGACACCAATTCAAAGTATAAAATGAGGTTGAATTTCACTTGTTCAATTTCGTCAGCACTTAAAACGTCAAATCCATGATTATTAGTCTTACATATTTGTTTAAGTAGTGTATATCATCGAAATCGCATCAAAATAATTTTTAATTAAATTTAGCAAAAATAAAAACGAGTTAAGATAAAATTTACAATCCTTGTAAATATTCCACATACTGTTCACACATTAATAATTCCAGCTAAAAGGAAATGTGGGCAAGCTTGAACATAGCCGAATCGCTCAAATGCAGTAACCCCGTCATTTGGTAAATATAAATTTGGAACCTTTTCTTACCCTCATTCCAAGGGTCCCACAATCTTCGGATGCATCTCTAAGTTTTCTTAATTTTCCACTTCTTTTTAATCAGTTTTAATTTAAAGCACCATTTGCTTGATAAACTTAGATTACTTAATAGAGGGACTGAGCAATATGGCCGATTCTGACTTTTGTATGGTACAATTAAAATTCGCATTCAACTTGTATTGAAATGAAACCTTTCACTAAAGAATCATTAAATGTATCAAAGTTTGATAATATATGTACAAACAGAGATATAATAAATAATAAGCTTATCGTGATATGAAAAAAGTTTCGTAATCTTATCATTCTCAATTTATTTAAATTTTATTTTTGGTACAAGTAAAGAGAGATTCAAAAATCTATTTTCACTCTTTTCAAAACTTATCAGTTAGATGGTCATGATAACAGAGATAAACTTGCGAGTTCATTATTTTTTCGGGTTATCATTTTTGTATAATCTCTTTTTTTTCTTCTTAATTTTACTTTAGCTTTAGTTTAACATCAGCTTTTTCTAATTTGCAAAAAATATATGAATAAAATTAGTTTAATACATATAAATATTTCTATTTTATTTCATAACCGTCAATAAACAGCAGAACCATTATTTGAGTTGACCACCACCAATGTTCAACTCCGAAGCCTTGTAATTTTGAACCTAGTCCAGAAGACAAGGGAACTCCTGCATCAAATGCTGGAAGAAATTGAACTTCGCGGAAGACATTTGGTGGAACTAATCAGTATTTGCGTTACAGGAAGCGGAAAACCTCAAAAACATCCCACTGTTATCCTGACGGCAATGGCACTCAAATCCATGATCCATGTACCACCAAGGATATTCTACGTCATCACTGTGATCAGGACGAACATGGCGTGGAATTCGTACCGACCGGACATGGCTGGGATTCGAACCCGATTCACCTCATTGGAAATCAAACGCACTATCCCCTGAGCCCCCCCCCCACCCCACTCGGTTCAGAAATTTTATTTTGTAACAGTCGTTGGATTTACAACTACTAATGTTCAACTCCGTAGCTTTGTAATTCTGAACCCAATCCAAAAGACAAGGAAACTCCTGGATCAAGTATTGAGGGAAATTTGCTCTCGTGGAGGACTTTTTGGTGGAACTAACCCGCAGTTGCATTACAAGGAAAGAAAAGCCGGGAAAGTCTCCCACTCTTAGACTGACGGCTAGGGGACTCTAGCCCATGATCCGTTCACCACTGTGGATATTTTACGTCAGCAATGTGGTCGATGCGTGCAGGTTGGGAAATTCGTATCGACAATCCATCGCTTGGATTCGAATCCGGGTCACCTTATTAAGAGGCTAGGATAGATAGAGGCTAGGATTAGGGGATAGCTCTCTATAGCGCTCTATCCCCTGATTAAAAAAACGATTATTAAATCTTTCAAAACGATCAAGCAATAAACGAATTTTTTTATTTACATTTCGCCTTTTAAAGAATTTTTATTTTTGCTTAATATTTCGAACAATACGCTTTAACGAAAAAAATATAAGTTTATGTTTGAGTTAGCTGAGAAAATCCTTCACTAGAGATAAACATAAACAATCAAGGAAAATTTGCAGTTTGAAAAGTAGGTAAAAATTAAATATTTTAGCTAGTAAGAAAATTAATATCGATTTTTTTTTATTGGACAAAAAAATTTTTTTTATTCTTTATATTGTTGGAAATGACAAGAAGAAAGAGTAAAAAACGTGCTAAATAAGCTCGATAGGAACCTGTTGATATTAGCCTATCCCTAACAGGTTTTCAATGCGATTGTAAAAAAGTAAGATAAGAGATTAATTCGTTTAAAATTCAAAAAATAAAAAAAAATTTAAAAAGAAAAATAAAACCTCACTCTAACAATGCATTCTAATTGTATGGTAATTCGAAAGAACTGAAAATTTCTCATTTTAATCCATTTCTATTCGGTAGATTTAGAATACACACGGAGAAATAAAATTCTGGTAAAATTACCGTACTGTATGTAACTGTATGGAAACAGTTAACCGGAAATTCTGTTTTTAAATTATAATTCTTTTCCCCCCACATTTTGTAAAAAAATGCAAAACTGAAAAGAGAATCTAATCTAATAAAAAAAATTATACCTTACTCAAAGGCATCATGATAAAATTACCAACTTTTAATGCATCACCATAACCATAAACCATATTTTATTGTTTATTTTTCCGAAAGTATTCCCAAATCATTTCAGTGAAAATTATTGAGATTTTTAGTGTTCCCATAGAGACGGAACTACGGTAAATTTCACCAAATTTTGGTAGTTTTGACCATACTCTTTTCTCAGTGCACCATCGGAAAACGACGCATTAATTATGATGAACTTCAATCATTTTTACTATAACTGTCTCCTGTTTAACTAATAATTTTAAAAAATTCTATATTAGTCATAAAACCTCTGTCCGGAATCCGTAAAGCAATAGTGTGTATACAAAATATTACAATGGTCTTTTCAGTGACACTGCCTCTCAGGCTAGCAAAAATTTACATAGTTATAATAAGTTACTACAATCATCAAATTCTTCTACATCAATACTTGCCCACGATTTAAAAAAAAACCTGCTCATGTTCCAAAGAAAATCGAGTGAAATAAATAAAATATCAATTTATTATAATATTAGAGTAACGCGCTCAAAGGTAGACACATTAAACGTGCACTTAGCATTTGTGAATAATTTGATCTCCAATTCGAAATTTTTGATATTGGTAAAATTTTAGCACTATTTTCTCTAAGGTACGGGCACTACCACCTAATTGCAGAACTGAGATATACGCTTCACATGCTCTATTGTAGAGAGAAGAAACTAACAGTAGACACAGCTGACGATAAACATTGCTCTGGAGCACTATATGAATAATTTTCAATAAGCCGTATATAGAAATTTATCTTTTTTATCAACAGTACTGTTTATTGCCAATATTCCAGTCGCCCACGTGCTCTAACACTTATGAAAAAATGAGGTGTCCTCCTCGCGGGCAGGTACTACGTATG
This sequence comes from Parasteatoda tepidariorum, assembly GCF_982258835.1. NCBI lineage: Eukaryota > Metazoa > Arthropoda > Arachnida > Araneae > Theridiidae > Parasteatoda > Parasteatoda tepidariorum. Next base: position 27,407,649 of record NC_141756.1, read on the forward strand.
GAACCTGCTCCTACACATCTTTTGATAGTTCAAAGTCTAACAACGGAAGAATGCGTCATTTCTTTAAAAATCTCCTAACAATGAATAAGCAAATACTGAAAATATACACAATAAATGATTAAAAAAAAACGTAGCATAGCAAGGTCAGGTCAACGACTCGTTCAAGTTGCATAAGAACATGAATCGAGGAAATTATTCTAGACGTCCTTGTCCCTTGCAACATTATGTCACATGTTTCTTTTTCCGCAAACGTGAAATTAACATGAATTATTCTTTTTTTTAAATATTATTTCAGCATGATATGAAAGAGATTTTTTATCTTTGTATATAAATATTTTTCTTTATCGTTTCAATTGTATCTATTTATACCAGAACTTATTTATTTTTACAATTTTAAGTAAAAATTAGATAAACGTCGTTTAAAAATATTCTTATTGAGCGAGTCGATTTCAATTATTCAAAAGGCATTTTTCACAATTCTAGAATTAATTAATAATATAAATTACTATTCTTTTAATAATGTGTAGATGAAAGGAAGTTTATCCCATATTATTATTAAATTAATGAATACGAATTCACATTTTTATTAAAGGAGAAAGATGTCTTAATTTTTTTGCACTCAAAGAAAAAAAAAGTAAGTTCGAGTCTCAGTAATTTTTTTATTGATTAAAAAAACTTGTCTAAGTGACTATTTTATGATGTAATCTTAGCCTCTGATGTCAACTCTATTTATTACTTAAATAAAATATGTCAGTAATCCAATATATTCAGTTTAAATAACACGCTTGAGCTGCTAAGGTAGGTTCAAGGTTTACCCTCCAGAGCACTTTTTTACTCCATCTTTGCATGCTGTTCGATTAACACTAGAAAGACTGAACATTGCTTGCATACCCAGAAAGACTGAGGGAAGAAATTTGGCCCTTCCCAGATTATATATAGGTATACAACAATTGTATATATATATATATATATATATATATATATATATATATATATATATATATATATATATATATATATATATATATATATATATATATATATATATATATATATATATATATATATATATATATATATATATAATAACAGGGCTACATCCCTGTTATCATTGTTGTATTCATCTTTAATAATGCAGTCATCAGGCAGAATACTTTATCAATAGCTTTACTTAAAGGTATGCTGGTGGTTATAACAGTTCACTTCCGCACTCCACAAGGGAGGGGGTGGACAAGACTTCTAACAATTCCGAAACAACTTATGAGGATCACAACATAATGAAAAGGACACGCAAAAACTAGTGTTCCTACGTTTTATACAAACACAGATTGGGGTAAAAAGGCACAGTCTTGTAACCTTACTCATCACCGAAAATCATTTAGTGCTTCCTAATATGGAAGTGAAAGAGGTAAGGATTCTAAAAATAATTCCTTCTTTGAAATATAAGTCTAATTGTAATTACAATTCAATGGCATGTCTTCAGTCTTGAATTCCAGAAATAGAATATCTCTACTCTTACTCTTTAACAAAGATATCTTTTGAAATCGAAAGAGTTTTAATTCTTTTATTAATACAAAAGTATTTATAATTTTTGTATTATATATATATATATATATAACTATAGTAGGTTCTATAATGTGTACGTGTCTACGTAACAACGGAAATCACGTGACTGATATTTAAATTAAAACAATTGGATAGATATCAGTGAAGTTATCGTGTCTTTCGTTTTCTGATTTCTCAAAAAGGAAATTTCACATTGTGCCAGCATTTTGTGTCACGCAACTAACCATTTTAATTATTTTAAATTTAGACTGGAAGATTACAGTGAAAATAAGTATGTTGTTTCTTTTACGAATCTTAAAATTCATTGAGAAAAACACATATTTTTTCTCTGGCTGTGGCATATGCGATTTTGAGATACAAATTATTTGAGAAAATAAATTTAACAAATAATAATGGTGGAACGTTTTAGATAAGAACGTATAAAAGAGACAGCAAGGTCAATAGTTATCTCAAATAAGAGCGATAAGCATTATCAAACCGAGTGCTGCAATGACAATCAGAATAGCTCTACCATCTTGTGAAGATTGTTTGCAATTTTTTTAAAATATTTTCTTCATTGTATTTCTGTTCTAAAATGCCGACAAAGGAAGGATGTAAGTATAAATTTATTTGGAAAATTGAAAATTTTTCTCACTGTTTTCAAAAGACGGGTGAAGAAATTGAAAGTCCTATGTTTACTGTCGAACATTTAAGCAAATGTAAATGGGCGTTGGAAGTTTTTCCGAAAGGTAAAAGAGAAAGCAGCAGCCAAAGCTTATCCCTCCGACTAAAGATTAAAGAACCTGAAGATGGGTTGGAAACGATCACAATTGGTTTTTCATTTGAAATTCTTGATGCCTACGGGGTTGCCTTATCGAACAGCATCTCACGTCAACGGGTGACTTTTAACCAAAGAGGTCCACGTAGTGGCGTAATATGTCAAAACTTTTTCAGCCTTGATAAACTTGAAGATGAAATGAAGAGTTGGACTAATGATACTTTAACGTTGCAGTGCTGCATTAATGGACAAGCAATCCAAAGCACCAATTTTGAAACAGGATGTGAAGTTCGAACTCAAATCGGTATGGATCGATGCGAATTCAAATGGGATATAAAAACCCCACAATTTTTACCACTTTCAGAAAGTATAAGATTTACACTTCCAAATGTAGCTCAGTTTGAAATAACCCTAAATGATCCAGATGAGTACATAGAAATTTCCCTTCGTTGCTTGGAAAGAGGAAATTCTTTGACACGACCAGTTACCTTCAGAATGATTTTTTTAAATCAAGATGGAATCGAAATATGTTCTAGAAAGGAATCTCATTCATTCAAATGTACGGACAATGAAAGTTGGAACTTTCCATCTTTTGTTACAAAAGAACAAGTGAAATCGAAAACTAATGGTGTTGTGCATTATGATTTTTCATTAATTTGTGTCGCTTCTGTTCCAAATGGGACTGTTACTTCTAAAATCGAGAAGTATTTCTATCGTTCTGTTCATCCAGTGGAGAAAATGGTTGCAGAAAATTCCCCCTCAGTTTTACAAAACGATTTCCGTGGTCTATTCGTGAGCAAAAAATATTCTGATATAAAATTACGAGTGGATAACGACGTATTTCTTGCTCATAGATCTGTTCTAGCTGCCAGATCTCCAGTGTTTACCGCCATGTTTGATCAAGAGATGTCTGAAGCTAAAACAGGCATCGTTGACATTGTTGACATCGATGGAAAAACCTTGAATTTATTTTTAGAATACCTTTATACCGAATCTATCAGTGCAATGGATTATGAAATAGCAAAATTACTTTTGGTGGTTGCCGATAAATATCAAGTTCAATCCTTAAAAGATGAATGTTTGTCTTTTTTAAAATCTACAATTTCTGTGGAAAATGTTTGTGAAGTAGTCAATATTGCAAGTATGGTTAATGAAGATATGTTAAAAAGAACTGCAATCAACTATGTTAAAACCAACGCACCAAAAATTTTAACGTCGCCTGATTGGTTAAATTGGATTAGAGAACATAGCGACTTGGCTTCAGAAATTTTATCTGAGCTGTCATTGGCTCTTGGAAATGCGTGATAAGTATTATGCTCATTTGCAGTAACTGATATCTTCCATCTTATTTGTGGCAATAACTAATACCTTACTGATCATTGCTGATATCTAATAACTCATAATTAATAATTGATATATCATAACTTATTTGTAGTAACTAATATCTTATTGCACATTTGTAGTGACTGATTTCTTATTGCAGATTAATAGTAACTGATAACCTATTTGTAGTAACTGGTATCTTATTGCAGATTAATAGTATTTCATATCTTGTAACTAATTTATAGTAACTTATATCTTATAAGCCATCTGTAATAGTTGTTATCTTATAACTCATTTGTAGTAACATATTTCTTAGTGCTCACAAGGAGTAACTGATATATTATAACTAGGACTGGGCTATAAATCGATATATCGCGACATATCGATTTAACGCCTATATCGGAAAACCGATACAGCGACTTTCATTCCAAGCGATGCATCAGAAATCTGATTTAAGCCGTCGAGTGAAGAAGGCGATATAACGATATAGCGATACACGCAAGGACTTTCTCTTACGTTCCGATGCCAACTCGCGCTGTGGAAGACGATATTGTTTCGTTATGTTGAGACGGCCTTGACTGATGAGCGGTAGAATCAGAATCACTTTTGAGACCTTATATCGTTATATCACATGTTCGTTTTCGCAACTTCGCGATTTGAAATCGTTTCTTGTAGATTATTTTCAATGGGATTAACTTCGTGATCGCGGTCGTAACCTTGTTCTGAACGCAATCTATTATTGAAAAGAATTTATAAAGAAAAGTTTCTTCATTAATTAGGTAAGTTTTTTATTTATTTTCTGACAAAACTTTTTTTATATTTTTAAATGTGAAAATTATCGGAAATCTAATTTAAGGCACCCATAAGGAATTAAATTACAAAGTAAATAAATTTGTTAGGTTATTTTTTTTACTTTCTTTTAATTTATTAAAAACCTTTCGGATAAAACTTCTAATAATTTAATGGGCTTCTATTACTGATTTTAAATTTATAAATCTTGAGTTGTTTTTATTTTTAGAAATAAAGTTAAAACAAAACTTATTTTTTGGACATAAGTCAATAAACTTTATTTGTTCAAAAGAATTTGAAAAGTTTGCGAATTTTACTCATTTCTTTTTCTTTTTTTTTTATCAAATACTACGTTTTATTAGAGAGTAAAATTATTATTTTTTTTTTAATTTTCGTTTTATATTATTAGTTAATTAGCTAAATATATTACCGAATATCACAATTCTTTTGTTTTTATTTTTAAGAATTTAATTAAGAAACTTTGCTTTACTTTGTTTTTCGTTCATAATTCGGTCATTATTTAATTTAATTTAATTATTTATAAGAAATAATAATAAAAATAGTGTTTAAGAAGCATTTTTTTTTCTAAAATTTATTTAGCTCTTTGTTTTAAGCATACAAATAATTTTTTAACGAACTTATTTTTTAAATTTTGTTCCTATGCTGTTAGGTAAATATATTGATAAATTTCACTTTTATTTATTTTTTTATTTTTAAACTAAGAAATCTTTTGTTATTTGCGTGATCATTTTTAGAAAATATAACAAAACATGTGTTTACTTCTTTATTAAGAATTTGAGCATTACGATCGAACTTAATAATTCTGTAATTATTTACGCATAATAGTACAAGCAAATATTGATTTGTTAAAAAAAGTTTCTTTTTTTTAAAAAAAAAAAATATTTTTAACACTTTGTTTTAAGTGTATAATGAATTTCTTAACAAGCTTTTTTTTTAATTTTTTAAATTTTCTTTCAATAATTTCAGCTTGATATCTTTATAAAATTCCCTTTTTATTTTTAAACTGAGAAATCTTTCAGAGAACGAAAATTTTAAGAAATTATTACAAATCTTATGTTTACTTTTTAGTTTAAAATTCGAACATTTTTAATTTTAAACTTCGGCTTTTAGTCAATCTAACTTTTATTTTAATTAAAATATATTTTGAAATTTTAAAATCAGCTTTTGTTTAATAACAATATTTTTTTTCATTAAAGGTGTTTTAGGGGATAACTTAAATTAAGACTGCTTATACCTTATAAACGATAAAGAAGTGCAAATATTTCAATCTGTATCTACACACATTTTTTCAATAAATATTTTAAGTAAGATTTGTACATCTTAGTCAATTTATTTAATATCTTTCTTTAGCAAAACATATATATTTTCAAATTTATAAATTGATTTAAATCAATATGCGTATGAAGTCTTGATAGAAATCTGACTTTCTGTGCCTTAAAGTAAATGAAATTCAAAAATACTATATCGCGATACATCGCTATATCGCGATGCAAAATTGACGATATATCACGATATATAATTTCTAATATCGCCCAGTCCTAATTATAACTCATTTGTAGTAATTGAAAGAAAGTTCATTAGTAGTAACTGATACAAAACTTTGAGTATTCCTTTAGACGAAATGTCAAAGTCATGTTTCATTCCATTTTTTTAACCATGCATTAAGCCATATCTGATTTTTTTTCACTATTAAAACATTGTGTTTGTGGTAAAGGCTAACTTTTTTTACATATTTACTAATACTATTTTTGCACTTATTTTAATTTTTTTTTTCCAATACGGATTGTACAGTGAAAAGTTTGCTCATTTAAAAACCTGGTATTGCTATACTGTATTCATTACAACTCCTATACAGCCACCAAAACATCACATAAATATACATTTTCACTCTTAATACTTGGATTGAATACTGTAAAAAATAATTTTCGTAGCTGTTGAAAAAAAGTAATTCATGCCTACGGCTTTACAACATGTTACGGCTGCGAATGTATCAAAAATAATGTTTTAATTTTTTTAAATGTTTGAATAATATATACTTTTGGCAAAATTAATTTAATGATTTAAAATTTTTCTACTTAAAATAAATTTTGTTTACAATTTTCAGGACAACAATAGTTTTAAATGTCATGAGTTCTTTTTAAGAGTTCATGTGCAGTAAACAAAATAAAAAACAGACCACCCTGAATAATTTTGATCTAATGACCGGATCTTCACTTTCTGAGACACCATTTTTATGGTTTGAGAGGTTAAATGAGGTCATTAATTAGTGCAGACGATATTTTAAGTTACGAAATCAGACACAAAAACGAACTTTCTCTGGAGAAAAAAAACATACACCTTTTTTTTCCAATGAATTCGTATTTCTGGACCCTAAAGTATAGGGGGTAACCGCAATCTGGGAAATATGGTCCCTATAGGTTGGTCAGGAGAGAGATCCAAAATTGTGGACCCCTTAATTTTAGCTTTACTTTTCGAGTGTTTCGCTTTATTTCAAGAGTTTTTTAAGCAAAGTGAAAAAAATTTCCCACAGTTGTAAAATTCCTTAATTATAATTTTAAAAAAATAAACTTTAGGATATATTTATTATTTTTTATTATTATATTTAATATTGGTTCAAAAAAGTTTGAATTGTAAGGTATGCAACTTTTTACACCATTTTAAAGTATACAAATATGCATGCTAATATGGCAAAATCCAAAATTTAAGCGAAATCAATTGATAAATTTCTGAGAAATCGAATTAAAAAAAAAATAAATAAAAAAAAAAACACTTATATTTCAAATTTATTGTTTGAAGAACTAATCAACCGAATTCGCTCGAATTTTGGATTTTGCCATGTAAAATTAAATACTTAAAAATTATGCAAAAAATTACATGCCTGATAATTTAAAGAAATTTTTTGACTATTATTAGATATTATAATAAATATTTAAAAATCTATACTAAAATTTCTCTTTTGCATTGGATTATCTTTGGATAAACAGATTATGTAATTGAGTGCAAAAATTATTCATTTTGCTTAAAAAAGTTCTCGAGACATAATGAAATATAAAAAAACTAAAACTAACATTAAAAGGTCCAAACTTTGGATCCCTCTCCTAATCAAACTACGCCTAGCCCCTAGGTTTTGGGAGTTAGAAATTCGAATCTAATGAATTAGCATGTTTGTAGTTATCTGCCTCGAATCATTAAAGATGACTTCTGGAACATAAAGTTCTGATCATTCCATCAAAAATTATTCCGGGTGATTCGTTCTTTTATTTTGCGAACTGTAAATGAAATAGAGAATTACCTCAATAGCTTTTGTACGATCTTAAGGATTCAACGGCTAAACTAAATCATGGTTAAATATTAGTTCAGACGATAGTTTAAGTTACGCCATCCAGATGGCCGAGCGGTTAGCGTGCCTGACTGCGGAGCCAGTGGCTGCAGGTTCGAATCCCGCTCTGGGCATGGATGTTTCTCTCTTTTTGTGTTCTATGTCCTTTGTGTGTGAGTGTGACCCGCCCTATAAACGGGTTTGCGGTTGTGTGACGTGGGCGACGCTGCTCCAAAGCCGTGGCTTCGCCACTGGTGCCCACTGGGTAACGAGCAGAGGGTAGCAGTTCTGGCACTTTCTGAGGCCAATGGACAATAGTTCCAAGTGCCCGCCATTGAAAAAAAATATTTTATGTTACGTAATCCGTCATGAAATTTATCTTTTTCTGAATAAGTGTACCTTTTTGTCTGTGGATTTGTATTCTTGACTTGCAGAATACGCAGGATTGCAGCAATCTAGGAAATATGGTCCCAATGATTTAGACAAGAGTATAATTAACAATAAGAGTATATTAATGTTAATTTCACTTTTCTCGAACTGTGTTGAAAATATTTCTGGACCATTTTCTGGAATTGTTTAAGTTAGTCAAATAATTTTGTCACACAACACGTTTATCCAAAATTATTCTAGGTGGAAAAAAATAATTATTTATTTTTAGTAATGGTCAAAAATCTTCCAATTATTAGGAACACAAATATTTGCATAGTTTTTAACCCTATTGGCACTAGCGTGTCCTAGTATTAGAACACATCTTTAGATTACTCTCTATTAAGGTTATTATACCTAGTAATACATGCAATACATGATAATTCTAACTAATTGAAATTAAAAGATTTTCAATTGATTAAAATTAATTGAAAAACTTTTAATTCGTTAATTGATAATCTTACCGAATTTAACCCTAGATAAACATTAATGTTCTTTTTAAATGATAGAAACACACATGAATCAATTACCAATTCGTATTCAAGTGACAAAATGAACCATGAATCAATTTCCGAATTCGACAATCTAAACATTTTTAGCAAAAATTTTTTCATTTATTCGGAAGTAAGAAAAGGAAAGTTCGTAAAGCTTAAATTTTTGAAGTATAGAAGGATGTGATAAAGGTGACAGCGCATTCTGCAATCACCACATTGAGTACATATTTTTCAAATCGTTGCTCTAATTTGAGTAAAAAAATTTACATTATTTATTGGATAATACGATAAATAAAAAACCTTATCTTAGGTCTTTATGTTATGAAAAACTAATGAATCATTTGCGTAAAAGGGGAGTTTTTATTTCATAACCGTCGTTAAACAGCCTCTCAATTTTTAGTTAACATTTACCAAAACTCAATTCCGTAGCCTTGTAATCTTGAACCCAATCCAGAAGACAAGGGAGCTCCTGTCTCAAGTATTAGGAGAAATTTGTCTGCGTGGAGGACTTTGTTTGTGGAAATAGCTTACATTTGCTTTACATGGAGAGAGAACTACAAACACTAGCCTGTCGGCAGGGGACTCTAACCCGTTATCCATCAACCACTGAGGATATTTTACGTCTGCGCTGTGGTTGGTGCAAGTCGGGTGCGGAAGTCAATTGCGGGATCCCAGCCATCGCTGGGATTCGAACATGGGCACCTCATTGGGATGCAAGAGTTCTATCCCCAGAGTCACCATGGCTCTAAATGGCGAGATTGAAAATATCTAAGTTCATTTGATTTCTGGGGGAAACAAAGAGGAGTTCACGGGAGTTTTTAGCGAGTAAGCAAACTGGTTTTCATCTTTTTCATACAGCCTTTCTCAAGAGTGACTCGATGGATTTTGCATTCAGAATACATAGCTGCTAACAAAATTTTAATTCTCTTGTTAATAGTTTTCGTTAAATTGAATTGTGCAGTGTTAAAAAAACCGTTCAACTTTGAGATAAAATAAATCAAAAATTAACTACTGCATTATTAGCATTCTGCATTCTGATATCAAAATGTACAGTAATCCGTCTATAGAACTATTTTTTTCCTAAATATCATATTATCTCATCTTATTCTTTTTTGAAACGTGGAAGGGAGAAGCTCATTTGGCACTCCTCATTTCTGAAAGAGACGTGGCAACAACGATGGCAATAACTTTTTTTTAATACAGAAAGATTTCAAATAAAACGAGTATAATAAAGTAAAACTTAATCATCTGTATTGCTATTGTCTTCACCACTGCAAATATGTTAATCTGTTTTTTTTTTCTCTTTCTTTTTTTCGTTTTCCTTAAGTGCTTGTGTTGTAATGCTCTATAAATACAAAATAATTTTCCTTTGATTTAGAATTTTGCTTCTTTAATTCACAGTAAAAAAATAAAGAAAAAAGTTTTATGAATATATACTCAGTTTCTTTGTAATTGAGGAGAAAAAAGTTGGTAATGTGACCTAAAATGCTTGTATTAGGCATCTATAAATAAAGTTAAAAGATAAGAAAAAATTCCGCCTATTTCATTCAATAAAATCATGCATATTTGTGCTAAAATTACAAATTGAACTACACTGAAAATTAAAATTGGTGATAAGAAAAAAATAAGTGTTAAAAATGCCAAATCTATGAAAGGAAATTCGCCATAAATAAAAATTTATCTACGACAGATGTAATTCTTTTTTTCCTTTTTTCTAAATATAGTAGAAATAAATATCAAACATGTGCGTCATAATCACGACATTTCCCATCAGCTTTTTGAACATGCATTATTTATTTGTAAACAGAAAGGTGTATTTGAAACTACAGTCCAAACTTTAATATGCGTGCTACAAAAGCAGACAAGAGTATAATTATTTTGCCTAGAAAAATTAACACAAATGGCACCAGGTTCACGTCATAAAATATAGAAAATTCTGAAACATTCAACAGCTGTTTCAACATTCCACAAGCAGATGATTTCCAATTTCGCTCAGTTAAAACATCAGCTCTCTTCTTGCCTGTTGTGAATTGAAAAACAGCAAACATGAACAGATATGAATACATATTCACATGGAAAATTGAAAACTTTTCTCACTGTCTTCAGAGAACTGGCGAAATGATTGAAAGTCCGCCATTTATTGCGGAAGATTTAAGCAGATGTAAATGGAATTTGATGGTTTACCCGAAAGGCGAAAGGAACAGCAATTTCATGTCATGTTATTTGAAGATTAAAGAACATGATCATATCGCGGGAGTGATTACAATAGATTTTATGATTGAAATTCTTGGAAGGAGCGATGATGTTGTGCACTCGTATTCAGTTAAATCAGCAAAGTTCGAAAAATGGGGCAACCGTAGCAGCTGGGGCTGGAGTTCTTTTATACCTTTGGACAAACTTACTGATGAAATAAAGTATTTATGTGATGGCACTTTAACCTTACGTTGTTGCATGAGTGGAAAAGCGAAAAAAAGTACAAATTCTGCAATAGGATGTGCGGCTCGAACCCTTATTGGAGTGGAGAAAGGATCCTTTAAATGGGATGTGAAAATTCCACACTTTTTACCATTGTCCGAAAGTGTAATATTTACTGTTCCTGGCGTGTTTCAGTATGAAATATCCTTAAATGCCCAGTCTGAACACACTGAAATCGCACTTCGCTGCTTAGACGTAGTGTCTACCCTACCTCGGTCAATGACTTTCAAGGTGACTTTTTTGAACGGGAAAGGAATCGAAGTCAGTTCAAAAAAGGAATCTTACTTTTTCCAGCCTGTAATAGGGGGAATTTGGAAATTCCCCATAACCGTTTCAAAAAAACTATTGGAAGCAACTAAGAATGATGTCAAATGGTGGGAATTTTCCCTTGTTTTCGAAGTTTCGGTTTCCAACGGCTCTATGATTTCAAACATCGAGAGGTCTTCTTACTGTTCGGCAGTACAAATAGCTATTGAAGGAACAACGACAAAAGAAACGGCATTACAAAACAACTTCCGTGACATATTTCTCAGTAAACAACATTCAGATGTCCAACTGCGCGTTGATAACGAAGTATTTTTGGCTCATAAAACCATTCTTGCAGCACGATCGCCAGTATTTTCCGCTATGTTTGGTCAAGACATGTCAGAAAATGAATCGGGATTGGTAGATATTGTTGACGTGGACGGTAAGACTTTACATCTATTTTTAGAATACATGTATACCGACTCAGTTAGTGAAATTGAGTACGACACTGCTAAAGTGCTTTTTCTGGTAGCTGACAAATATCAGGTTGGATCGCTGAAGGAAAAATGTTCCTCTATTTTGGTATCTTCTCTTTCTGAGAAAAACGTTTGTGATATAATTGACATTGCAGACATGGTCAATGAAGAATTATTGAAAAAGTCGGCTATAAATTTTATTAAAGCGAAAGCTTCACGGATTTTGAGTTCTCAAGATTGGTTGGATTGGATCAAAGAACATAATAACTTGGCTTCTGAAGTTTTGTGTGAAATATCCTTGCATTTTATGCCATCTTCAAAAGGCGTAGGCGATTAAACTCACTATACCTTATTCAAATAACAGCTAAACATACTGAATCCTCTTCGGATAGAAACTAAATCCAGTGGATCTCCTTCCTATAGCAACTGAACTCTCTTCTAACGGCAATAATCCCATTGGATCCTCTTTAAATAGCTACTAAATCTATTGAATCCTCTTCAGTTAACAATTCAACCAAATGAACCCTCATCTGGAAAGAACTAATCCCATTGAATCTTCTTCAGATAGCAATTGAACCAATTGGCCTCTTCTTCACAAAGCAACTTCACTCTTCGGATAGCAAATAAACGAGTCAATGGCCATGAGTTTATTTTGGAGACGCTGCTCAAAATGCATATTATTTTTTCAGGCAGAAAAATAATCAATATATTCGGCATAAAATATTTTTTAAGTATTGTTTTCTTTTAAATTTTATCGTTGGCATATAAACTGCTGTTTGTAGAAAATGCAACACCATGAAGGAATCATCAGAATCAAATGAAATTCGCAGCAAATGCCATTTATAGGATATTATGCAAATTAATAAAGTTTCAGAGCCATCGCGCGTGCGTGGCGCGCGCAGCGCCCTCTGAATTGATGCTGAAAGAGTATAAATAAAGTGCTGTAGCGGGACGTTGAAAATAGTCTATGATTATTTGTTAGTGGCAAACGTTTAGTGAGACCTGAGTATGCCTCCACGACGGAAGAATAAGAAATTCAAGCAACTTACGGAGTTTGAACGAGGGAGGATAATCGGCCTTCGAGAAGGAGGATTTTCCTATCGCGCAATAGCAGCTCGTATGCAGCGGAACAGTTCCACAGTGATGCGAGTTTGGAAGCAGTGGACCGACGAGCACCGAACAACTCGAAAAACAGGCACTGAACGACAGAAGGTGACGTCAGAGCGCGATGATCGACACCTGCTCCGCATGGCGGTGAATGATCGCACAGCTTCCTCCAGGCAGCTGGCAGCACATTGGTCTACTGCTACAGGTGTACAATTGTCGGCTTCGTCAATTCGTCGTCGTCTGCTGCGCCGTGGATTGCGTGCAAGGGTGCCATTATACAGGATTCCCCTCACGGCGGATCATCGACGGCTGCGTCGGCAGTGGGCTCTTGAGCACAGAGACTGGCGAGCTGATTGGCACCAAGTTGTCTTTTCAGATGAATCACGCTTCAATTTGTGGACCCATGATGGCCGTGTTCGTGTTAGACGTTATGCCGGTCAACGCTGCCTTCCTGAGTGTATTATTGAACGACATAGTGGTCGAACACCCGGAGTTATGGTCTGGGGTGCGATTTCGTATCATGGACGATCCAATTTGATACGAATTGAGGGTAATCTCAATAGCAACAGATACGTCCGTGAAGTGCTACAGCCCGAAGTCGTTCCTTTCCTTCAAGGCATCCCTGGAGCTATCTTTCAGCAGGATAATGCACGCCCACATGTTGCGCGAACTGTTAGAGACTTCTGTTCAGCACAACGCATGCAACTTCTTCCTTGGCCTGCTTATTCGCCGGATATGTCGCCTATTGAGCACGTGTGGGATATGGTTGGTCGGCGTCTCACTCGTGATCCGCGTCCTGCAGTTTCCAAAGACGAACTTTGGTTGCGCATACAAGCGATATGGAATTCTCTTCCTCAAGCAGATATTCAACATCTGTTTGACTCCATGCCACGTCGTATAGCAGCACTTATTGCAGCGCGTGGTGGCTGCACCAAATACTGATTTCGGACGCTTAATTTGTTTCTTTTGTTTTGAAAATTTCATCATTTATTTGTATCAGTACAAGTCGTTTCTGCATTAAATTTCATTTGATTCTGATGATTCTTTCATGGTGTTGCATTTTCTACAAACAGCAGTTTAGTATCAATTATTCTTTCCTCGAAATGAAATTTCTGTACAGTATACTCTTGATATTCTAAACTTCTTTATCTCGAAAACCTTGTTATGTCAGAAAAATATTTACCCCTTGGCATTACCTATCCACCTAATGTTAATTTGAGTTCCTATGTCGAAGAGTTTCTTCCCAAAACCTTGTTATACCGAATATTTTTCGAAATAACAAATGAATTTTTCAGAAAATCCCAATGTAAGTTTATTGTGAGCCAATTATTTTCCATTTAATGCATAATTATTTTTTTACTACTTTTAAAAAACTATCATTACTGTATTTAGACTTGTAATCAACTATCATTATATACAGATATATAAGTAGTTATTTTTATGTTTCATGTCTCTACTTATTGGAGTATCTTAAAATATATTTTTCGACTTTTTCGAGTATATTTATTTCTGAACTCGTTATCTCGAAATTTTTTTAACGTCCCTTCAACTTGAGATATCAAGAGTATACTGTATATTAATAAAAAAATATTCGACAAGTGTTGTAAATTAAATTCTAAGAATATTTCTTTCTTAGAATCTAAAAAGTTTTAATAATTAATGCGGCCCAAATTGTTTTAATTTTTTTATTTTTTTAATGATTTTCTAGTTTCTATCCTAACATTTAATATTAATAAGCTAAAAAATATTGACAAATTTCGAGAGGGGAATTCTTGTTCAATTCATTAGCAATGGATTGTTTGTTTCTTGGTAAACAAAGAGCTCTCTCCTATCCTTTGCCAAGGTTTCTTTATATTTATATATATATATATATATATATATATATATGTAGAGAGAGAGAGAGAGAGATTTTTTTTTTAATATTTGAGTTAAAAATATAGTTCTTAAATATTGTTTTAAATATGAAACTATACAATATCGTATAAGAATAAGATGGTTTTCGTAATAGTTCACTTTGCACAATTTTTCGGGTCCTAAAATGCTCTTCGTCTGTATGAGTTTATTATTTTAACAGAAACTTTCTTCTAAATATACTTTGTTACTGTTCTGAAGTACAATGTAAAAACGAAGAGGTTACTAATTAATATTTTTGGATTTGTATCTCTATAATAACATAAAATCATAATGGTCTGATATACTGTTTTCCATTGTTGTCGGCTCATTTTTATTGGCTGGAAAATCACGTGGTCGGATCCAGTTTTACCTCATTTATTTCCATATTGTTTTAGTTGTCATCACTATAAAACTAACAATAGTCGTAATGGTATTGTTTTCCTTTAAATATTTTTGTATCCCTGATATAAACTTATTTTTCAGTACTACTATTATTAGGGAGAATATTAAATTATGGTTGTGAACTTATCAAATTTGTTTGAACAATATAATGTTATAAGAAAATAAATGTTATATTAAAAAATGATTACTTCGAAAAATCACTTCCGTTCACCAAGAGATCTAAAAGTTTATAATACTAATAGATAGTAATATTTGGACGTGGGAAGTACAGATACCAGAGTAAGCAAATAGAATTCCTTTTAGTACATATATGTTAAGCGAATAATTTTGACTGTAGTAGAAAAAAGGTTTTCTGCCAAGAAAAGACAATTGTTGAGAAGCAATAATCGGGGTTGGTTAGCGGCAGCGAACAGGGGCGCTTAGCCCCCTAGTGTTCTATAATAATGTGCATTTTGTTTAACATAAATTTTGAATATAATTACACTCTTCAAAAAAGGAGCTAATTATATTTTTCAACACAAGTAAAATATAATCATATTCATCAAACGTTATAATTACATTTTTTAACCTTTTGATCAAGAATTTTTATAAAACATATTTTTTGGAAACTTTTTTTATTATTTTGTATTGGGTGAAAAAAAAATTTATTTAAGATTTTAATAATTAATGGTTATAACATACAATATGAATCATCCGTGTTATATTTTGCGACAAAGTTAAAATCTTTCAAACACGGCTCACTTCCGAAGAATAATCTTTCAAAATTGCAGTTATGTGCAGATATTTAGATCTTAGAGATACAGTTATACTTCATTGACATTTCTTTGTTTTAAAAAAATCAATTAGTTAGAAATTTTTCGTATTTTAGTACAAATATTATTCCGATAATCAGATTTTTTCAGTAACTACTAGACTGCTTTCTTTAATAATTAAAAAATTATAAAATATATGTTTGCTTGTAATTAGAATGTTGGAAAAAAATTATATAAAAATATACACCGGTGTCCCATCTGCGTCAAAGAGTCATCACTGCATTTTCATTCAAAACGCTTGGAATAAACTATGTAATTTATAGTGAATATTTACCAGTTATTTTTAATGGATATTAATGGCATTAAAAAATAAATTTAAATTCAATGTTTTATCATTATTTTACCAATTAAGCTTTTTGCAGTTCCCTGTCAAAAACTGATTGTCTAAAAAAATTGTCTTCGAAAAAAAAATTTTTTTTCGAAGATATTAGTTTTCTTTTTATACGAGGGTTATAAATTAAATAGTGGCAACTTAACCTTGAAACTCACAGAAGGGTGGGCATGCGCAAATAGGATATGGGAGCGGTGAAGTTGCGCTGTTGTCGATGTGTAGAGTGCAAAAAACAGTCGATCTGTTTAGAAGGGCAGTTGTTGTGTGGCGTTAAATTGAGGAATTTCGTTTCCATCGCTCTAAAGACTGAGACGGTGTGATTCTTACACACGTTGTTCCTGAAGGACAAACTGTCAACGCAAATTACTATTGCCGATTTCTACAGCACCATCTACGTCCTGCTATGCGGCGCAAACGTCCACGTTTATTGCACAACAATCGTCCTATCGTATTGCATGACAACGCTCCTTGCCATGTCGCTAACAAAGTCACTCTCCTATTGCGACGGTGTCAGTGGAAAATCCTGGAACACCCTCTCTACTCACCAGACATGAGTTCTTGTGTCTTCAATCTGTTTTCGAAGTTGAAGGAACCCCTCCGAGGGCACCGATTTCATGATGTTTCATCTGTACTCCACGCAGTAAGGCGCTCGGTTGCTCACATCAACAATCAACACCTTGCCACTGGTTTACAACTGCTTCCCGACATTTGGCAAAAGGTTATAAGCTTTGCTGGTGATTACATAGAAGGAGTGTAATGCAATTGCACTTGTAATTTCATTAAAAATTGATTTATACCTATGTTGCCATTACTTAATTTACAACCCTCGTATAATCTTGCGCTTGGCTCATCAATTCTCAACATTTCTTTGCATCCATTTCTGCTTCTTGACAAAAAACTGACCACTATATCAAAACCTAAAATTATTCATCACTAAATGCTCCCAAAAAGTTTTATTTTATTTACATAGATTTAAGTTTCCAGTACTATCGAGATAAAACTGAAACCTATCAAATTTAGCTCGGTTACCATGACAACTTTATTCACAATCTTTTTTTTCTTTCTAAACTCTTATTGGAATTATGTAACTCATTAAACACTTTCACTATAAAAGATCATTTACTTAAAGTGTAGTGAGTAAGTTCTTATTGCACTGGAATTTTAAATAGCTATTTTGTATTCGTTATTTACATGGCTCACCTGAATTGATGAATTTTTTACATAATATTTTTGTCATAAATAAATTTATACCGTTGAAAAGTAAATACACAGAGAAAAAAAGTGTGGTAAAAACTACCAAAACATGGTAAAACTTACCGTCTTTTTAGCACGCTGAACACCAAAAAGCTCTGTAATTTTTATTGAAGCGCGGTGGTAATGATTTTGGTGAAGTTAGCAATAAAATATGGTTTCATAATATGCGATCAAATTAGGTAAATGTGGTAAGTTAATCCTGATACCTGAGAGCATGGCATAAACGCCATAATTTGGTTAAATTTCAAAAGTTTCGTCTTCTTTAATAAATGTCTCGTAAAAAGAACTATAATTTAGAAAACTAGAATTTCCAGTTCTCTGTTACCTTATTAAACGGAAAAATTGCTAAATGTATATTTTTGTTTTATAGACCAGAATTGTTCTTTTCTTTACCAGAAATGTCATTACCATACAGTTCGGTAATTTTAACCAGATTTTTTTGCTTCATTTGTAATTAATTTACCTTTTTCTAAATAAAAAATGGTAATTAAATACCGTTATTATAAACTGTAATGATATCTCCTTATATCTATAATATAATAATCTTTACTATCTATATGTTTCTCTATATAACATAAAATCATAATGATCTGATATACCATTTTCCATTGTTGTCGGCGCATTTTTATTGGCCGGAAAATCACGTGGTAGGATCCAGTGTTCTCCAATTCATTTCCATATTGTTTAGGTTGTCATCAGCATAAAATTAACAACAGTCGTAAAGGTATTATTTTCCTTTAAATATTTTTGTATCCCTAATTTAAAGTTATTTTTCAGTACTGCTATTATTAGCGGAAATTTTTAATTATGGTTGTGATCTCATCAAATTTGTTTGAACAATATAATGTATTAAGAATATAAATGTTATTTGAAAAAATGATAATCGAAAAAATCACTTCTGTTCACCAAGAGATCTAAATGTTCATAATACTAAATAGTAATATTTGGACGTGGGAAGAAGAGGCGCAAGAGCGTAAGAAAACATTTAGTATAGTTAAGTGAATATTTTTAACTTTAATAGAAAAACTGTTCCAAGAAAAAAGAACTATTGCGAAGCAATCATGGGGGTAGTTATCTATATATAATAATCTTTTGTGTACTGAGATCTAAAAAATATTATTCTGAAAAAGTCTTATAATATTTCAAGTTTTATATTTTTTGACTCTGCTATTTACGTAGTTTGTATGCATATGCATACCTTACAGAACTCAAATATATCCAACAATTATAACTTACCTTTTGTTTTCCATTTAAGTAGTTACGTATTTGTATAACTTAGAAAATTCAAATATTTCTGACAATTATTACGTATCATATAAAGATTTTTAAAAAAGGTCCTCATTCGCCCATTACTAAGTTAGAAAGATAAAGTTTTGATTTTAAGTTCTTTTTTAAATAAGTAGAAAAACTAAAAAAGTTTCATTACGATATTTTGTAATGAATGGGGTAATTATCCAAATTGGCAGTAATGTTTAGCAACACGTTTTTACCAAGATGGAAGTCACAAATGATTTATCGAATGAAAAAGTTTCATATTCTATATTTTTAATTAGCACTGTATATAGGAATTAACCTATAACTGACAGTAAAGCTAAATAACATGATTTTACCAAGATGGAAGTCTAAAATTTAGACCTCATGTAAATAATAAATTTTTAAGTCAAATTGGGACATTTTCTTAGGAGAATCTAAATCTTTAATGTAAAATGGAGGTTCCTGTTTATGATTTTTTAATAGCTGCCAGTAACACTTCCAATGGAGGAATTGAAGTCATGTTCAAATCATTTTTATTTGTAAAAAAAATTGTCTAAAGATATACATTTTTGGACTTTATGAACTTAAAAGGAAAACCCGACAATAATGCATTAAAAACGAAATTAAAACATTACAGTGATTACCTACTAATGCCATATCCTTTTCTTTATTTATTTTTTTCCATAGTAAATTCAACACAGTTCGGAAATTTCTATAAATCAATGACTTGAACAAATTTTAATCTAGAAGAGCACGACCTGCAGCAGATTACATTCATAAGATTCCAGATTACAATTATTTGTTCAAGCTCAACTTTTGTAACTTATTTTGAGCTCAACGTTCACTTACTATGTTTTAAATATACCTCCTTTAAAAAGAGAAAAAGAAAAGGTGAATATTAAGAAAATATAAATTTATAAAAATACATTTATATATTATTAAAAAATTTTATTATTTGTAAATAATCAAAAAGTAGTATTTCCATCAAAGAGAGAAGTAAAACATTTATAATGAGTATAATGTTAAATGGTAAAACAATTCAACACAACAAACATTATTATTTCTGCACGTACAAAAGAGTTTGTTTCCTACAACTCTTCCTTTGCAGCAGGAATTTTTCTTTTTTTGCCTGAAAAAGAAAAAAAAAATTGATTTTATTATCAAATTCTGAGAAAGATCAACCAGTGTGCTAACTTGTTATTTTTTGAAGTGATACTTCTTATGCGACTTCCAACAAGGTTGCGTTAAACGTTTAGCGCTACATTTTTATTGGCCGGGAAATCACGTGGTAGGATCCAGTTTTCCCTCATTCATTTCCATATTGTTTTGGTTCTCACTAGCATAAAAATAATAAAGGTCATAAAAGGATTGTTTTTCTATAAATATTTTAGTTTGATTTGATACACATATAATTTAATAGGGTAGTATTTTTTATTTTCAAACTTAGTGGTTAACAATTGTAAGAAATTAGTGAAAACAATCCCATGGACCATGACGGATTTAAGGTTATGTGAAGGTATGTCTCTTATGAATATCAATTGATTGTTAGGTTTTCTCTTTTCTAATTGCCATTTATATTTCACCAAATGCAGCCATGAGGGACATTAAATTATTTATTGCTAAATCTTTATTGCCACTATCCACTGCAGGTTCACAAGCTCTGGCAGACGTTACTGGTGAAGAAATTGATTATTGTGAGCGGCCTGTGATCCTTGCAGGAGATTTTAATGTGAATTTCTTGTTACCTGAAGCTGAAACATTATTAACCTTCCTTAAAGACAAATTTGGATTGGAAATGATAAGTGGTAGGAATGATCCAACAACCAAAGGGGTAACTACCATTGATGCAGTTTTTTTCAAGAAATATTGAAAAAATAGAACTCAAACATTTCGTATCTTACTTTAGTTATCATAATCCCATTGTAAATGTTATAGATTTGGATATTTCTCCACTCGAAAATGATAATTAAAAGATGCGATCAATTGTGAATTGTAAGCATTGTTAATAAAGTTTGTCTTAAAGAAACAATATGATTTCACTAAAAATCAATTTCTACCCCTTCCTATTTTCATTTCCACATTATGAAGTATCACTTCTTCCGCGCTGAGGGACTCCACGCCCTATTTTTTTTTTTTTTTTTAATCTATTTTGGGAAAAAAAAAAGAAAACAAAACAAAACGGTAAATTTTCCATTGAAAAATTAGAGAGAGAAGAAAAACAGAAAATAAACCTGAAACCGGATCATGATTTTACGTGTATGTATCAGCTAATTTTTAAAAAAGCTGATCAGAAACTAAGGATTTTGATAAATTTCTCAGTTTTTGAACCGTTAATCAAAAGAATAAATACAAAAATTTAATATTCAGGAAACAGATTTTACTATAACAAGGAAATAAGTATAATATCTATCTAATAGTACAAAATGCTAATGCCTATAGATAAAGATTACTTAAATTGATAAAATTCTGTTGGCAACAGAAAACTGTAACATCAAAAGAGTGATCAATTAATTATAAGCGAGGAAAACAGAATAGTAACTAAATAAAAAAAAAGACATATACTAAAAAAATAACACCAAAAACGTTTTTAAGCTAAATTATTTCCGTTTAGACATGCCATTTAAATTACCGTAAAGGGAGCTTTCAGTCATGACTTTTAATTGTGATATTCCTTTTAAATCTTTTTTTTTATTTAATTTCAACAATTATTCAATTGAAGGCCTTAATTCCTCTTTTTAATTTTTACTCCTATTGTATCTTCAAACTTATTTAAAATTTACAATTGTATGTGTACGTAACAAACGCTGACAATATTCCTTTTCGGGCGGATGTAAAAAAAAAATCACCCAACTCAGAAAACACAGATGTAAAAATAAAAATCACTAAGCACCAGTGATACTTAGTGAATCACGGTAATAGATGCTGCAGTTATCGAGGTACAGGTATAGGACAAAATAATAGAAACACCTGTGTAAGAATGGAGTCGTCCTTCGACCGTTAAATTAACGGCGGGCACGTGTAGCAAGAGTGTGCCACCTAGTGGTGGATACGGAGTTCTGAAGGTGGGTATTCATCTCGGACGTTATCACCGACAGTGTAGTCTTGCGTTTTTGAGCGAATATCCTCTTCAACACCCGTCTATGACGGTCCGACAACTTCGACTTCCTAGCGCTGTTGTGCTTCGCAGAAAACACCTTAAACAGCTTTGTGTATAGAATTCATTGAAAATCAAAAACGATTTCAAGAATGATATTGCTGCTAATTTATACAAGAAATAAACTAGAATACCAACGACATCGTAGAGCAGCAAAGACAATTTGGAAAAAAAAATGGTTCATCTTACAGGAAAAATTGAAGAACTCAGCAGCAGTTATCGTGCAAAGTGACTGATGAATTTGATATAAATGCTGGCGTACAACTGGGTGATGCACTCTCGCCCCCCCCCCCCGTTATTTATTTTGATTCTGGAGCATGTTGTTCGTCAACTTGACTTAAGAAAAAACATCCGCACAAAACATATTTGCGCTTAAGCCGACGCAAATAAACGAAAATAAGAATTCTAAGAAAAAGAAAATCAGCTTTGAGCTCTATCACTAGATGCTTAATTAGAGTAGCAAAGGAGATGGGACTTAAAATTAATGATAGAAAAATAAAGTACATGAAAAAAAGTAAAACTGTAAATGATTAGACAATGAAAGTTGCTTAAAATTAATTTGATATTAAAAAAGTGCATGGTTTTACCTATCTTGGATCAATCATCAAAAAAAAAAAAATAATCATTATTTTATATAAATAAATAAGTTCAATCATTATTGAAAAAAAAAATCAAAACTTAGCTGCATTATTGGTATGGGGTAAAGGGGGAAAAATTTAATAAAAATTAGGGTAATAAAGATATTAAGATAATTAGAAATATTTAAGATAGATTAAAGAAAACTAACAGCTGTTAAAAAAAAAAAACTAAACCAAAGTTGAAAGGTGGAAAAAATAGAAATAGAAAAAAATATCTTAACTGATAAAAAAAATTAATGCTAAAAATAATATTTTCTGGAGAAAAAAAATATTGATAAAACGTTGAAAGAGAAATAACGCTATTAGAAAAGCTATTAAAAAAAGCAGAGCTATCATAAAAAAAACCATGAAAAAAAGAAAAATCGGTCTTAATGAAAGATTTAACGCTAAAAATCTCAATTCAGCTTTTCACACAGCCGTATTTTTAGAAAAAAGTAAATAAAAAAGAATAACGTTCATTAGAAATGCTCTTCAAAGAATTCTGTCAAAATAAAAACGATGATAAAAAGAAAAGTTAATAAAAAAAGCAAAAGATAAGAAGAAAAAAAAATTTTTTTATCAGTTTTGAATTATAACTTTAACGTTAAGAATCACAGTTTTCCATGTTACTGGTTACCGTCTTACCGTGCAGGAAAAGGTGACACGAAAAGAATTATGTCTATTACAAACGATTCGTTAAAATGATAGGGATGATTTCCGTATCCAAAATTGTCGCCAAACTTTGGCGAGATTCATACGAGTGCCTGCGGGGAGTATTTTGAGGAGGCGTGGTCAAAAACGTCAAGAAATGACGTTTTCACATATCGTCAGAACTGGTATGGACATCCTTTCCCTCTTTGTTAGAACTGAAAATGGATACTATACGAATATTAAAACAAAGAGACTTCGTTTTAATTCCAATATTTTAAGGTGTTTCAAGTTTTTGAAGAAACCAATAAAAATTGATACTTCAAAATTGAACACTTTTATAGCAAAATTCGGGAAAAGACCAATCTTTTAAATGAATATATTTAAAAAAAAAATTTAATATTTCTTTCGAAGATGCTAATTAGTGAATATGAATTGAATATTGAATGTTAATTAATGAAAACGTAAACTAAGTATTTAACTTAAAATAAAGAAACAGTTTTCAAAAAACAAAAAGCGTGCTCCCCCCCCCCCTCACGCTACGCCATTGTTTCAAAAAAAGAAGGTACCTTGTGCAAAAAATGCCTCGAAATTGAATTTACACATGACTGACAACTAGTATTTTTTTCGTAACAATTATTTTTTAATTGTTCCAGTGAGATTTTTTTTTCCTTTGAAAACTTACTGGGAAAAACAAGAGATAGCTTTCAAAAGTTAAGAATTCTCAATAACAGTCGGTGGTGTCAATTGAGTTTTGATCTGAATAAAAATACACTTTTAAACAATTTATTAGGTTCTGTTGCGAATTAATAAATGTACTATGATGAATGCATTAATTTTTTTACGCTAAATCCTTTGAATTGATCGGCAAAATAGTTCTGAAGTTATAGGGATTTTATGCACAAAGAGTACTATTTTGCACTTGTACATTAAGCTTCTGACATTGCTATCTGAAAAAATAAGGTATTGTTTCCTATTGCTATCTAAACAAATAAGGTATTGTTTCGTATATTTTTGACGCTTAATAAGTATCAGTTACAATTTTTTTTGGTTTTTTTCAATTAAACAGTATTATAGTTGTATTGTAATTATAAAGAATAAACCTTTAACGTTTAAACTATCATCTTTGTCATATAGACTTAAGTTAATCTCATTTAAATTAGCACGAAAATAAAAAACTTAGAGAAATATGTTTCTTGTTTTTGTTGTTACTTATACTTTACTTGACAATGTCAGGTGCGTTAACTTGTTAAAATTTGTACTCTGTATACATAATCGTGGCGGCTTCTGCGCCATAACTTCCGTAGATTAATATTTTATTTTATATCTGGGGTTTAACGTCTTTACGAATATAAATATTTAATTTGTAACCTCGCAATCTTGAACCCAACACAGAAGACAAGGAAACTCTTGTATTTGCATTGGGCAAAATAGAATGCATGGAGACTTTCTGAAATTCGGAATAGAGACAACCCACATTTGCCTTATATGGAAAAAAAACCTAAAACATCTTACGGGAATCCAGATGGTAATCAAATTCTCAACAATGATTAGTCAATTACTGATGATATTTTAAGTCAGCAATGCAACCAGTGCGAGCCGGGAGCAGAATTCGTAACAACCAATCGTATCGATCTGAGGAATTTAAACCTTGGGTATTTCATCGAGATGTGAACCCTTGAATCACTGAAACTCAGGCCGGGAGCCTGGTCGGTAGGGCGCTGGGCCCAAGTCCAAGAGGTCGTGGGTTCGATCCTCGCCGGCCGAAGACTCCCCGTGTAGTAAATGGTGACTGATGCACGTTAAATCTGTCGAGTCTCAAATGTTCCTCCATGGTCCCATAACAAATCAATACCTCTGGGGGTACTGATCCAGGAGTTTCCTTGTCTTCTGGATTGGTTCAAAATTG
The DNA here is from genome assembly GCF_982258835.1 of Parasteatoda tepidariorum. Classification (NCBI taxonomy): domain Eukaryota; kingdom Metazoa; phylum Arthropoda; class Arachnida; order Araneae; family Theridiidae; genus Parasteatoda; species Parasteatoda tepidariorum. The sequence continues at coordinate 27,432,922 of NC_141756.1, forward strand.
CAAGGCTTCGGAGTTGAACATTAGTAGTCGTAAATCTATTAAATTGGGTCGGCTGTTCAACGACGGTTATAAAATAAAAATAAAATCACTGCAACTCACAGACTAGTATGAGAACCACTGGCAAACAGCCTATCGAATTTGATACTATTCGATTTCGTAAAATGTATGTGAATGTATAGAAAGCAATGCTTCTAAAATGTCTAAATAGTCTTTTGTAAGCTAAAACAGGACGCTCGAAGTCAAGCAATTTCTTTTCACTTACAATGAAGAGGATACTTGATAGTATGCTGAAGTTTTGATTATTTTTTGAAGACTTTCATTTAAAATTCTATTTTTACTATACTAGTAACGCTGCTACAGGATTTGATAATTTTTATTCATGCATATTATTCACGTCTAATTTAAATAGTTAAAATAAATTTGGTTAATATTTTTTAGCAATTTATTAATACTAATGGTAGATGAGTATAGTAACAGCTGGTAGATCAATAAACAATTAAATTAATCAACGATTTAATTATTAAAAAAAATTAATGAATAACCATTTCATAGAATGTGTCTATAAATTATTTTTTAAATCAATAAATAATGGGTTTTATGGTTATTTTGATTTACTATATCATCAAGTCTCTCATGATTCATTAATCCAATTTCCTTTTATTTAAATAACTCATTAATTCTCTCATTTACGGATTAATTGATGATAAATTAATCCGCTATTAATTGATTGATTCCCTGATTCACAAATTCGCTCAGTTAATAAGAAGCTGAGTCTCTCATTGTTTCATTAATATATCAATTATCTAATTTTTAACTCACTGATTTCTAGATTTATCTGATATACAATACATTAATTGATGATAAATTGATGATATATATATATATATATATATATATATATATATATATATATATATATATATATATTCATATATATATATATATAATAATAATAATAATAATAATAAAATTCTGAAAAAAGGAAGAAAAACAAGTAATTAATATCCAGAAAGAAAAATATATAATCTTTTCATCAGCTCCCACGATTATACTCGCAAAAAGGAGTACTTTCTAATATTGTATCAATATAGCCAAAGCAAAATATATCAATACAATAGTGTGAGGAGCACTAAAAAAAATAGAACCCTTTTAGTATTTATCTAATATATATGTACAAACATACATATACTCATATACATACATACACGCATATACATACATGCTTCATTTTATTCTGAACTAATTTAAATATAGAATTAAAATATAATTTGTAAATGTAATATTTATATATTTTGTTGGATACATTAAAACGTACTGAAACAAGAGCGCATTAAAAAAGAAAATACAACTGAAGAAAAAGAAATAATAAATAATGAAAAAGGTTACATCTATTGTAAATTAAACTTGGCGTGTCAATAGTCACGTGATAAATGACGCTCTTGTTCAGCCTCTTTAGTGAAGCTCCGCCCCTTCCCAGTCGACAATTATGTCTTTTCATGTGCTTCCTGGATCACCTGCATTGAATTGCGCCTTGGCGAATCTAGTTGGCTTCACAGATCATTATACGGAAATATATCTACTTAGCCTAATGTTTAGCAAAATATTCGGCCACCGAATATTCCGTAAAAGGTTCGAATACCGAATACTGGCAGCATATTCGTTTAATCTATACTTAAAACACACAAAATTTAAATTAAGTTGAATTAAAATTACTCATAATTTTTTGTATGTAATTCGTATTTATCACTCAATTATATTATATTAATAAAATATTAATTATTTTTACTTGAATTTGAAGAATGTTGTTCGTAATGTTGTAAAGGGGACGAAAATGTTCCGCTAAAATTTAATTTTACATTGCAAAAAAAAAAACATCCTTTTCGTAGTTATTTGAAATAATTTGCTTCGATTCCATACATTTTATTTCAATTTTATTTTTAATTGAAATGAAATAAAAAAAAATATATGGATTTTTATAATAAGTTAAAAATATTTTAAATTTATCTGTAATATTATCAATTTACTGTTATGTAATTGTTGTTGAAATCATGGCAATGCATTGTACCGTTTCAAAATATTTTTTTTTAAAATATTGAATTATGCTTTTCTTCATATGGTGTTATTCTGAAAAAATTTCTGTTTTCAATTAAATTCTGATATTTTTGTAATGTACTTTTTAAATTTTTTAATGAAAATAATAGCTAAAAGTTTTAATTATATTTCATTTAAGGCGTCGAAAACTATATAAATCTTTTTTTCATAAAAAAAACTCAGCTTAAACAAAACAAAATGGTTTGTTTTTGAAATTAAAAAAAATATATATATATTACTTTCCCGTTTTTGTAATAAGAAATCTACAATTTTTCTGGGTTTTTTTTCTAAAAGACAAACAAATTCATAGTCTGACATTTAAATAAAATATTGAAGCATTTAAGTAACAATTATATAGCTCTCATTCTTTCAATATTTGTCGGAGAAAAAATTAAGGATTCGACACAACTTATGTATTGATAGTTCTAAACAATTACAAACAAATCGGCAAATATATATATATATATATATATATATATATATATATATATATATATATATATATATATATATATAAGTACAAAATGAAGATAAAAACAAGGAAAATTATAGACATAAGAAAAAAAAATTGGGGAGGGGGGGTAAATAATAATTAAAAGAATAACAAACAGCTGATTACAAAAAAAAAAAAAAAAAAAAAAAAAGATGAATGAAATTTTATTAAAAAACCGGAAGAAAAGAAAGATGTAATCTTTTCATCAGCCCACACGATTATATCCGCGAAAAAGAGTGTATATATATATATATATCTATATATATATATATATATTATAATATATATATCATTATATATATATATATATACATCATATTTATAAAGTTAATCATCTATTAATTGTTAAGTTACATTTTTTTGAGAATATAAGCCCCTTATAAAAGTCTGATTTTATATTATTAAGTAAATATATAATTAGTTCTAAGAAACTTACCAACAGAATAGTTGTTTTCAGATTTTAAATATTTCGAAAGCTTGACTAAAATTTCTGACGCTAATCTCATATTTTCTTCAACCCATAAACACCAATTGGGAGCAGATAAAATTTTCGAAGCTTTTTCCAAAATAAAATTTAAAGCGATGGTCTTCAAACTTTCATGATTAATCATATCTGCCACTGTTATCACTTCACAAACATTTTCTTCTGAAAGCAGGGACAAAATTTTCGATGTGCATTTATCTTTTAGATTCAATACTTGATATTTATCGGCAGCCAGCAAAAGATTTAAAGTACCTTCGCAGTCCATTTCATTTACAACATCGGTGTACATAAATTCTAGCAGGTTTTGCAAGGTCTTCTCATTTAAATCCTTGATTTGCACAATTCCAGATTGATTTTCAAGCATGTCTTGATCAAACATCGCAGAAAATACAGGAGATCGAGAGGCTAGAACGGCTTTATGGGCCAGAAAATCTATGTTGTTGACCCTCAGTTTTACGTCCGAATGTTTTTTGCTCAGGAACAGTTCACGAAAATCATGTTGTAAAGACGAGGAAAAACTAGGCAGAGTTGTCGATTCTTTCTTAACAATCGAGCTGGCTGAGAGATTTTCAATTTTTGACCAGCTAGTAGTTTTCTTGGAAATAATGCATTCAGAAATAAATGTATAATTGTAGGAAGGAGGCCATGAATTTCCTGTGGACAAGCTTTTTATGCTAATCAATGTAGGAAGCACCCAAGGCTTGGTTGAATCAAACAAATGTAATTCACACATAGAAGCTAATTGTATGCCAGATGAGCTTAAAAATTTCATTCTGAACAATACTGTTTCATTCTCTGAAGATTTGTCTAACATTTGGATTCTTATTTTCACTACTTCATCAGCTGCGGCAATCAAGTCGATTTTCAAGTTGGGCAATATCGAATTTGGATCGGATATGTTTTCTGACCAGTCGAAGCATCCGACGTTAGATACATGCCACTTAAAAGTAAATCGGTCAACATCTACAATTGTTACAGCCTCAGATTCAATACATTGTACTTTGTATTCTTTTTCGCTCATGACATTGGTCATAACACAACGAATAATTATAGTATCTTGGCTCCAGTTTTTTATGAGTCGGCGTAACTCTTCTGTAGTTCCAAAATTACATCCCCAATGACCATTTTTACTCAATTTACAACTTTTCTTTTCTTCAGTCTTTAGAACAGATCCGTCAACACTATGTATTCCCAAAGTTACATCTAAAACAATTGATTTCGAATAATTATCAGGCTGTTTTCTAAATAAGTAAGCGATAGTTTTGTATTTACAATAATTATTATCTCCTGAGTTTCCTAGCGGAAACAGCTTTAATTCCCAAGTTTTGACTGGCAAGTTGGCCGCGTAAAAAGTGGGACTTAAAATTCTTTCATCATAAGCGGTACGACAAGATAAAAAGTTTTTAATTTTCCATGTAAATATGCATTGGTTATGTTTTGTAGCATCACCCATTCTTTAAATTATTCCGGCAGACAAGCAGTTGAACAAACAATAAAAAATATGTTAGCTTAACAGGAAATATTAACACATCATATGCATCATACGTTTCGTTTTGCAATTCTTATCGAAAGTAATTCTTTTACGGAAAGAGTTCTAAACACGAAATATCACTTTTTTTTAAATTTAGTTATATGACACGTGATCAAATTCCTTCATAGAAACGACGAAGAGGTAGTTGTAAATCAAGGTTATAGTCGACACATTTCATTGTACTCAACGCATAAGAAGGGGGTAAGAAAATTCCGCTCCCCCCATCAAGAGACAAATTTCGCTCGGTAAGAATAGTTCAGTGGCGTCATCTATTGCAATATAGCAAAACTAATTTCGAATATAAGATAAACACTTAAATTTCATTAATTAGTACCAAAATATTTTAAAATCCACTATTCAGTCAACTATAGTTTATAATATTTAGGTACAAAATTTAAATTGCGCTAGTAAATAATATATAATTTTTAATATCATTGCTATTTAAATCAAAAATTAAGGTTAAATTTTTAGGATGATATTCTTCTACATCATAAAAAATATGCACTCATTGTCAAAGTAAGTGATGATCAAAAAACGAAGAAAAATTTCTAATTAAAATATGAATTAGAAAACGTATTACAGTTTTTGAAAATCTTTAATTTTAAACTTAGATTGATTTTGTAACAAATTATTCCATTTAAAGCTTACATTAAGACAAGATTATTTTTAATAATGTTAAATTTTATTTCGAGAATTAAAACGAATATTTAAAAAAGTGAAAAATATGTATATGAAATAGTAAATTAAATATAAGTTTTAAAACTTAAACGAAAAGTAAAGTTAAAATTATCAAAATATACATTTTGACATGTGCATATGATGCATTTTACAACTACATTGGGAATTAAAATATTTTTATGGAATATTAGTGATAAAAAACGGTTAAATAATAAAAACAATATTGCTTTTATTCAAAGATTTCATTTAAAATTTTAATTAATCTAAAATAACTATTGAAAACAAATCAGAAAATAATTAAAGTTAATTTGAATATTTATTTTAATTAATGTATTAAACATTAGCACTTACAGTGATAAAAATAATTTAAATGAAAAGAAAAAATTTTAATAATCTAAAATATTGAGCATTTTTGCTAAGTAATTGAAAATGGAACTAAATCTTTTATTAAAACAGTAAAAGCTCTCAAATACTTTTTCTAATTCAAAAATGAAAAATAATTTTTGAAACCATTGGTATTCAAATTGAATGTTTTAGACCATCAAGTTGGAAAATAAATAAATAAATAAATATTTAATAAAGATGAATTGAAAAAAAAATTACTTACTTTTGATGATGATGAAGAAACAAACATGAAAATAAGATACGGTTATTCTGTTAATATATTACAATTTATGATGATGAAACGATAACCTCCAATAATCCTTAATACAAAACAAATTAATAAAAGCTTTAAAAAGTTTTTTTCGTTGAAAGGTTATCGGAACTATAATTGGAGAATTATATTTTAAGCAATTTAAATTTTAAAAAAAAATTTAATGAACGGTACAAAAAATTATTATTAAAATGTAAAATAGGTGAAACCAATCATTGAAGGAACACTACCCATTGAAGGAACATTTCATATATATTGATTAAAAATAAGATTTTGAAAGTTTTTCTTTAGATTGATTGGTAACAATAGCTTAACTACCAAACAATGGGAAGTCATCCATAAATTGTATTGGATTACCTGGTCACATAGTGTTCTCTGGAAAAAAAATTTGAATTTGTTATTATCTGTGCAACACCTTGTTTCTTTGACAGAATTACAAGGTCAGTGTTTGTAGTTATCCGTTTAAAGTACAATTAATTGCATACAATAATGCTTTTTTTCTCATTGTCAGAAAGAAAATTCGAAATATAATTATTGCAGTTAAGTTTTATTTATTTTAAGCAACATAGCATAAGCAAGAACTGAGATAAGGAGGTGTTTATTTACTGGATTGCCAAACGATGAAAAACCAGTGAAAGAAGTGTTCCTTTACTGGGTGTTTTTCGAAGCTAATGAAAATAAAAGATAAACTTTAATTTTCTTGTACCTTTAATGATGCTCCGCATCAAAATTATGTTAAAAATACGAAAAACAACTTCTAACCAGTGAGGGAACATGCATGTTCTTTTACTGGGCATAGATTTCCCAGTGAATGAACAGTACGTGTTAATATGTTGACACTTTAATTTTCAATTCATGTTTCCAAAAAAAAAAGTTTCCATTTTCCAAGTATTTATATGTTGTAATTTCAAGAATAGGTTTGTTTTTAAATATTTGTATGGCATATAAATTCAAAAAGAGCATTAAAAAAATAACCAAAATTAAGTGTTCCTTTACTGGGCAATTTTGTGTTCATTCACGGGTAAGAACAGTTCCTTCACTTGGTCTTCTTACTTCTTGTTATTTGAAGCTCCAAAACTTTAAAACAATATTATGTAAGTTCTCTACAATTTTTTTACATAATTTGCAATTAGTAACACATATTGACACTGTCCTTTAACTAAAATTACGAATTTTGAAATTATTATGATGTTTTAAAAGGCAAGCAAAGCTTAAGTGTTCCTTCATTGGTTAGTTTATCCTACTGCATTCAAAATGGTATGTTTATTGACTTATTAAGTATATTACAAAACAATACTTTTTAAAACCTCCTATTAAATACGGTGATATGATCTCAGATCTCGGGGTTTTCAATCATAACAAACGCCTTTTAACATAAGATATATTTAATAACAAAAGGATGATGATAATGGTACAGTGTCATGGAGGAAACTGATTAGAACACTAATGATTTTACATTACTGCGCAGAGCGCCATCTATTGAGCTTTAGAAATTATAATTAATATGGAGAAATAATATTAACACACTTCCCCCCGATCAACTCTTAGTTCATAACAATTTTGTCATTTCATATATTAATCAAAGTTATTTTTTTCAAATGTAAGGTACCAATATTTAAAATATAATATAATCTTACCTTTTTACAATATGAGCCCTTCTTAATTATATAAAGATTATAATGCAATAATATTAATCGAATTCTTAAAATAGTATGTTTCATGAGCATTATTTCAAACCTTTAACAAATTATTACCTTATAAATGAAATTTTTGAAATTTAAGTAAATATCAATTGATGAAATTCAATTATCATATCATGAATAATAAATCAAGCAATTTTCACAACACAAATTCTTTCACAAGCAAAATATTTCAATTTTAAACAAACATGCATTTAAACAAGAAAATATATATGTTTGCATATTTTCTTCAAATCAAAAAAGTTCAAATAATATCTTAAGATAAACTTAATTTGTAAGTTAAATGATTATCTTAAGTAATATTGTAAAATAAAATGTTCAAATAATAATAAATGTGAATTTAAAGTTCAAATAGAATGTTCATATTAATTTAATTGTTCACTTATAAATTATATAAAAAATTTACAGGACATTTTATTATTGACGTTTCTGTTTTCAAAGCACATGCTCTTATTTTGTTATCACGTCCTTGAAATGTTTCCACAATTTTTCCAAGTTTCCACATGCTCCTTGGAAGTTTGTCATCATGAATCAAAACAATATCATTTACCTTAAAATTTTGATTACCTTTATCCAAATTTACATAATTGACAGTTCTTAAATTTAAAAGATAATCCCCTTTCCATTTCTTCCAAAATTGATTTATAAGTCTTTCTCGATATTTAAATTTTTTAATTATCATTTTTTTGTCAATCATGCAGTCAATATCGGATAACTTGACTGACGGTAAACTTATTAATCGTCTTCCAAGTAGCATGTGGGATGGCGTTAGAGGAAACGTATCTGGAGAGTCTGTAGTCACGTAAGTAATAGGCCTCGAGTTAATCACAGCTTCTATTTCACATAGAACTGTTTCGAGTTCTTCACTAGTCAAAGATGTTTTCCTCAGTAATTTCCGAAGAATGATTTTCATTGAACGAATCATTCGCTCGTAGAATCCACCCCACCAGGGTGCTCTTTCAACGATGAATTTCCACCTTATTCCCTTTGAGGAATAAAACTCACTCACTTCAGAACTGTTCAAACTAGTTCACATTTTTTTCAATTCAAACTCTGCTCGTTTGAACGTTTGAGTATTGTCTGAATAAATAACAGAACAAAGTCCTCTTCTGGATATGAAGCGACGAAAAGCAAGTAAAAATGCTTCAGTTGTTAAACTGGAAACAATTTCCAGGTGTATCGCTCGTGTAACTGCACAAGTGCATAGCATGATGTAAAACTTACTGTCAGAGTCTTTCACAAATAAGGGTCCAGCAAAATCCAGGCCAGTAACTGAAAATGGAGGTGACTGTTCTATTCTGTCTTTAGGAAGAGGAGCCATAATTTCTCTTCCTGATCGAACATTGAATCTTTTACATAAGACGCATCTTCCAATTATTGACTTAATAAATTGCCGACCTTTTGGAATCCAAAATTTCTCTCGTACCTGTGTTAGTGTGTCTGAAATACCAGAGTGTAGGGTCTTTTCGTGTGCTTCTTTCACTATCAGTTCTGTAAATTTAGTTTTTGATGGTAATAGTATTGGATGTTTTTCATAATAGTTCAAATTGGAGTGCTGTAGTCTTCCACCCACAAGTAGAATCCCTTTGTCAGAAATGAACGGATTTAAGTCTCTGATTTTAGAGCACTTCTGTAAATAATGTCCTTCCTTTAAGCAATCTATATCCTTACTGTAGTTCTTTGCTTGTACGTGTCTCAACCAAAGGTTTTCAGCTTCTTCTAATTCTTCTGCAGTTAAAACATTTTTGATTCTATCTTCTTTCTTCACTCTCAAATTCGTTATAAATCTTCTAATCCAGGCTGTTATTCGGTAAACCTTCTTAATAGAACTAAATTTGTGGATATCGAAAATTGAATCGTTAACATTATTTTCACTTGCATAATTAACTGCAATAAATTTTGATCTCTTTTCTTCATCTACATCTGATCTTCTAAAATTTTCTTCGTTTTTCGGCCATTTTTCTTCGCTTAATGTCAACCATGTTGGTCCATTAAAAATAATTGCACTTGAGAGCAAATCATTAGCACTGCATCCTCTTGATATGATATCAGCTGGATTATCATTTCCCTTTATGTACTTCCAATTAGAAGGATCTGTTAAAGTTTGGATCTCACTTACTCTGTTTGAAATAAATGTCTTCCACTGACTTGCATTTCCTCGAATCCAACTAAGGGCTATGGTTGAGTCAGAATATAGAATATAGTTGTTATTTATTTGAAACACTTTCCTTAAAGTATCCAATAATCTGGAACCTATAAGAGTGGCCATCAGTTCTAATCTTGGTAGACTCAACTTCTTCAATGGTGCAACGCGTGCCTTTGAAGTAACGAAGCTTACGTAAAATTTTTGATTTCTTTCATATCGAATATATGCAATCGCTCCATACGCCTTCTCACTTGCGTCACAAAATATAATTATCTTATAATTCCCTACTTCAGAACAGCTATCTTCTTCATGAAAATAATATCTTGGTAGTGAAAGTTCCTTTAATACATTTACTTCCTTATACCATTTTTCCCATTTCAGTCTTAAAATATCTCCGAATTCTTCATCCCATTCTAAGCCTTGTTCCCATATTTCTTGAAGAAGAATTTTAATTCTAATCGTGAATGCTGTTATATATCTCATAGGATCAAATAATTTCGATGACATGCGTAATACGCTTCTCTTAGTATTTTTCACATTTTCCAAAGAGTCAATTAAAGAACTTAAATCTAAATTAAATTTATCCCTTAAAGTATTCCAAATTAATCCTAAAACCTTTAAAGGTACTGTTTCTTCACTAGGATATTTTTCAAATTTCGTGTTTTGCCATTTTTGGCATAACGCCTTAGAATTACTCTTCCACTTCCTAAGATTTATTGATGCATCCTTTAAAATTAATTTAGTGTCCCTGGGTAATAGTAGTCCATCTTCAATCGTATTTGTACCAGTAATAAGATCGTTGACATACAAATTTTCATCTAAAACCTTACACGCCAAAGGATGAGATTCTTTGTAATTTTTGATATGATATTTTATTGTTCCAGCCAGTAGAAATGTTGATGATTTTACTCCGAAAGTTACGGTTCTATTGCGAAAAACCTCAATTTTCTTGGGAGGGAATTGCTCTGACCAAAGAAATCTAAGATAGTCCCTATCATGTTCATCAATTAACAATTGTAGGAAAGCCTTTTCACAATCAGCAATTATTCCTATTTTAAACTCGCGAAATTTTAATAGTAAAATTAAAAGATTAGGGTTTAGATTTGGACCCGATAATAAGTTATCATTTAGAGAGTAGCAATTTTTTTCTTTAGCCGAAGCATCAAAAACTATCCGTAACTTTGTAGTTTGTTTATCATTTCTAATTACTGGATGATGAGGTAAGTAATAAACCATATTTGGAACTATTGATTTATCATTAACAGGTTCTATTATTCCTTCTGATAATTGTTCCTTAAAAATACTAGCATAATTATCATGCAAAGAAGGATTTTTATTAAAACGCGATGTTAAACTAATTAACCTTCTTTTAGATAAATTAAAATTGTCAGAAATGTTTACCTCATCTTTAAATGGTAATTTAACTACGTATCTGCCATCCTGAAATTTTATATTTTGTTCAAACTGCTTTAAAGTTTCTTGCTCTAAAGGTGTATTCTGAATTTTATCATTTATGCCTAAGCTTTCAATATCCCAAAATTTCCGTAACTGTAAATTTATATCATCACAAGAATTATTTTCATTAGTTAATTCCTCACAATTAAATTTTTCCTTACAATAACATAAATTTTCAATGATAGAGTCATTTTTTAAATCTGAATGAGTAATCCCAGTTACGCTTCCGCCGAGTAATGTTTCGACATAAAACAAATCTTTAGTCAACTCCTTTATGTACCCAGTGTGGAGTTTCCAATAATAATCTGCTCCAATTAATATATCAATGGAATTTATTCCTTTCGAAAGACATAAATCAGAAAGAGCAAAATCCTCAAGCAGCAACTTTATTTTATTATTATGAGGTGGGAAAGATGCACGTGTTATGGTACTTGAAACCAATAATTCAAACTCTGACCTTCGAGTAGGATATTTTTTATTGCTTATACTCGCCTTTACTATATCAAATGTTTTTTCTTGCGGTTCACGGCTTCCAAAAGTATAAACTAATAAATTTTCCTTTCTTATTATCGGGAGATTAAGCTTTTGAGCTAATTCTCTAGTAATGAATGACCTCATCGATGCGGAATCAAATAAAATATTTATCTCCTGCGTTTTGTCTGCGAAATGCAAATTCGCAACACATGTTTGTAAAAACACTGATTGAAATTCCCCCTTTTGTCCCTCTTCGACATGAGAAACGCTGGCTACGACTGTATTTTTCTCTGCGGTTTCTTGCGAACTTTCGTTTTGAGTTTTCGGAATTCCAAAACAAATTATTTCGTGATGAGATTTACTATTACATTTTTTACAAGGACTAATTTTACTCCTACATTGTGAACTTAAATGTGATTTTCGGAAACATTTAAAGCAACGACCTTCGCGCATTAATCTATCTCTTTTTTCAGAAACCGACATTTTTTCACAAATAAATGAATCATGTTCTGATTTACAAAAAACACAATTAAATTTTACATTAGTAGCCAATGCTGAAGCTGTGGGAATATTTGATCTGAACTGTTTTTTGTGGTTTATTACTTCCCTGGGATTATAATAGTTATAGTGTTTATTTTTCTTAGCATTATCGTGGAATAATGTAGATGATTCGCGTACTTGAATTTCTTCCTTAATAAATTGAATTAATTCCGAAACATTAAATTCTGATTTTGATTTTCGTTTGCGGTTGTATTCTAAAGTTAAATCTTCTGGTATTAGTTTTAATAATATAGGGCATAATAAGTGTCCATATGTTCCAGAGACTACATTTAAGCTTTCTAAAGATCTAATGTTTACTTCTAAATTATCATATAAATTCCGTAATGCTCTAATATCACTAGAATTTTTTACGGGATCAAGATTTAATAGACGATTCATATGACTATTAATCACTAAATCTTCGCACCCAAATTTATCTTTTAACAATTCTATACTTTTCATATAATTTTCTTTAGTTAAAGCAAACCCTTTAATAGCATTTAGTGCAATTCCACCCAGTAAGCTTTTTAAATAAGTAAATTTTTGTACCTCAGTTAAACTTTCATTTTCATGGATCGCGATTTGAAATTGATTCCAAAATTCAAGCCATAATGTTGTTTCGCCGTAAAATTTATTTATGCTTAGTTTTGGGAGTTTAACTGCATTACTGTCTGGAACAAATTTAGATTTTTCATATTGTGCGCTGTTAAATGATTCTTCTCCTCCTCTACTTTCTTTATTATTTTCTTTCAAAAATCTTGCGATTCGAGATTGCCACTTTATTATTTTTTCAGAATAATCTTCAATTCCAATAATTTCAGTTTCTATTTCCTCACTTTCAATTAGTGGTTCAATTCGATTATTTATTGCTTTTAAACTTTTATTTTTATCTATTAACTGTTCCTATTAATTCTTCGATCTTTTCTTTAGTTTCCACATTATCATCATTCATCAAATTTTCGATCTTTGTTATTAATCGAGTGGTTAAAGAGCGAATTGTTTTTCTTTTATTTTTCAAATCATCGTATGAATCCATTATTTAAATCAAGTGCACTCACCTTTAATCAAATTCTTAGCTCCAGGTTGGTGCGCCAATATTAAATACGGTGATATGATCTCAGATCTCGGGGTTTTCAATCATAACAAACGCCTTTTAACATAAGATATATTTAATAACAAAAGGATGATGATAATGGTACAGTGTCATGGAGGAAACTGATTAGAACACTAATGATTTTACATTACTGCGCAGAGCGCCATCTATTGAGCTTTAGAAATTATAATTAATATGGAGAAATAATATTAACACCTCCTACATGTTGAAAAGAATGGGGAACTTATATTGAAGACAAGAAGGTATGTCAAAATATTAGAATACACTGTACACAATATATGCATAGAAATAAAAAGCCCCTAAAAATTCTAATATTTTGAATAACCAAATTCGTTTAGAGACATAAACAGGGCGTTGATTATCAGAGATTTCTTCTAAATAAAAAAGTGGCAATCAAGACCCAAAAAAAATCATTAAAATTAGTGAGAGAACCTACTATAAAAGAAAAAACTGCAAAATATATCAAACAGACATCTTTTTATTGTCTTGTACTCACTGAAAATTCTGAAATATTTAAGTTCACAGCAGGATGTTTGTTGAATTCTGAAATATTTAAGTTTACAGCAGGATGTTTGTTGAATTCTTAAATATTTAAGTTTACAGCAGGATGTTTGTTGAATTCTGAAATATTTAAGTTTACAGCAAGATGTTTGTTGGTAAGAAATTTATTTTAGTTTTGGAAAAATTATCTTCGAAATTTTAATTGTCAGTTTTTTCCTCCTTCTTGAACTTCTATATTTAATTGTTTGATATACAATTGCTTTCATTGTTAAAAATATAAATTTACAAATTTTCATACCTTTCTGTTTTGAATCCTATTGTTTTAACTTTCAAATATATGCAAACATTCTCTTTAATTGATAATGACTAATAGCTAATGACAAAGAGAAATTTATATAAAGTAAAATTTATGTTAACATATGTTTTGAATTCAATAGAAAATGTAGATTCATAAAAACAAAATGCCTGCATATGTTAAAAATTAAATAAAATAAAATAACAGTATCAATGATAGATCAAAATCTTTCTATCTTAATATTATAATTTTAAAAGAATTATTTAATTTTGTGAAAATTATTCGGTTTAAGATTTCTTCAGAGAAATTTGTGTACGAATTGTGATATGAAAAATTGAAGTGGTTTCTTCCATTGCATAGCGGTAAAAATAAATAAAAATATTCATAATACAATTTTTAATTTTATTATGAAAATCAAACTATTATTATGAAAACATATACTTGAATGAAAATAAAGAGATGTCCAATTTAAACAACACAAGATCTGCTCTTCTTCTAGTAGTGTCATTATATTTCTCATCATATTTTTTAAATAAATAATAAAAGATAAAACAAATCATAATAAAAAATATATAATTAATTTCTCTTGCATTAGAACATAAAAATTCATTAATTAGTTATAAATGGAAATCAATCACAAGCTAAATAAAATACTTTAATATTTTTAACTCAGCTTCTGTAAAAAGTCACATAAACTGGTAAAAAATTTGCACACACATTCTGTAAAAATTAACATATAGTATGCTCATAAATTAGCTACTTAATGAGATAAACTTCATGCATATTAAAGTGATTAGCAAATTTTAAAAGATAATAATATTTTTTCAACAACATTCAGATCATAATGCAAAATGGAACTCACTAGTTTCTCTTTCTTTTGATACTGAAAAGAAATTAAATCTGGAATATGTTGATTTCTAAGATGACAGTGCATCTTAATAAAAGATCACATTGGGTACAATATACATAACTAAACAAAAGGACCCAAATGGATTCCAATATTTAGATTAAGTTCCAAGCATGCTCGAAAATAATCCTCCCAACAACTGGGGATTTGGTATCAGAGTATAAACTAGCTAGCAAATATAAATTAAGATTAAAAAATCAATATAAAAAATTATGACAAGATCCATCTGACAAAACTACTTCAAAATACGAAACTAACTAGTTCAAAAATACATTGAAAAGGTGTCTAGACATATGCTAAAAAAATAAATCAGGAAAGAAATAAAGTGAAAAAAATTGAAATTCATTAATAAAAATAAAATGCACTGAATAAATATCCAGCAAGTGCTAGAAAAATTCAGTGGAGATAAAAAAAAAAAGATTGGTTAACAAATAGATTACCACAAAATAAAACTTCAGATACCATACAAATAAATTATACCAAAGAGAAAGAACAATCAAAAAGAAAGGGTACAAATAAAGTAATAAATAAATTCACTCTTAACAAAAAATATGTTTAAAAAAAAAACCCACGTAGATGCCAGAAAATTTCCACCAGGAGAAAATATCTGAAAAGAATAAGTAATCAACAAACTATATTAAAAAAATACTTAATCAGGCATATATTACATAAATTATAGTAGAAGGAGAAAGATAGTCTGTAATAAATAATAGTAAATAAAATTTTAAATAAAAAATAAATTCATTTGTAACAGAAAATATACTTAAAACTATAGGCATATGATAAATACCATGGGAAAAAACAATTCAAAACAAATGGTAACAAACAAAATATTAAATAAATAAATTTGTTTATAAAAAACATAACATAATTAATACAACAATTCAGCAGGTGCCAGAAAAATTCTAACGTAGAAAACGAAATTTGAAAGGAATTAGCAATTGGTAATTCATTATGAAGAGAAAAGATTCAAGTACAGTGTAAACAATTTCGAGCTATGTTGCACCAAACATTGGTATTCATTTACTGGTTACATAAGTTAGTGTTCAGATTTACTATATACTGGAGGAAGGTTGCATCATGATTTGGTATTTTTGACGAGAACTAAAAGCAAGGAAGTTTGCACCATTATTAGG
This sequence comes from Parasteatoda tepidariorum, assembly GCF_982258835.1. Taxonomy (NCBI): domain Eukaryota; kingdom Metazoa; phylum Arthropoda; class Arachnida; order Araneae; family Theridiidae; genus Parasteatoda; species Parasteatoda tepidariorum. Next base: position 27,449,122 of record NC_141756.1, read on the forward strand.
AATTTTTAAAGTGCTAAAACGCGGGATAAGGTTGCACCATTATTAAGTATTTTTAAAGCGCCAAACAGCAGAGAATCTTAGCATCATTATCAAGTATATATTTCTACAAAAAAGCGAAGATATTTTAAATCAAATTTTAGTTTAATTAGTGTTTAAATCTATAAAAGTTGAAAAAAAAACTATTTTTATTAAAACGATGTATGTGTTACGTAAAGTAGCCAGAGAATTTATACCAGAGATAGTAGAAATATGGGAAAAAATTAAAATTAGTTAGCAAAAAAAAAATTAAAAAGAAAAATTCCGATATTAAAAAGGAAGAAAAATTAAGTTAGTAAAAAAAATAATTATTTTGAAATAACTAATAAAAAAAAAACTAAATATGTAACTAAAGCAAAACTAATAAGAAATAATGGTAGCTATTTCTAAAGTTACAATCAAAATAAAAATCAGAAAAATTTATTATAACGCAGCGCTATAGACTATAAACAAAATAAATATTCTATTTATGAGAGAAATATTTTAAATATTTGCTAAGTAAATAGAAATAAGAGGAAACAAAAACTAGGCAAATTGAAAAATTGTTGCTCAGGTGAAATCATATTAAGTATATATCTGAAGAAAAAGTGAGAGAGCTTAGAAGATTGATGAGGTTTTATCTTCTTAAATCTTGAAAATTCTTAGAGAAACTTTTATTAACTTTCAAAAAGTTAGTGATAAACAAATAATCAAAACTGAGTTATAAATTTTCATGTAGTATTAAAATTCAAAATTTACATGCAATGTTTGAAAGTTTAGATAACTTTCTTACTGCTTTTGTTTTTATTGAAATTGAATGACTTAATCTTATTAGCTCTATCACAAAAAATGCATTCTTGTAGTGAGAAAAAAATTTATGACAGATGGTGTAAAACTGTTTTTATGTTCATCACATCCCAAGAAAGACAATCTTCAATTTTGTCACAAATGGAATTAAATGTGTTAACATTAACACCATTTGATTTCACATCACTTGTGATTCAAGGGTTTGAACATAACACAAAAACACTTTTAGAAGGTGTAACAAAACCACCATAATCTTTAATGTTAATGAGTTTAGGTATAACCAGTTTCAATATTGTCGGTTAACATTGCTTGGCGAAGTGAACAATTTGTGAATTTGGATGCACGCCTAGCAATGTAACCTAGCTGTAAGGTAACCCAGGGCTCGAAAAATCTCCCGTCCTCGGCGGTTCAAAATTCCTCGCGGACGACCATTTTCCCGTTAATTTTCGTGATATATTTTCAATTTTTGTTATCTTACAAGAGTCTAACGCCTCACTTTTAAAATGACCCTCTAACCTCGAAATACAGCAACATACTGCGCATGGTGGAGTTGATGTTTTCTCTGTCTTGGAGTACTGCAGCGGTGAAAAGGGGCTTTTCAGCAATGAACTTACAAAAAAACACATTTACGTACTGGTCTTAAACAAGAAACGTTAACCGCAATTACGAACATCTACCTAAATGGAAAACCTCTTTCAGATTTCTGTGCAGAAACCTCTGTAAATCATTGGGTTGATAGTGGAACTGGCAAACGTATTTGATTCATTTAAAAAACGCAGTAGCATCGGATAAATTCACATGATAATTGACAGATAACTTGACCTTTGTTATTTAAATTATTTCATTAAAGAAATACTAGGTTTTACTATTAATAGTAACCTAGTATTTATTTTATTACTGTATAATGTAATCCCAGTAACTACTAATTCATTGCGCAATTTATATACATAAATGTTAATAATAAATAAGAGAAAATTATATTTTTATTTATTTAGAAGCGACGGGTTAGTTTCAAAGGAGGACGGGTACATTGTTGGACAAGCCGTCCTCGGGGACGGGTAAAATTTCTGAGTTTTTTCGAGCCCTGAGGTAACCTACAACAACATAACTTGAATTTAAGGCCGATGTGAAATTGTGATCACACTCTAGTGATAATCTGGATGGATACACAGAATCGTTTTACTTACTCCCTTTACTAATAAGTCAATCTTTCAAAATCAGTTTTTTTCCCATTAACAATTTCTTCAATTTACCAGTGAAATATCAAGTGATACACGAATCACACAAACAAATCTTAAGAGCGCATGCATTCATTATTGCACATTTTCTTTACAACAAAAAAATCACAATTAAATTAAAGTTTTAAACTTAATAAAACTCTAATTAAAAGGCAAGGATTGGAAGTGTAAAAAAATGTACAAAGTTTTATTCAAAGAACAAAAAACAGAAGTTGTAAGTCATTCTATCATTATTAATTGTAACTATTCGTACCCAAACAATGATTCCTTTATTAAATTTTTTATCATAGTATTTCATTTGCTGGCATTTAAGAAATATAAAGTTTTACTAAATATATTCAAATTTGTAATTAAAATCAAAATGCTTTATGGATAATTCAGCATATACATAATAGAGAAATATCAACTCTTAACAATTCAATGTAATATTATTCACTGAATAGATTATACTTATATAAATACTGAATACTATGACAAAATAAAAGGGATATTTTTTAGGTTGTTCTGATCAGAATGCATATTTTTTTAAAAAAAAAACAAATATACTACACAATAGAAAACACTAAGAATTTATATGATAAAAATACGCAAAAAAAGAACAAACAAAGAATTTGAAATAGTATGCAGTTTACTATTTCAAAAAAATGAAAATTCATGACTTTTCTCAAAAATAATCAACTTCTTGATAATTCCCTTTAATGATTTACAAATCGATCATATGTTAAAGAATGTGCAGCACGAAATTAGGAAACCAAATAATTTATAGTCACAAAATACCGACATAAATATGATATACATGTACCCTTATGAAAACGGAAGAGATTAGTTTTTTTTTTTTTTTAAATATTTGCAGTTGCTAAATGTTGGCGTAAGAATATACAGACTAAACAACTTAATGTCTACCATTACTCAATTAATACATTGAAAAAGCTAAAAAAATTATTCGGAATAAAATGGCGTACAACGGAAACAAAATTTACCTTTGGTGTACCAAATAAAGGTGAAGCTTTCTTTCGTTCCTTTTTTAATTTATTAGTATCCGAAGTGTACATGGTCTTACAACCAGGGCAAAAACATATTCGTGGCATTATTAAATAATCACCAAATGATAAAAAGCGCTATTTATTTCAATGTTCCAATTTGCTCACTAAACAACAACCACAATTCGTAACGAAAACTATTCAAATATAACCACCGAAAACCAGAACACAGCATTAACTGATTGATAACTCTATGATTGTACTTATTAGCCAAGAACGATCCTTCATCGGTTGCGAGGTACATTTAATTCACAGTATAGTTTTTAATAGTGTTACATACTTCTCGATGATAAATATAGGTAGTATCTGGGTAGAATTTCTATTTAAAAAAATTAAATGCAATTTAAATGTGTTGAAGAATAAGTTTTATGTTCTTTAAATTCTCATAAATAGAAATTGGACTTATAAAATAAAGCTTTGAAACAAAATCATTCGACAAATATTAATTTATTCTGCTCAATTTCCATATAATGTAAATTGTACAAAATGTATAATGCTGAGAAAATAATGGAATTTTTTTAAATAAACTTACTTGAAACATTGCTATTCCTTACGATAAACGTTAAAAAGGAATAAATAGGTTATTCGTTTAAAATTCGAATAACGTATTTCAAAAACAAAATTTCTGTTGAGGCCACGAATTAAGCATTCATTTATAGGAAGTTTGTATTTTTAAAATAGTAATAAAAAACATAGGCGATAAAAATATTTTAAATGTTTTAGCACAAATTGCAAGGCGACAGAAAAGTATTACAATAATTTATTCTAAGTTTCCTAAACTGTAGGTGGCGACCCCAAGACCTGCAGCAGAGATCGTAAAAAATTTTACCAATTTGATAATCCTTTAAGTTCTTATAACAATTTTACAATTAAATAAATTCTTACCCAATGTATCTGAAAATAGATATAGAAATATTTGTTGAAACAAGTGAATTTTTCAGTGAAAATCATCAAATATGTCACCAAAAAGAATTATACCAAGTAATTAAATTTATTTTTTTTATAGTAACATATTTTTAAGTCTGTTACTTATTTCCAAGTCTCACATTAATCTTTGTCTTAAAATTAAAAAGTTAAGTTGACGAACTAAAACTACATTAGTATATTACAGTACAAGTGTAGAAATTTACTATTTCACTTGTGTAGGATTTGCGTAATGCTTATGGGGTCCCACAAAATTTTCATAAATATTACGGGATTCCTACACCAAAAAATTTAAGAAACCCTGTTTTAGTTAATGAAACTGAATATTAAGAAAGAAGTTGAAATAAAACACTGAAAAATCAAAATTTCCTTCTATTAAAAATTTATAAAATAAAAATAGTAATACTTATCCAATTAAAAACTACTCTAGGAGATTTCGTTCTCCATTAATTGTGGCACAAAATAAATAAATAAAATTTTTTAAAAATATTTAAATATAAATAACATTTTGTATTCTTTGAATAAACTAATTATAGTTTAATGCAAAAACTCTTTGGTGGAATTTATGTCCTGGTCTTCTTTTTTTTTTTTCAGTTTACTTTTCTTATGAATATTTTTTTTCGGGGGAACCAGGTTTAGAATTGTCATTCTAATTGCTTGTGTTTTCCAAAGAATTTTAAAGCTAGATGAAGATTTAGTTCATATAATTTCTTGCTCACATGGATAACGATGCATTTCATCTCTTGTTTAGCGCTTTGACACAGAGGGGGCACCTTAATATCTTCCATATATTTCTCGTTTTCATATAAAAATCCACAAAAAAAATTCTTGCAGAGTAATGAAATTTCAGTAATGCCTTTTTCTGAGTACCATATTTGATTGATTAAAGTTTCAAGACCATTGGTTAATGCAATTTAAGATAGAGAAACCATTTCAAATGTGAAATACTGGTGCATTAATAACCGGTGTAACCACCAGAATTTTGAAGGCAAGCATTGTGTCACACAGATACCGTAAGTCATTTTGTGAGATGGAGCTCCTTGCCTGTTACACCTGGTCAGTTAATACGGGGATAGTTAATGCTGGTTGCAAATAACGCTGAAGTTGTCGTCTAATGATGCCCCATACGTGCTCGATTGGTGAAAGATCTGGTGATCTATCAAGCCAAGGCATTATACCGACATTCTGTGGAGCATGTTGGGTTACAACAGCAGTATGATGGCGAGCGTTATCCTGTTGGAAAAAAACCTCTTGAATGCAACATGAAGGGCAACAAAACAGTTTGAGTCAAGGTGCGTGGAATAACCCTGAGAGTACACCATCTGTCATAGGAAATGGCTCCCCAGACCATAACTTCAGGTATAGATCCAGTGCGTCTAGGCCAGAGACAGGTCGGTAGCATGGGTTCACATGGCAGAACCGACTTTCATCAGAAAACGCAATAGATCGCCTCTCTTTCCCCCATTGAGCTCAGACTCGACACCACTCACGTCGTAAACGGCAGTGGTGTGGAGTGAATGGAATGTAAGCTACAGGGCGCTTTGCTCAGAGTTATACTTGAAGTAGCCGATTTCTAACAGTTCACTGTGTCACTGCAGAGCTACTTGCAATTCGAATTTCTGATGCAGACGCAGTACGGGGGAGGGCCACAGTCATACACGGTGGGTCTTCCTTCTGAGTAGTGCCACTAGGCTACCCTGAAGACTGCTGTACCTTCTCTTGACCACTGTTTCCAACAATCATGCACAGTGAGCCGTAATGGCTCAGTCGATAAGGGGTTCGAATCCCAGCAACAGTTCCGGCTTGCAACTACCACAGAGCTGACGTAAAATATCCTGAGCGGTAGACGGATCACGATTTAGAGTCAGTCCCCTTGCCGTCAGGCTACCCATGGGAAGTTCTCGTGGCCTTCCTCTCCATGTAACGCAAATTTGGTTTAGTTCTATCCAAAGACTTCCAACAAGGCAAATTTCTCCTAATAATTGATCCAGGAGTTCCCTGGTTGGGTTCAAAATTGCAAGGCTACGGAGTTGAACGTTAGCTGTTGTAAACTCAAAAAAGTAGGGTCGGCTGTTTAACGACAGTCATAAAATAAAATAAAATCATTCGCCGTTGATACATTTCTCGCCGTCTTTCTGCAATATCGTAGCAAGAAAATCCAACTTCTGTCAGATCTATTGCACGACCACGTTGACAGTCAGTGAGCTGCTGATAATGGCTTCTTCGTCTTTTTAAAGGCATTCTTGACTAACAGCAACTTACTATTTTAAATTTAATGAAAAATAACGCTTCCGAACTGTAGAACACGAAAGCAATTCTGATTTGCATGTTCACAGTGGCACTACTAGCCCCAAACTTATGCATCAAGCGCGAAATTTGAATCGACATCATCTTTTAGATGTACTACAAACAAGCCAACCAAATTTAGTTTATCAAGCACAACTTTTGTTCCTGGGACTTTTTTCTCTCTCTGTGTATTGGTACTAGAATATAAAATCCAAAAAATTAGTTTTGAGAAGTTCTTTATTTCCTTCATATGAAAATATTCAATTTTGCAAATAAAATAAATTTTAATGATGAATAACTGTTAGTCGTAAATCTAAAAAAAAGCATATTTGAAAAAAAAAATTGTTTGGAAGAAAAATTATAGCATATGCTAGCAATTTAGCATTTTGATGCAAGTAACTTTGCTAACATTTTTTTTCATTTTTTTTAAAAAAAAGGGAGATTAAGATTAGTAATTTAAACAATACTTTAAAATTATTTATCCATCATTAAAAAAAATTTCAAATATTAAAGAACTTTTTTTTATGTTTTTATGAAACAGCTCTATAAAAAAAAATGCCATTTTCATTATAAGTGAAATATAGGATTGTCCAAAAACCGTAACTTATGCAACGCCAACAGTTTTTCCCTTAAATGAATTGCTTAAAAATTAAAATGATGAGGTTGAATTTGCACCACTATGCTATTTCAGATTTTTTTATTGTTCCATTTCAACAATCAGACTGTCCTTTGACCCCCCCCCCTATTATTCTATGCTTTCTAATATGGATTTTAAGTTTCTTGAAGATTATTTTCAGCGGGACTAGCGTTATTTTGCTATCGTAGTGCATTAAATTTCGTGGAGATTTGACGTTCCTTGCAAATTATTTACCTAGGGACTTCAGCTAATTAGTAGGAATCGTAGTACATTATTTCGTCACTTTTTTCTTCTTTTGTCTGTTGGGATTTAACATTCCTTGTCAATTATTTTTACAAGGCTTACTTGGCGATCGCTGTTCTTTTCATTTATTTTTACCTTGAATTTTCGTACTGAACTCAATCGATTAATGAAGAAAAGGAATAATAAAAAAGAAAAAGATTTTTCATTTATTTTAAGCGGTACAATTTAATTGCTGTATTTTGTACACTGCTACCGTGCTGTCCCTACCAAAATTATTAGACGCAATGTAAGATTCCGTCGCACACTGATTAATTTTTTACATATTATTTTTCTTGTAAGTAATCGATGAAAAGTAAATACGCAGAGAAAAAAAGTATGGTAAAAACTACAAAAACATGGTAAAACTTACCGTCTTTCTGACACTCTGAACACCAAAAGGCTCGGTAATTTTTATCGAAACACTGTGGTAATGATTTTGGTGAAATTAGCAATAAAATATGGTTTCATAATATGCAATCAAATTAGGTAAATGAGAAAAGTCGATCATGATACCTGCGAGCATGGCATAAAAACCATTTATTCGGCTAAATTTAAAAAGTTTCGCCTTTTTTACTGAATGTCTGGTAATAACAATCTTAATTTTGAAAACTAGAATTTCCAGTTCTCTGTTACCTTATTAACGGAAAAACTACTATATATATGGTTTAGACACCGTATATTTGAGTTTTATCAACCAGAATTATGCTATTCTTTACCAGAAACGTCATTACATTACCATACAGTTCGGTAATTTTACCAGATTTTTTTTTTCATTTATAATTAATTTACTTTCTACTTAACATAAAATGGTAATTAAATATCTTTATTACAACCTGTAATATCTCTTTATCTATAATATAATAATCTTATCTGTTATCTACATATATTATCTATATATAATAATCTTTTGTGTACTGTGAATTAAAAAACATTATTCTGAAAAAGTCTAATAACATTTCAAATTTTGTATTTTGACTCTTCTGTTTAAGTAGTTTCTATACCTTACAAACAATTTATCTTCGATTTACGTAGTTACGTATGTACCTTACAAAATTCAAATATATCGGACAATTATTACGTATCATATAAAGATAAAAAAAAAAGGTCTTCATTCGCCCATTACTAACGTTTTGACCATAAGTTCTTTGTCATTTAAGTTCTTAAGACCTTAAGCTCCTTTTTTATCATATAAAGATAAAAAAAAAAGGTCTTCATTCGCCCATCACTATGTTAGAAAGCTAACGTTTTGACCTTAAGTTCTTTGTCAGTTAAGTTCTTAAGACCTTAAGTTCTTTTTTTATCATATAAAGATAAAAAAAAAGGTCTTCATTCACCCATCACTATGTTAGAAAGCTAACGTTTTGACCTTAAGTTCTTTTTCAAATAAATAGAAGAACTAAGAAAGTTTCATTACATTTTGTAATTAATGGAGTAACTAGCCAAATTGGCTGTAATGTTATGTAACACATTTTTTTTTACCAAAATGAAAGTCTCAAATTTGAGACGAATAAAAGTCGATTTATCGAATAAAAAAGTTTCATATTCGATATTTTTAATTAGCAGTATATATAGGAGATAATTAACCTAAAACTGACAGTAATGCTAAATAACATGATTTTACCAAGATGGAAGTCTAAAATTTAGACCTCATGTAAATAATAAATTTTTAAGTCAAATTGGGACATTTTCTTAGGAGAATCTAAATCTTTAATGTAAAATGGAGGTTCCTGTTTATGATTTTTTAATAGCTGCCGGTACCACTCCCAATGGAGGAATTGAAGCCATGTTCAAATCATTTTTATTTGTAAAAAAAATTGTCTAAAGATATACATTTTTGGACTTTATGAACTTAAAAGGAAAACCCGACAATAATGCATTAAAAAGGAAATTAAAACATTACAGTGATTACCTACTAATGCCATATCCTTTTCTTTATTTATTTTTTTCGATAGTAATCTCAACACAGTTCGGAAATTTCTATAAATCAATGACTTGAACAAATTTTAATCTAGAAGGGCACGACCTGCAGCAGATTACATTCATAAGATTCCAGATTACAATTATTTGTTCAAGCTCAACTTTTGTAACTTATTTTGAGCTCAACGTTCACTTACTATGTTTTAAATATACCTCCTTTAAAAAGAGAAAAAGAAAAGGTGAATATTAAGAAAATATAAATTTATAAAAATACATTTATATATTATTAAAAAATTTTATTATTTGTAAATAATCAAAAAGTAGTATTTCCATCAAAGAGAGAAGTAAAACATTTATAATGAGTATAATGTTAAATGGTAAAACAATTCAACACAACAAGCATTATTATTTCTGCACGTACAAAAGAGTTTGTTTCCTACAACTCTTCCTTTGCAGCAGGAATTTTTCTTTTTTTGCCTGAAAAAGAAAAAAAAAATTGATTTTATTATCAAATTCTGAGAAAGATCAACCAGTGTGCTAACTTGTTATTTTTTGAAGTGATACTTCTTATGCGACTTCCAACAAGGTTGCGTTAAACGTTTAGCGCTACATTTTTATTGGCCGGGAAATCACGTGGTAGGATCCAGTTTTCCCTCATTCATTTCCATATTGTTTTGGTTCTCACTAGCATAAAAATAATAAAGGTCATAAAAGGATTGTTTTTCTATAAATATTTTAGTTTGATTTGATACACATATAATTTAATAGGGTAGTATTTTTTATTTTCAAACTTAGTGGTTAACAATTGTAAGAAATTAGTGAAAACAATCCCACGGACAATGTGACGGATTTAAGGTTATATGAAGGTATGTCTCTTATGAATATCAATTGATTGTTAGGTTTTCTCTTTTCTAATTGCCATTTATATTTCACCAAATGCAGCCATGAGGGACATTAAATTATTTATTGCTAAATCTTTATTGCCACTATCCACTGCAGGTTCACAAGCTCTGGCAGACGTTACTGGTGAAGAAATTGATTATTGAGAGCGGCCTGTGATCCTTGCAGGAGATTTTAATGTGAATTTCTTGTTACCTGAAGCCGAAACATTATTAACCTTCCTTAAAGACAAATTTGGATTGGAAATGATAAGTGGTAGGAATGATCCAACAACCAAAGGGGTAACTACCATTGATGCAGTTTTTTGCAAGAAATATTGAAAAAATAGAACTCAAACATTTCGTATCTTACTTTAGTTATCATAATCCCATTGTAAATGTTATAGATTTGGATATTTCTCCACTCGAAAATGATAATTAAAAGATGCGATCAATTGTGAATTGTAAGCATTGTTAATAAAGTTTGTCTTAAAGAAACAATATGATTTCACTAAAAATCAATTTCTACCCCTTCCTATTTTCATTTCCACATTATGAAGTATCACTTCTTCCGCGCTGAGGGACTCCACTCCCTATTTTTTTTTTATCTATTTTGGAAAAAAAAAGAAAAGAAAACAAAACGGTAAATTTTCCATTGAAAAATTAGAGAGAGAAGAAAAACAGAAAATAAACCTGAAACCGGATCATGATTTTACGTGTATGTATTTGCTAATTTCTAAAAAGCTGATCAGAAACTAAGGATTTTGATAAATTTCACAGTTTTTGAAACGTTAATCAAAAGAATAAATACAAAAATTTAATATTCAGGAAACATATTTTACTATAACAAGGAAATAAGTATAATATCTATCTAATAGTATAAAATGCTAATGCCTATAGATAAAGATTACTTAAATTGATAAAATTCTGTTGGCAACAGAAAACTGTAACATCAAAAGAGTGAGCAATTAATTATAAGCGAGGAAAACAGAATAGCATCTAAATAAAAAAAAGACATATACTAAAAAAATAACACCAAAAACGTTTTTAAGCTAAATTATTTCCGTTTAGACATGCCATTTAAATTACCGTAAAGGGAGCTTTCAGTCATGACTTTCAATTGTGACATTCCTTTTAATTCCTTTTTTTTTTTATTTAATTTCAACAATTATTCAATTGAAGGCCTTAATTCCTCTTTTTAATTTTTACTCCTATTGTATCTTCAAACTTATTTAAAATTGTATGTGTACGTAACAAACGCTGGCAATATTCCTTTTCGGGCGGATGTAAAAGAAAATCACCCAACTCAGAAAACATAGATGTAAAAATAAAAATCACCAAGCACCAGTGATACTTAGTGAATCACGGTAATAGATGTTGCAGTTATCGAGGTACAGGTATAGGACAAAATAATAGGAACACCTGTGTAAGAATGGAGTCGTCCTTCGACCGTTCAACTAACGGCGGGCACGTGTAGCAAGAGTGTGCCACCTAGTGGTGGATACGGAGTTCTGAAGGTGGGTATTCATCTCGGACGTTATCACCGACAGTGTAGTCTTGCGTTTTTGAGCGAATATCCTCTTCAACACCCGTCTATGACGGTCCGACAACTTTGACTTCCTAGCGCTGTTGTGCTTCGCAGAAAACACCTTAAACAGCTTTGTGTATAGAATTCATTGGAAATCAAAAACGATTTCAAGAATGATATTGCTGCTAATTTATACAAGAAATAAACTAGAATACCAGCGACATCGTAGAGCAGCAAAGACAATTTGGAAAAAAAATGGTTCATCTTACAGGAAAAATTGAAGAACTCAGCAGCAGTTATCATGCAAAGTGACTGATGAATTTGATATAAATGCTGGCGTACAACTGGGTGATGCACTCTCGCCCCCCCCCCCCCGTTATTTATTTTGATTCTGGAGCATGTTGTTCGTCAACTTGACTTAAGAAAAAACATCCGCACAAAACATATTTGCGCTTAAGCCGACGCAAATAAACGAAAATAAGAATTATAAGAAAAAGAAAATCAGCTTTGAGCTCTATCACTAGATGCTTAATTAGAGTAGCAAAGGAGATGGGACTTATAATTAATGATAGAAAAATAAAGTACATGGAAAAAAGTAAAACTGTAAATGATTAGACAATGAAAGTTGCTTCAAATTAATTTGATATTAAAAGAGTGCATGGTTTTACCTACCTTGGATCAATCATCAAAAAAAAAAAAAAATAATCATTATTTTATATAAATAAATAAGTTCAATCATTATTGAAAAAAAAAATCAAAACTTAGCTGCATTATTGGTATGGGGTAAAGGGGGAAAAATTTTATAAAAATTAGGGTAATAAAGATATTAAGATAATTAGAAATATTTAAGATAGATTAAAGAAAACTAACAGCTGTTAAAAAAAAAACTAAACCAAAGTTGAAAGGTGGAAAAAATAGAAATAGAAAAAAATATCTTAACTGATAAAAAAAAATTAATGCTAAAAATAATATTTTCTGGAGAAAAAAAATATTGATAAAACGTTGAAAGAGAAATAACGCTATTAGAAAAGCTATTAAAAAAAGCAGAGCTATCATAAAAAAAACCATGAAAAAAAGAAAAATCGGTCTTAATGAAAGATTTAACGCTAAAAATCTCAATTCAACTTTTCACACAGCCGTATTTTTAGAAAAAAGTAAATAAAAAAGAATAACGTTCATTAGAAATGCTCTTCAAAGAATTCTGTCAAAATAAAAACGATGATAAAAAGAAAAGTTAATAAAAAAAGCAAAAGATAAGAAGAAAAAAATTTTTTTTTATCAGTTTTGAATTATAACTTTAACGTTAAGAATCACAGTTTTCCATGTTACTGATTACCGTCTTACCGTGCAGGAAAAGGAGACACGAAAAGAATTAAGTCTATTACAAACGATTCGTTAAAATGATAGGGATGATTTCCGTATCCAAATTGTTGCCAAACTTTGGCGAGATTCATACGAGTGCCTGCGGGGAGTATTTTGAGGAGGCGTGGTCAAATACGTCAAGAAATGACGTTTTCACATATCGTCAGAACTGGTATGGACATCCTTTCCCTCTTTGTTAGAACTGAAAATGGATACTATCAACACCTCCTAGAAAAGAGTAGGCCTCAGCACGGGTTATCATAAATATCCTTTAGTAGTCCAAACGTAATGACATATGTCGTATTTTCAACCACTGCGCAGCTTAGTACCCCGAACGTAATGACATCTTTCTTATTTTTCATCAACTGCGCAGTTAACTTCGTCACATCGGACTACTAAATTGATCCGTGCTGAGGCCTTCATACTTCTAGGAGGTGTTGATACTATACGAATATTAAAACAAAGAGACTTCGTTTTAATTCCAATATTTTAAGGTGTTTCAAGTTTTTGAAGAAACCAACAAAAATTGATACTTCAAAATTGAACACTTTTATAGCAAAATTTGGGAAAAGACCAATCTTTTAAATGAATATATTTAAAAAAATTTTTTAATATTTCTTTCGAAGATGCTAATTAGTGAATATGAATTGAATATTGAATGTTAATTAATGAAAACGTAAACTAAGTATTTAACTTAAAATAAAGAAACAGTTTTCAAAAAAACAAAAAGCGTGCTCCCCCCCTCACGCTACGCCATTGTTTCAAAAAATGAAGGTACCGTGTGCAAAAAATGCCTCGAAATTGAATTTACACCTGACTGACAACTACACTGCTCAAAAAAATTAGGGGAGCCATGTGCTCCCCTAATTTTTTTGAGCAGTATATATATACACTGCTCTAAAAAATTAGGGGAGCACATGGCTCCCCTAATTTTTTTGAGCAGTGTAGTATTTTTTTCGTAACAATTATTTTTTAATTGTTCCAGTGAGATTTTTTTTTTCCTTTGAAAACTTACTGGGAAAAACAAGAGATAGCTTTCAAAAGTTAAGAATTCTCAATAACAGTCGGTGGTGTCAATTGAGTTTTGATCTGAATAAAAATACATTTTTAAACAATTTATTGGTGTTAAATGCTGTTTTTGTTGTGAATAAATAAATGTACTATGATGAATGCATTTATTTTTTTACGCTAAATCCTTTGAATTGATCGGCAAAATAGTTTTGAAGTTATAGGGATTTTATGCACAAAAAGTACTATTTTGCACTTGTACATTAAGCTTCTGACATTGCTATCTGAAAAAATAAGGTATTGTAAAGACTTTTAAACTTTCTCAGAAAAGACTAGTAGCTTGCATCTTAAATTATTTATTCACAAGTTAGAGATGCACAAAACAGACATAAAAACGACACATAACAGACAAAATTTAACCAAGACATTTATCAAAATACCGCCATCATCATTTTTTTAATCTCGACTCCACTCTCTTTGGAAACAAAAAAAAACCTAAAAGAAAGTTAGTGTGCCATCTAGTGGTCAGTTTCTTACAGTCTTCCTCCCCTCATGAAAAAAACTTTTCTCGAAGGGAAAAGTTTATATTTTTCCTAAGATAAGTTCTTTGATTGAAAAATAAACAAATATAGTATTGAAATATAAACAAATATAGTTATGAAAAATAAACAATTACAGTATTGAAAAATAAGCAATTGCAGCATTGAAAAATAAACAATTGCAGCATTGAAAAATAAACAAATGCAGCATTGAAAAATAAACAATTGCATCATTGAAAAATAAACAAATACAGTACCAGTTCTATCTGAAAAATTAGCACCTTAAAATTTTTGCAAAGCACTGTACCTATCCCTACTATTCTAGATCAGGAAAAAATTAAAACACACATAATATACAAAATATTGAAACATTTATACAAATACTGGAAATTTAAGAACGACAAAGAAAATTTTTTTTTTTATTATTATATCTGAGATATTTTATGATGGTATATGATGATATTGATTTTAAGGGATTCGACTCAAACTATCAGCATTCTGATGTTGTTTTCCCTTACGATGTACAATCTCATAAATAATTGATTGCAGAATTAACGCCCATCTTAGAAGTCTAGGATTTGTTCCAGTGTTTTTTTCCAGCCACACTAAGGGATTATGATCAGTTTGTATAAGAAATTTTTTGTGTCCATCAAGAAAACATTTCAATTTTTGTACAGCAAAAATAATGGCGGCACATTCCCTCTCTGTAGTGCTGTATTTTTGTTCTATGGGTGAAAATTTTTTACTGAGGAACAGGATAGGATGTTCTTCATTTTCAGTCATTTGCGAAAGCACAACACCAATCCCAAGATTGGAAGCATCGCACTGAATGATGAAAGACTTTGTATAGTCCGGGCTATACAAAACGGGATTGTCACAAAGTCTTTCTTTAAGCTCCTCTAATGCCTTTTGGCAAGAACTATTCCAGTCAATATTTGATTTACGATTTCGGCCCTTGAGTAAATTTGTAAGTGGAGCTGCAATTACAGAAAAGTTTTGAATGTATTTTCTGTAATAGCCAGCTAATCCCAAAAAAGCTCTGACTTGAGACTTGGTAGTGGGTATTGGGAATTCTTTTATGGCTTGGACCTTCAGTTCACCAGGTGTTCTTAGGCCTTGTCCAACTAAATGACCAAGGTACTTTACATAAGCTTGGCCAAATTGGCATTTTGACGGTTTTATGTGCAACTTAGCAGCACTCAACTTGTGGAAAATGTCTTCAAGGTGTTTTAAATGTTCGTCCCAGTTTTGGGAGAATATGGCCACATCATCCAAATAAGGCACTGCATACTCTTCACACCCTTTTAATATACTTGCCATAAGCCGACTAAAATCATATGGTGCGTTTTTCAAACCAAAAGGTAAACGCAATGGCCTGAAAGTTCCGAAATTCGTCACGAATGCAGCATACCTTTGGGCATTTTTACTTAATGGAATTTGCCAGTAACCTCTGGTTAAGTCCAGGACTGAAATATATGTAGCAGCAGATACTTTCTCTATCAGCTCTTCTATATTAGGCAATGGGAAAAATTTTGTGCGGGTGACTTTATTTAATCGCCGATAATCAATGCAAGGTCTTGCTTCTTTGCCATGGGTTTCCACTAATATCAAAGGAGAAGTAAAATCTGACTCTCCTGGTTCAATAACTTTTAGCTTTAGCATCTTTTCTACTTCAGATTTCAAAATTTCAGATTGTCGGGGTGAGAATCTATAGGGTTTGGCGCAAATAGATTTGTCACACTCTAGTTGAATGTCGTGTTCAGTCAACGTTGTACATCCAGGCTCATTTGAAAAAATGCTGGAATATTTTCTAATTAACAAACAAAGTTCATCAATCTGATTTTCAGACAATCTAGTATTCGATTGAATATTTTGCCAAATTTCTAATAATTCATTGTCTTTAGATTCTAATTCGAGATGAGGAATTTCCTCGTCTTCTTTGGTTAAGTTGCTTTCAACACACAACAAGTTCACATTTTCTTCTCTCTGAAAGTACGGCTTCAGCATATTTGCATGATACACATGAGTTTTATCATTGTCTGCGTAACGAATGATATAATTGGTTTCCGAGAGTTGTTTAATAACCACTCCTGGTCCAATCCAATTAACAGACAGCTTATTTGGTTTGGATGGAGCAATGATTAGAACTAGATCACCTTCCTTAAACTCTCGCTTTTCCGCATTAATGTCGTACCACAGTTTTTGTTTCTCTTTAACTGCTTGCATATTCTGTATAGCAAGTTCTTGGCAACATTTCATTCTATTCAGAAGTTCAAAAACATACGAGATCACATTGTTTTCTTCGTCACCTTGTTCTGTTAAGTTTTCATAGAGCAATCTCATTGGAGTTCTCAAATTTCGACCATGTACTAGTTCCGCTGGACTAAATCCAGTACTATCATGAATAACTGTCCTCAACGCAAATAGAGCATGAGGTAAGACTTTCTCCCAATCTGTTCCAGATTCTAAACAAAGCACTCTAAGAATTCGTTTCAAAGTTCTATGCATCCTTTCAACTGGATTGCTTTGAGGATGTCTTACTGAACTTCTTACAACTCGAACTCCGAATTTGTCCAAAAACTCAGTTGTAAGAACACTCATGAATGATGTTCCCTGATCAGTTTGTAATTCCTTAGGAAAACCAAGACGACTGAAAATTTGTAGTAACGCATCTACAATTGTTGTAGAACACAAATTTGGAGTAGGTATTGCATCAGGATACTTAGATGACATGCATATTACCGTTATGATATATCTGTTCCCCGAAGTACTGATTGGCAAAGGTCCACAAGCGTCAACGTTCAACTTGGTGAATATTTCTGAAATTACAGGGACAATTTTCAACGGCGCTTTTTTCTTATCTCGAGGTTTTCCAACTCGTTGGCAATGGTCACAAGTTTTAACAAAATTTTCTACATCACTAAAACAGTTCGGCCAATAAAAAGTCTTAAATAAAGCATCTTTAGTTTTATTTGCACCTAAATGTGCAACTGTACCTTCATGACAAAACGTTTTTAGTTGTTCACGAAACTTTTCAGGAACGACTAATAGTTTTCTTTCCATTCCGTTTTTGTCTCTTTTCTTATAAAACAGCATGTTTCTCTCTAATACGTATTTGTTTGGTTTGGAAATCGTCTTTTTCGCTTCATCAATGAGAGGTTTCAATTCTTTACTATTATATTGTTCTTTGATAAACGCTTTTGGAGAAGTTTTTATGAGATCTTGCAATGACAGTTCCTTAACTACTGGTAGGACTTCTTCAATTCTCTCGTTATCTTCAGATGTGTTCTCATTCAGCTCTTTGTTAAGTTTATCGTCACACTGGATTTGGCTATCATTTTCAACATTTAAAAGTTTTTTCTGAGCTCTAGTTTGTATGGCATTTAACATATGTACTTGTAAATCTTCTTTAACTTTGCACTCTTCAAACAGCATGGCAGTTTTGTTTCCAAGCAGATATCTACCTTGATCTAAGGAATCTCTCAAAACTGCAGCTTTAGTGATTATGTGTCCCATCTCACACTCCAACTCAACTTCTACAAGAGGCAAACATGTCAAAGTTTCTTCCAAAGGTGTTCTTAACCAAACCTTTTCATTTGTATACATATGTGGTTTCACATACTTGTTGCAAATTAGATCTAGAGTTGCACCAGTATCTCTCAAAATTTTCATCTCAACTCCATTTACTTTACCCACACTAAGGTAACGTGACATCAGTTCATCAATACTTTTGTCAGCTACAACATGCGAAATAGATTCCTGAGTTTTCTTTAACTTATCACATTGAGGTCTAAGATGATTGCTAGAGCCACATTCATAGCAACGAAGGGGTTTTCTCTTTTCAAATTCTCTATCTCTTAGTTTTTCTTGAGATATTTCCGATTTTGTCAACAATTTCGGCTTGAATTCTTTTTTATTCTCGTTAAACTTAGAGTTCCAATTTTGGTTTCTAATATTAGAAAAATTCCTTTTGGGAAAATCTTTCTTTTTAAAACTCTCTCGAATACTTTCAAAATTGTCCAACTTTTCAGCTAATTCAAATGGAGTGATAAATTTCAGCCAATCTTCTAAGTAATGTTCTCTTATCTCCACAGGTACTCGAAACTTCAATTGCTCAGTTATTATCAGATCTTTAAGCTGCTGCAGGTTCTCAATCTTCAATTCAGTAATCCACTGGGTAAAATAACTAGACAGTTCTTGTGCATAATTTCGCCAAGATTTGTCCTGGGATTTTTGATGTCTATAAAAACATTGCTTTAATTTTTCACTATTCAGTTTATATCTTTTCAAGATAAGATCTTTTACAAAGTCATAGTTAATAGCATCGTCAGGTTTTTCTCTTGCCAGCATGTTAGATAATTCCCCAGGTAAAACCGCTAACAGATAGGCAACCCAATCCTTCTTTGGTACCTGAGCCATCTCTGCTCTTCTCTCAAAATTTATAAGGTAGAGTCCCATTTCATCGTGCTTTTCATCAAATTTGGGAGTAATCTGAGTAAGAGGAATTCGATGAGAATATTCAACTTTCTTTTCTGAATCACTATTTTGAACAGGATCCTTATTCACCAGTTCTAATTTTTTTACTTCCAGTTCATGTAATTGGGCTTCACGCGCCAATCTATCTTCTCTCTCTTCTTGTCTAATTCTTTCTTGTCTATCTATCTCATCTAGTCGAGTTTTCTCTTCTTGTTTTCTGTCCTCAATAATTCTATCTAGAATAATCTTTACTTCATCTTCCTTATAAGCCGGGCTGTTCAAAATTAAATTCTTAATTTCCACTACTTTACTAGAAGAGTCAGCATCCACACCAATTTCTTCACACACTTCTAATAAGTCAATTTTCTTAGCTTTTGCTAAGTAAGCCATGACTTAAGGATCAACAAAATCAGAATGCTTTAAATTTATTTTCTCTTTCTTTCTTTGTATTTTAAATTTAAGAAAATTATGTTATTTATTATTTTAATAAAATAACAATAAGAAAACTAAAACACCGTTCACAACCGAAAGAAAACTTTAAAATGCATTACGAATAACAATTCTAAGATCTATTATTTCGAAAAGATAACCTGTATTATGCAATAGTAACCAACTAAACATTTTTACGCTAATTTTTAATATACCATAAACAATGCAAAATAGTTTCAAAAACACTTTTTACATATTCAACAAATTGCATAAAATTTCACCCTACTTTCGAATTAAAATCGAAACGAATCAGTGAATAAACTCTATAATTACATACATAAACCTTCAATCAATAATAAATTCTCATGTTCACTTAAAAGCTTCAAATATAACCTCATATATATAGATTTTTTACAAAAAAAATACAATCTATTTAAAATTTATTTCACCATTAATTGAAGTTAGTTTTCAATACTACTAAATAAACAAATGCAATAAACTTTGTGCATAAGTCAACAAAAAATTATATTCCTGTATCATAGAATACTCAAGGATAATTATAGAAATATTAAATACAGCATTTAATTATTCTTTTCTTTAACTTACTAAGCAATAATCCTAGCTAAAACCACAATGAACAAAAACAAAATTAAATGTTCTTTTCAATAAGTAATAAATCGTTCTTCTTTTTTTTTTAAACCGAGATCCTTACTCAAATCTCATAAATTATTCATGAACTGAAACTTAACTCATCATGTTGATCTGGAATAAAAATATTACACATACATCTACATTGATGAATGAGTTTACTTTCACTTTCAATATAATTAAACACTATGCTCAACTTCCGTTTTCAAACACGTTTTACATCAGAATACACTGAATAAAACAATTTTGTATTTCTTTAAAGCAAACACTTTATAATTTCTGCTTTTTAAATTAATATTTCATCAAAATTTATGTGTAATAAATGTTTTAGTAGGGATAAGCAAGTGCGTTCAAATCAGAATCCAACGTTTAATACAAAATGTGAATTTAGATTTATATGACAGTATTTAAATTACCCAGATTTTAATACAAAAATTGAGTTTTAAAATACTAAGGCACTTTTCAGATAGAAAAAGTACTTACCCCTAAGTTGTTTCATTAAGAAGGCACTGACTATTTGTTCGTGCCGAACGCTGCCACCAATTTATTTTTTAGTCTGTAAAGACTTTTAAACTTTCTCAGAAAAGACTAGTAGCTTGCATCTTAAATTATTTATTCACAAGTTAGAGATGCACAAAACAGACATAAAAACGACACATAACAGACAAAATTTAACCAAGACATTTATCAAAATACCGCCATCATCATTTTTTTAATCTCGACTCCACTCTCTTTGGAAACAAAAAAAAACCTAAAAGAAAGTTAGTGTGCCATCTAGTGGTCAGTTTCTTACAGTATTGTTTCCTATTGCTATCTAAACAAATAAGATATTGCTTCGTATATTTTTGACGTTTAATAAGTATCAGTTACAATTTTTTTTTGTTTTGTTCAATTAAACAGTATTATAGTTGTATTGTAATTATAAAGAATAAACCTTTAACGTTTAAACTATTATCTTTGTCATATAGACTTAAGTTAATCTCATTTAAATTAGCACGAAAATAAAAAACTTAGAGAAATATGTTTCTTGTTTTTGTTGTTACTTATACTTTACTTGACAATGTCAGGTGCGTTAACTTGTTAAAATTTGAACTCTGTATACATAATCGTGGTGGCTTCTGCGCCATAACTTCGTAGATTAATATTTTATTTTATATCTGGGGTTGAACGTCTTTACGAATATAAATATTTAATTTGTAACATCGCAATCTTGAACCCAACACAAAAGACAAGGAAACTCTTGTATTTGCATTGGGCAAAATAGAATGCATGGAGACTTTCTGAAATTCGGGATAGAGACAACCCACATTTGCCTTATATGGAAAAAAAAACCTAAAACATCTTACGGGAATCCAGATGGTAATCAAATTCTCAACAATGATTAGTCAATTACTGATGATATTTTAAGTCAGCACTGCAATCAGTGCGAGCCGGGAGCAGAATTCGTAACGACCAATCATATCGATCTGAGGAATTTAAACCTCGGGTCGAGATGCGAACCCTTGAATCACTAAAACTCAGGCCGGGATAGCCTGGTCGGTAGGGCGCTGGGCCCAAGTCCAAGAGGTCGTGGGTTCGATCCTCGCCGGCCGAAGACTCCCCGTGTAGTAAATGGTGACTGATGCACGTTAAATCTGTCGAGTCTCAAAGTCCTCCATGTTCCCATAACAAATCAATACCTCTGGGGGTACTGATCCAGGAGTTTCCTTGTCTTCTGGATTGGTTCAAAATTGCAAGGCTTCGGAGTTGAACATTAGTAGTCGTAAACCCATTAAATTGGGTCGGCTGCTCAACGACAGTTATAAAATAAAAATAAAATCACTGCAACTCACAGACTAGTATGAGAACCACTGGCAAACAGCCTATCGAATTTGATATTATTCGATTTCGTAAAATGTATGTGAATGGATAGAAAGCAATGGTTCTAAAATGTCTAAATAGTCTTTTGTAAGCTAAAACAGGACGCTCGAAGTCAAGCAATTTCTCTTCACTTACAATGAAGAGGATAGTATGCTGAAGTTTTGATTATTTTTTAAAGACTTTCATTTAAAATTCTATTTTTACTATACTAGCAACGCTGCTACAGGATTTGATAATTTTTATTCATGCATATTATTCACGTCTAATTTAAATAGTTAAAATAAATTTTGTTAATATTTTTTAGCAATTTATTAATACCAATGGTAGATGAGTATAGTAACAGCTGGTAGATCAATAAACAATTAAATGAATCAACGATTTAATTATTAAAAAAAATTAATGAATAACCATTTCATAGAATGAGTCTATAAATTATTTTTTAAATCAATAAATAATGGGTTTTATGGTTATTTTGATTTACTATATCATCAAGTCTCTCATGATTCATTAATCCAATTTCCTTTTATTTAAATAACTCATTAATTCTCTCATTTACGGATTAATTGATGATAAATTAATCCGCTATTAATTGATTGATTCCCTGATCATTGTATCATTAATTTATCAATTATCTAATTTATAACTCACTGATTTATTGATACCTCAATTCATTCATTGATTTGCTAATGCATTGATTGGTTAATTAATAGATTCGCTGATTTTTGATTTGATTGATCACTGATTTCTAGATTTATCTGATATATATATACTATATATTATATATAATAATAATAATAATGAAATTCCGAAAAAAGGAAGAAAAACAAGTAATAAATATCCAGAAAGAAAAATATATAATCTTTTTATCAGCTCCCACGATTATATCCGCAAAAAGGAGTACTTTCTAATATTGTATCAATATAGCCAAAGCAAAATATATCAATACAATAGTGTGAGGAGCACTCAAAAAATAGAACCCTTTTTGTATTTATCTAATATATATGTACAAACATACATATACATACATGCTTCATTTTATTCTGAACTAATTTAAATATTGAATTAAAATATTATTTGTAAATGTAATATTTATATGTTTTGTTGGATAATTTAAAACGTACTGAAACAAGAGCGCATTTAAAAAGAAAATACAACTGAAGAAAAAGAAATAATGAAAAAGGTTACATCTATCGTAAACTAAACTTGGCGTGTCAATAGTCACGTGATAAATGACGCGAGAGCTATGACGCCCGAATCTAACGTAGAATCACGTGACACGAGACTCTTGTTCAGCCTCTTTAGTGAAGCTCCGCCCCTTCCCTGCAAACAGTTATGTTTTTGATGTGCTTCCTGGATCGCCTGCATTGAATTGCGCCTTGGCGAATCCAGTCGGCGTCACAGATCACGATACGGAAATATGCGTAATGTTTGGCAAAATATTCGGCCACCGAATATTCCGTAAAAGATTCGAATACCGAATACTGGCCACATATTCGTTTAATCTATACTTAATACACACAAAATTTAAATTAAGTTGAATTAAAATTACTCAGAAATTTATTTCCGGGTACAAACTCTGAGGGAGGGAAACACTTTATATATTTTTTGTATGTAATTCGTATTTATCACTCAATTATATTATATTAATTAAATTATATTAATTATTTTTACATGAATTTGAAGAGCCGACAGGATGTAATGCTGCAAAGGTGCAGAAAATTTTCCGCTAAAATTTAACTTTACATAGCAAAAAAAACATCCTTTTCCTAGCTATTTGAAATAATTCGCTTCGATTCCAGACATTTTCTTTCAATTTTTTTTAATTAAAATTAAATTTTAAAAAAATATACATTTTTATAAAAAGTTTAAAATATTTTAAATTTATCTGCAATATTATCATTAAACTGTTATGTAATTGTTGTTGAAATCATGGTAATGCATTGTACCGTTTCTAAATAATTTGTTTTAAAATATTGAATTATGCTTTTTTTCATATGGTGTTATTTTGTAAAAATTTCTGTTTTCAATTAGATTCTGATATTTTTGTAATGAACTTTTTAAATTGTTTAATGAAAATAATAGCTAAAAAAGCTTTCAGGAAATACAAATTTAAAGTTTTAATTATATTTAATTTAAGGTGTCGAATACTATTTAATCTTTTTTTCATAAAAAAAAAACTCAGCTTAAACAAAACAAAATGGTTTGTTTTTGAAATTCAAAAAAAAAAAATTACTTTCCTGGTTTTGTAATAAGAAATCTACAATTTTTCTGGTTTTTTTTTCTAAAAGACAAACAAATTCATAGTCTGACATTTAAATAAAATATTGAAGTATTTAAATAACAATTATATAGCTCTCATTCTTTCAATATTTGTCGTTATATTGTTCAATATTTAATATATATATATATATATATATATTAAAGTATGGTTAAAGTATGAAATCCGTTATTTTATAGAATACCTAGTTATTTCATAGAATAACGATCTGCAGCCCGTTAAAGTGTAAAATACCGTTCGGTTTCTACAGCTCAAAGTTTAGGTACTGGTCAGGGATTTAAAAAATGTTCCTGTAAAACCCAGTGTGCCAACTGTTTGCTTGTTGAAGACATGTTTTTGCTTTAGAAATAATGTTCTTTGTAATTCCAAGTGTCATTTTAGTAATCCTTGTTGCAACAAATGATTTTATGGTACGTTTCTATAAATACCATTTATACGCTGCATAAATTAGATAAATTGTTTCTTTTTCATTTTAATTGTCTATCATTAGTTTATTTATAGAATACCAAGTTATTTTATTTTAGTTAAATTGTTTATTTTACACTTTAACTGTCTCT
Source organism: Parasteatoda tepidariorum (assembly GCF_982258835.1). NCBI lineage: Eukaryota > Metazoa > Arthropoda > Arachnida > Araneae > Theridiidae > Parasteatoda > Parasteatoda tepidariorum. The sequence goes on from NC_141756.1 coordinate 27,473,831, forward strand.
CATTAGTTAATTTATAGAATACCTAGTTATTTCATAGAATAACTAGTTAAAGTGTCAAATTAATAACATATTACACACTTTAACGGACACGATCAATTATTTCATGGAATAACTAGGTATTCTATGAAATAACTGCATTATATACTTTAACTGTAACATATGTTAATATATATATATATATATAAGTTTATCACCTATTAATAATTAAGTTAAATTTTTTTGAGAATATAAGCCCCTTATAAAAGTCTGATTTTATATTATTAAGTAAATATATAATTAGTTCTAAGAAACTTACCAACAGAATAGTTGTTTTCAGATTTTAAATATTTCGAAAGCTTGACTAAAATTTCTGACGCTAATCTCATATTTTCTTCAACCCATAAACACCAATTGGGAGCAGATAAAATTTTCGAAGCTTTTTCCAAAATAAAATTTAAAGCGATGGTCTTCAAACTTTCATAGTTAATCATATCAGCCACTGTTATCACTTCACAAACATTTTCTTCTGAAAGCAGGGACAAAATTTTTGATGTGCATTTATCTTTTATATTCAATACTTGATATTTATCGGCAGCCAGCAAAAGATTTAAAGTACCTTCGCAGTCCATTTCATTCACAACATCGGTGTACATAAATTCTAGCAGGTTTTGCAAAGTCTTCTGATTTAAATCCTTTATTTCCACAATTCCAGATTGATTTTCAAGCATGTCTTGATCAAACATCGCAGAAAATACAGGAGATCGAGAGGCTAGAACGGCTTTATGGGCCAGAAAATCTATGTTGTTGACCCTCAGTTTTACGTCCGAATGTTTTTTGCTCAGGAACAGTTCACGAAAATCGTGTTGTAAAGACGAGGAAAAACTAGGCAGAGTTGCCGATTCTTTCTTAACAATCGAGCTGGCTGAGAGATTTTCAATTTTTGACCAGCTAGTAGATCTCTTGGAAATAATGCATTCAGAAATAAATGTATAATTGTAGGAAGGAGACCATGAATTTCCTGTGGACAAGTTTTTTATTCTAATCAATGTAGGAAGCACCCAAGGTTCGGTAGAATCAAACAAATGTAATTCACACATAGAAGCTAATTGTATGCCAGATGAGCTTAAAAATTTCATTCTGAACAATACTGTTTCATTCTGTGAAGATTCGTCTAACAATCGGATTCTTATTATCACTACTTCATCAGCTGCGGCAATCAAGTCGATTTTCAAGTTGGGCAATATCGAATTTGGATGGGATATGTTTTTAGACCAGTCGAAACATCCTACATTAGACACATGCCACTTAAAAGTAAATCGGTCAACATCTACAATTGTTACAGCCTCAGATTCAATACATTGTACTTTGTCTTCGTTTTCGCTCATGATATTGGTCATAACACAACGAATAATTAGAGTATCTTGGCTCCAGTTTTTCATGAGTTGATGTAACTCTTCTGTGCTTCCAAAACTACATCCCCAATAACCATTTTTTCTCAATTTACAACTTTTCTTTTCTTCAGTTTTTAGAACAGATCCTTCAACACTAAGTATTCCCAAAGTTACATCTAAAACAATTGATTTCCAATAATTATCAGGCATTTTTCTAATTAAGAAAGCAATAATCGTGTTTTCAGAATAGTCATTTTCTGAGTTTCCTTGCGGATAAAGACACAATTCCCAACTTTTGACTGGAAAGTTAGCCGAGTTAAAAGTGGGACTTAAAATTTTTTTATCATAAGCAGTACGACAAGATAAAAAGTTTTTAATTTTCCATGTAAATATACATTGGTTTTGTTTTGTAGCATCACCCATCCTTTTAATTATTCCGGCCGACAAGCAGTTGAACAAACAATAAAAAATATGTTAGCCTAACAGGAAATATTAAGCATCATACGTTTCGATTTGCAATTCTTATCGAAAGTAATTCTTTTCATACGGAAAGAGTTCTGAACACGAAATATCTCTTTTTTTTAATTTAGTTATATGACACGTGATCAAATTCCTTCATAGAAACGACGAAGAGGTAGTAAATCTAGGTTATAGGAAACGGAAGCAGCTCTTTTTCACCCTCCCAAACAACTTTGTATCGAGCTACAGAACTCCGCCTAACGGCCAGAGTAAAAGCTCTGGCAAAAACAAGTTCTGGGTGAGGGGGAGAGAAGAGTCTCCGTCTCTTTCATCAGGAGATGATAAATAATTTTAAGTACTGTAAAAACGTTTAAAGAAATAGTCCGTTTCATTTAAATTATAAATAATCTGTTGTTTTTCTTTTTCACGTAATTGATTCTATTGATTTCTCAGTGATTTCAAAGAATATACGTAAGATAAAGCAGGCCAATATATTTTTTTAAGATACATTTTATGATGATTATTTTATTGAAATTTTTTGGCACATAATTTTATAGGTTCGTTTCAATTTCATTTTTATTATTTCAGACAAGTCAAAATTATTATTAAATATTGCTTGGTTTTTATTTTTGAGACTTTGTTTTATAGTGATGTTGTAGAATTTTCTCAGGGCTAAACATACATCATGCAAAAACAAACATTTATTAATTTAGTTTTTTGGTAAAAGAGAAGTTATCTTTCAGCCTTATCATTATTGCCTTTTTTTACATTTTTCTAAAACAAATTCACAAAGTTAAATGCTATTTTAGTAGTTCAAAAATTAATCAAACGTAAAATAAAAATTAATTATGAATTCACTTGGATAGCTATTGATTTTAATTAATTGAATGTTAAACTTTGAAAGAACTGTATTAAAACTGTTTTTCTCTTAATACTTTTTAAATAAAAATTATGCTTTTATTGTCTTTTTTGATGAAATTTTTTAGTAAACTCTGCCTCTGTTCAAATAGTTAATTTTAGAAACTTTAACAACTTTTAATAAACTACATTGTCAAAAAAATAATAATAAATTTCTGTATAAAAAAAGGTAAGCATAAAAAGTTTAGGAAAACATGACTGAAACAATTAAATACTTTTAACATAAAAAAAAAAGAAATATCAATCTTTAAATTTGGACTTATATGCTGGATAACTACATATTAATAGAAAAAAAAGTCATCCCGTGGCAATTATCATCGGAAGAACACTCTTGCTTCGGCTTCATTAACTCTTGGCCAAATATGACTGACCCCAAAGAGCTGCATAGTTTTACTTAACATCAGCTACAATGGAGTCAATTATTTAGCAATACATTTTTTGATGACTCAAAGGATGATACTTCACACACTATTCATGAGGAAAAATCGCTCTAGGATCCAAAAACATTTAAAGTAATTTCAAATAAACTTAATTATGTATTTTCTTAATTATGTACACAAGAAAGTATAAATTAATTCACCACACTATAATTTCTTCAGCTTTAGATATCACTAGCTATAAAAATAATTAATACTTCAAACATGAAATCTATGAATGTCAGAAAATAGAAAATATTAAAGTTCTAGGGCAATGTCAGAAAAATCTAAAGAAGCAAAGAAAACTGCAGGTTAATATATCCTATTACAATTTATTCTTCACCTTTAGGAAGCACTGGCTATAAAAATAAACAATTATAATTATTTAATTTCTGAAATATAAGTTAATTTCTGAAACTAAATATATCTTTAAAGAGTTAATTAATAAGTCAAACATGACATGTAATAAAATGAAGAAAAAAAAAAAGTTCCTGGCAAAAGCCAGAAAAGAAATCATCTGTAAAGACCACCGGCTGGAAACGAAAATTGATTATTACTTCAAACATAAAATTTATAAAAGCCAAAAAATGATATAATAATAAATAAATTACTTATGCCAGAAAAAAACTTATACACCATATTGCAATCTCTACTTCATCTTAAGAGTAGATATAAATTAAAACCAGTAAATTTGTTAAACAAGAAATTTATGAAGGGCAAAATAAACACGAAATGTAAAATGTCTAGGCAAATGCCAGAAAAAAAAATTAACAGATTATTATTTCTTTTTCATGTTTAGAGACCATTAGCTATAAATTAAAATTAATAAACACTTCAATTAATAAACACACAAAAATATGAAATAACACATTATTTCTATTATCACAGAAGCAGAATACATGAACTGTATTAAATTTGGGAAATACTGGATAGCAGCAGGTAAATAAATACAATAAATAAATTACATAAATCAATGAAATGGATTACAGGGTGCAGAATAAAAAACCGGGCAACTATTTTCAATATTAGGATTAAGGATAAATCAATTAACAAAATATAAGTACCTAGAAAAACACATTTTGACATGAAACATTCATATTATATCTTAACGATTGACATATCATTACATAGCCCAAAATTAAACTAACATGAAACTTACCCCGCCAGGTAATGTAACTTGATAATGGGCCTTTCGATAGGTACATTAAAAGAAATTAACATTAATTTGTGATTAAAAAATTATTTAATTTTTAAATACTGGCAAAGAAGTCATACAATGGCAAACAAATACTTTGTCATTCAAACAAGTAAAATTATATCTGATATGAGTTAATAATATTACTTTGATGAAAGAATGATAATGTGAAGTAAATATTGTTACACAGATATTTCATTAAAATATATAGAACATTAACTATATCTTTAATTACTAAAAATCTTAATAATCAGTAATAATCTCTTCTATAACAGAAACTTTAAAAGTAATGCACAGTAGATGAAAAAGATATAGTTCTTATAACAAACATACAATGTAGTATTCTTTAATGGATAACATTATCACATATTATTGAACAATTATTCTTTTAACATAACACTTTATTAGCGCACAACAAAACTATATCTGATTCATAATCGTAAATTAGAATCTTCATTTAATTAAAATCAATGTCATTTACTTAAGTAATACAAAAAAACTTGTTTAAAAAAATTATGATCAAATTATTCTAAATAGTGATATCACACTTTAATTTTGTATCAAAACTTATGAGAACACTTTCTTAAAATATTAAACAGGCCCATCTGAATTACTGCATCTAATTATAAAGCAGATAAGTACAAAAATTTGAAAATAGAAATTATCAAAAACAATCTTCATCCTCAACAATTTAGTTTTTTTTTTTTTTTGCTTAGAAAATGAAAACAATCAAACATTCAAAGGGCAATGAATTCTATCAAAATAATTGAATTGATTAAATATATATTGACCTCACTCAATAAAATATAAATTATGTAAACATTTAGCACATTAAATTCTTTCCAGATAATCTCGTGTAAGTTTTTGGTGTATAAACAATATACATGAAGTGTGTTGATATTTACAAAATATTTTTTAATAAAATAGATGAAATGATAAGAGATAGAGTTCACAGTATTTACAGTACAATTAGAAACTATAACAATAAATTTTACCATAACATAAGGAAAATCCAAAACCTTAGGTACTTTACCATAATTAATAAATTAATGATATCACAGTTTGTCTGATTCAGTTCATTTATTATTAAGTGAAAGCCATACAAATCCATATAAATGAATGTTCCTTACAATTCAAATTAATGTGTAAAATTATTCTATTTTTAACAATGTGTTTCATAAATTTCAATCTGTTAAATAGATGTTCTAATAAAAATCTGCAAGTACTTAGAATTACTTTTTATAATCTCTAATTGTTTGGAAATCACCAATCACTTTATCGATTAAGTAATAAGTTTATTAAAACAACTGATGAACAAATTAAATAGACAAGAAGGAAAGAATGCACTTGTGGATCAAACTGGAAGATTTCAAACAAAATATATTTACATTGATGTTTAAAAAACAATTCTAGAAGAGAATATCCTTACGATGTTATTGAAAGCATAAAATAAGTAAAAGTTTAATAGCAAAATAGTCAAACAAACGAAATCATAATTAAAAACTTACATTTAGAGCTTTAAACAAGCTGATACTCGGAAGCTGCTAAAAAACAATATTAATATTAGCGATTAAACAATAAATTTATTATTAACATGTGGAGTAATAACATGCACGTGTATTAATAACAAGTGAAAAATTCTAACGCCTGCTGATTGAGATGCCACCTAGCGGCAGTTTTGCATCCATTATCCATTAAAATCTGACGAATCACATATGATACTCTAGACTCCATGTACTCAACGCATAAGAAGGGGGTAGGAAGATTCCACTCCCCTCCCCCTATCAAGCATCAAATTTCGCTAGGTAAGAATAGTTCAGTGGCGTCATCTATTGCAGAGGCAAAACTAATTTCGAATATAAGATAAACACTTAAATTTCATTAATAAGTATCAAAATATTTTAAAATCCACTATAGTTGACTGAATATATTCAGTCAACTATAGTTTATAATATTTCGGTACAAAATTTAAATTGCGCTAGTAAATAATATATAAATTTTAATATCATTGGTATTTAAATCAAAAATTAAGGTTAAATTTTTAGGATTATATTCTTCTACATCATGAAAATATGAAATCATAATCATAGTAAGTGATGATCAAATAAACGAAGAAAAATTTCTAATTTAAATATGATATAGAAAACGTATTACAGTTTTTGAAATTTTAAACTTAGATTGATTTTGTAACAAATTATTCCATTTAAAGCTTACATTAAAGCAAAATTATTTATAATGATGTTACATTTTATTTTGAGAATTAAAACAAATATTTAAAAAAGTGAAGAATATGTATATTAAATAGTAAACTAAATGTAGGATTTAAAACTTGAACGAAAAGAAAAGTTAAAATTGTCAAAATATGCATTTTGACATGTGCATATGATGCATTTTACAACTGCATTGGGAATTAAAATATTTTTATGGAATACTACTGATACAGAAAAACGGTTAAATTATAAAAAACAATCTTGCTTTCAATCAAAGATTTCATTTAAAATTTTAATTAATTAATAGTATAGTCTAAAATAACTATTGCAAACAAATCAGAAAATAATTTAAGTTAATCTGAATATTTTTTTAATTAATGTATTAAACATTAGCACTTAGAATTACAGTGATAAAAATACTTTGAATGAAAAGAAAAAAATTTAATAATTTAAAATATTGAGCATTTTTTTTAAGTAATTCAAAATGGAACTAAATCTCATATTAAAAGAGTTAAAGCTCTCAAATACTTTTTCGAATTCAAAAATGAAAAATATTTTTTGAAACCATTTGGTATTCAAATTGAATGTTTTAGACTATCAAATTGGAAAATAAATAAATAAATAAATATTTAATAAAGATGAAGATGAATTGAAAAAAAAAATTACTTACTTTTAATGATGATGAAGAAATAGACATGAAAATAAGATATGATTATTCTGTTAATACAGTCGAACTCGTTTATAACGAGCTCGGATTTAACGAGAACTCGGATTTACCGAGGGAAATGAGAATTTTTGGTTGGATCAATGTTAAGTCTATGGAACAGAAGTCGCTTTTAACGAGCAAGACCCGGTTTTAGCGAGCAATATTTTTCTGTCTTGCAATCTTTTTTCTCATCTTTCTAGTCTTTCTGTCTTATCTTTTTTTCAAAATAATAAAGAAATGCGAGGGAAGGGGGTTAGTTGTCATTAAATTAAGAAAAGTATTTAATTAAATTAATTAATGTAATTAAAGTAAGTAAGTATTAATTAAATTTTAAGTAAACTCAATCATTTGACCTCCCAAGCCCCCCCCCCTCTTCTGGTTGCACGCCTGTCTTAAGGACCCGTTTATTACGATCACTCGGATTTAACGAGTACATGTTACGGTCCCTTTGTGCTCGTTATAAACGAGTTCGACTGTATATTACAATTTATGATGATGTAACGATAACCTCCAATAATCCTTAATACAAAACAAATTAATAAAAGCATTAGTTTTAAAAAGTTTTTTTAGTTGAAAGGTTATCGTAACTATAATTGAAGCATTACATTTTAAGCAATTTAAATTTTTAAAAAAATTTTAATGGACGGTACAAAAAATTATTATTAAAATGTAAAATAGGTGAAACCAACCAGTGAAGGAACACTACCCATTGAAGGAACATTTCATATATATTGATTAAAAATAAGATTTTGAAAGTTTTTCTTTAGATTGATTGGTTACTGTCAATCAATATGAAGTCATCCATAAATTGTATTGGATTACCTGGTCACTATTACACCTGGTCACTGGAAAAATTCAGATATTAGAAAGGAAGAAAAATTAAGTTAGTAAAAAATTAATTATTTTGAAATAACTAATAAAAAAAACTAAATATGTAACTAAAGCAAAATTAATAAGAAATAATGGTAGCTATTTCTAAAGTTACAATCAAATTAAAAATCATTCAACTTTATTATAAAGCAGCGCTATAGACTATAAGCAAAATAAATATTCTATTTATGAGAGAAATATTTTGAATGTTTGCTAAGTAAATAGAAATAAGAGGAAACAGCAACTAGGCAAATTGAAAAATTATTGCTCAGGTGAAATCATATTAAGTATATATCTGAAAAAAAAGTGAGAGAGCTTAGAAGACTGATGAAGATCTTCTTAAATCTTGAAAATTCTTAGAGAAACTTTTATTAACTTTCAAAAAGTTAGTGATAAATATACAAATAATCAAAATTTAGTTATAAATTTTCATGTAGTATTAAAATTAAAAATTTACATGCAATGTTTTAAAGTTTAGATAACTTTCCATATTGCTTTTGTTTTATTGAATGACTTAATCTTATTAGCTCTATCACAAAAAATGCATTCTTGTAGTGAGAAAAAAATTTATGACAGATGGTGTAAAACTGTTTTTATGTTCATCACATCCCAAGAAAGAAAATCTTCAATTTTGTCACAAATGGAATTAAATGTGTTAACATTAACACCATTTGATTTCAAAACCTTCATCACTTGCGATTCAAGGGTTTGAACAAAACACAAAAACACTTTTATAAGGTGTAACAAAACCACCATAATCTTTAATGTTAATGAGTTTAGGAATAACCAGTTTCGATATTGTCGGTTAACATTGCTTGGCAAAGTGAACAATTTGTGAATTTGGATGCACGTCTAGCAATGTAACCTGTAAGGTAACCCAGAGTTCGAAAATCCGCCCGTCCTCGGCGGTTCAAAATTCCCCGCGGACGACCATTTTCCCGTTAATGTTCGTGATACATTTTCAATTTTTGTTATCTTACAAGAGTCTAGCGCCTCACTTCTAAAATGACCCTCTAATCTCGAAATACAGCAACATACATGGTGGAATTGATGTTTTCTCTGTCTTGGAGCTGCAGCGGTGAAAAGGGGGTTTTCAGCAATGAACTTACAAAAAAACACATTACGTACTGGTCTTAAACAAGAAACGTTAACCGCAATTACGAACATCTACCTAAATGGAAAACCTCTTTCAGATTTCTGTGCAGAAACCTCCGTAAATCATTGGGTTGATAGTGGAACTGGCAAACGTATTTGATTCATTTAAAAAATGCAGTAGCATCGGATAAATTCACATGATAATTGACAGATAACTTTACCTTTGTTATTTAAATTATTTCATTAAAGAAATACTAGGTTTTACTATTAGTAACCTAGTATTTCTTTTATTACTGTATAATGTAATCCTAGTATTTGTAATCCTAGTAACTACTAGTAATAAATAAGAGAAAATTATATTTTTATTTATTTAGAAGCGACGGGTTAGTTTCAAAGGAGGACGGGTACATTATTGGACAAGCCGTCCTCGGGGACGGGTAAAATTTCTGAGTTTTTTCGAGCCCTGAGGTAACCTACAACAACATAACTTGAATTTAAGGTCGATGTAAAATTGTGGTCGCATTCTAGTGATAATCTGGATGGATACACAGAATTGTTTTACTTACTCCCTGTACTAATCAGCCAATCTTTCAAAATCAGTTTTTTCCCATTAACAATTTCTTCAATTTACCAGTGAAATATCAAGTGATACACGAATCACACAAACAAATCTTAAGAGCGCATGCATTCATTATTGCACATTTTCCTTACAACAAAAAAATCACAATTAAATTAAAGTTTTAAACTTAATAAAACTCTAATTAAAAGGCAAGGATTGGAAGTGTAAAAAAATGTACAAAGTTTTATTCAAAGAACAAAAAACAGAAGTTGTAAGTCATTCTATCATTATTAATTGTAACTATTCGTACCCAAACAATGATTTCTTTATTAAATTTTTTATCATAGTATTTCATTTGCTGGCATTTAATTCAGAAATATACAGTTTTACTAAATATATTCAAATTTGTAATTAAAGTCAAAATGCTTTATGGATAATTCAGCATATACATAATAGAGAAATATCAACTCTTAACAATTCAATGTGATATTATTCACTGAATAGATTATACTTATATAAATACTGAATACTATGACAAAATAAAAGGGATTTTTTTTAGGTTGTTCTAATCAGAATGCATATTCTTTTTAAAAAAACAAATATACTACACAATAGAAAACACTAAGAATTTATATGATAAAGATACGCAAACAAAGAATTTGAAATAGTATGTAGTTTACTATTTCAAAAAAATGAAAATTCATGACTTTTCTCAGAAATAATCAACTTCTTGATAATTCCCTTTAATGATTTACAAATCGATCATATGTTAAAGAACGTGCAGCACAAAATTAGGAAACCAAATAATTTATAGTCACAAAATACCGACATAAATATGATACACATGTACCCTTATGAAAACGGAAGAGATTAGTTTTTTTTTTTTTTTTAATATTTGCAGTTGCTAAATGTTGGCGTAAGAATATACAGACTAAATAACTTAATGTCTACCATTAAACTCAATTAATACATTGAAAAAGCTAAAAAAAATTATTCGGAATAAAATGGCGTACAACGGAAACAAAATTTACCTTTGGTGTACCAAATAAAGGTGAAGCTTTCTTTCGTTCCTTTTTTAATTTATTAGTATCCGAAGTGTACCTGGTCTTACAACCAGGGCAAAAACATATTCGTGGCATTATTAAATAATAACCAAATGATAAAAAGCGCTATTTATTTCAATGTTCCAATTTGCACACTGAACAACAACTACCATTCGTAATGAAAACTATTCAAATATAACCGCCGAAAACCAGAACACAGCATTGTTCTGGTTTTCCGTTTCCGTTGTACGCCATTTTATTCCGAATAACTGATTGATAACTCTATGATTGTATTTATTAGCCAAGAACGATCCTTCATCAGTTGTGCGGTACATTTAATTCACAGTATAGTTTTTAATAGTGTCACGTACTTCTCGATATAGGTAGTATCTGGGTAGAATATTTATTTAAAAAAATTAAACGCAATTTAAATATAATGAAGAATAAGTTTTATGTTCCTTAAATTCTCATTAATAGAAATTTGAAACAAAATCATTTGACAAATATTAATTTATTCTGCTCAATTTCCATATAATGTAAATTGAACAAAATGTATAATGCTGAGAAAATAATGGAATTTTTTTTAAATAAACTTACTTGAAACATTGTTATTCCTTACGACAAACGTTAAAAAGGAATAAATAGGTTATTCGTTTTAAAATTTGAATAACGTATAACTTACTTGAAACATTGTTATTCCTTACGACAAACGTTAAAAAGGAATAAATAGGTTATTCGTTTAAAATTCGAATAACGTATTTCAAAAACAAAATTTCTGTTGAGGCCACGAATTAAGCATTCATTAATAGAAAGTTTGTATTTTTAAAATAGTAATAAAAACATAGGCGATAAAAATATTTTAAATGTTTTAGCACAAATTGCAAGGCGACAGAAAAGTATTACTATAATTTATTCTAAGTTTCCTAAACTGTAGGTGGCGACCCCAAGACCTGCAGCAGAGATCGTAAAAAATTTCACAAATTTTGATAATCCTTTAAGTTTTTATAACAATTTTACAATTAAATAAATTCTTACACAATGTATCTGAAAATAGACATAGAAGTATTTGTTGAAACAAGTGAATTTTTCAGTGAAAATGATCAAATATATCGCCAAAAAGAATTATACCAAGTAATTAAATTTATTTTTATTATAATAACATATTTTTAAGTCTGTTACTTATTTCCAATTCTCACATTAATCCTTGTCTTAAAATTAAAAAGTTAAGTTGACGAACTAAAACTGCATTAGTATATTACAGTACAAGTGTAGAAATTTACTATTTCACTTGTGTAGGATTTGCGCAATGCTTATGGGGTCCCATAAAATTTTCATAAATATTACGGGATTACTTCACCAAAAAATTTAAGAAACCCTGTTTTAGTTAATGAAACTGAATATTAAGAAAGAAGTTGAAATAAAACACTGAAAAATCAAAGTTCCCTTCTATTAAAAATTTATAAAATAAAAATTGTAATACTTATCCAATTAAAAACTACTCTAGGAGATTTCGTTCTCCATTAATTGTGGCACAAAAATAAATAAATAAAAAATTCTAAAAATATTTAAATATTAATAACATTTCGTATTCTTTGAATAAACTAATTATACAGTCGAACTCGTTTATAACGAACTCGGATTTAACGAGAACTCTGATTTACCGAGGGAAACGAGATTATTTGGTTGGATCAATGTTAATTCTATGCAACAGAAGTCGCTTTTAACGAGCAAGACCCTGTTTTAGCGAGCAATATATTTCTGTCTAGCAATCTTTTTTCTCATCTTTCTAGTCTGTCTGTTTTATCTTTTTTTCAAAATGATAAGAAATGTTCGCGAAATAAAAAAAAACGCGATTAAATTAATTAATGTAATTAAAATAAGTAAGTATTAATTAAATTTTAAGTAAATTCAATCATTTGACCTCCCAAGTCCCCCCCCCCTCTCTGGTTGCACGCCTGTCTTAAGTACCCGTTTATTACGAGCACTCGGATTTAACGAGTTCACCATATTTGGAAGATTTTACTTTCAACGTAGAACTAGAAACCGTATTTTATGCTGCATTTTCAAACCATAAATTATTAAAAATTACTGAAATTAATAAAAAATAATGAAAATAAAGTAAGAAAAATATGTCTAATAATTTTCGGTCATGAATTTGACTGAAAATTAAATCTAGATTTTCAACAATTTCCATCCCTTGCATAAATCTTGTTATCACCTTCGCTAATGAATTAAAATCCAATCAGAAAGTTTAATGCTATTGGATAAATCTAAAACAGCATCATTTTTCGATAGTTCTGGGAGTGTAGATTTAAGTTTTAAACAAATGTAACTGTAGAGGCTGTTGGTTGCGTCAGCTCAGATTGCATGAAAAACTGAGGTAGAAGGATCGAGGATTGGAACGAAGATCAAAGGTAGGAGGACGAACCGAAATAGTTCCTGCGCGGAGGAATAACGGCGGAGGAGCATCAACCGGCGGCCAAGGCAGGGAGTGAAAAGGCTGAAGTTCAGTATTTAAGCAGATGACAGTTTGCCTTCGAGAGAGGTTGTTGTGCAGCGTCCGAGACTTCGTCCCGATATCCCAATTCTTCCCGGTGACGCCCACCTGCAGTATGCGACATTTACAATCAAAAGTTTAAGTTTTTAATTGTTCTTTTAATAACAACTTTTAATGTTTTTAAAGAATAACTTGTTAATTGGAGTTTGTGAAGTTTCGTAGATGGTTTGTTATCTTTCAATATTAAAGAGGATGTTTCTTTGCCATATTGTTTCATTTTTGAAAGTCTTACATTCCCATCACCGAACCATATACAATTGGTGACCTGTAAGCGAATGCGTATATTTCTGTTTCTGCAAACTGCTTTTGAGAAATTCTACTAGTTGATGGATTACGGGGAAATGCTGGTACGTTTCAAGTTTTAAAGTTTTGTGGCAAGCCGTGAGTACAAATTACTTCTATTGTTGGACTTATAAATTTTGGATTAATGCGAAAAATGCCCGAATCTACTGAAGCTGCTGATCAACAAATTGCTCGTGTCACTGTAAAGCCGCCACCTTTTTGGAGAGCAAATCCAGAATTGTGGTTCAGACAAATAGAAAGTCAGTTCACTCTTGCGGGAGTAAGTACAGAATCAACGAAATTCCACCATGTAGTTGCTGCTCTACAACCGGAGGAACTGGCGATTATCAGCGACATTGTTATCAGTCCACCTGTGGATAAGCCTTTCGCCGCACTTAAGAAAAGATTGTGCTCTCAATATGCTGAATCTGAAGCTCAACGCTTAAGGGATTTGATTTCGGGGATGCAACTTGGCGACCGCCGTCCTTCAAGACTGCTTCTGGAGATGCGGAATAAAGCCGGAGCGAGAATTAACGATGAAATTCTTAAATCTTTATTTTTGCAGAGATTGCCTACTAACGTTCAACAGATTTTGGCGATTTCCAACGATAGCCTGGACAAGTTGGCAGAGATGGCGGATGGTATCATGGCTACAACAACTAACGCCCAGTCAGTCAGCGTAGTTGCTGATTCGACGGATCAGACGGATTTTCGGTCTTTATTGACAGAGATCACAGCTTGTCTCGCACGGTTGGAAGCCCGTACAAGTGACCGGTCGAGAAGTACTAGTCAGAAACGCTCTACAAGCCGAAGCCGACAGTCTGCAAATTCACAGTATTGCTGGTATCATAAAATATTTAAACAACGAGCCACAAAATGCCGACCTCCATGTTCGTTCCTACCGGAAAACTGCTGAGGCCGTCATCTAGTCATAAGGATGACGGCGAAGCGATGATTCAGCGACTTTATCTGACGGACAAGTCTACATCCTCACGTTATCTCATCGATACGGGAGCTGACGTCTCTGTGATACCTTGTGCTGCTTATGCATCCAGTGACCATTCCTCTCAGATGAAGTTGTTCGCCGCAAACGGTACGACCATTCCAACGTTTGGCCAACGCCTGTTGAAATTAGACCTCGGACTCAGAAGAGAGTTCAACTGGCCTTTTGTCATCGCTGCCGTGCCTCATCCAATTATCGGAGCTGACTTCTTACGCATTTTGGTTTATTAATAGACGTCAAAAATGCTACAGTAATTGATCCTTTGACCAAGTTGCAAACAAGAGGTACCCGGTATACTGGGAATGCTTCAGCAGTAAGGGTAATTTTAGAGAACTCCAAATTCCACAATTTGTTGTCTGAATTTCCTGCTCTGATTAGATCAGGTGTCACGCCAAGAAAAGTTAAGCATGGAGTAGAACATTGGATACAGACAAAAGGACCTCCTGTTTTTTCGAAACCTCGACGTTTATCGCCAGATAAGTTGAAGGCTGCAAAACAAGAGTTTGAATTTCTGGTAGCATCAGGAGTTTGTCAGCCTTCCAAAAGCTGTTGGGCAAGTCCGTTACACATGGTGTTAAAGAAGAACGGCGACCATGTGGTGATTTTCGTCGTCTTAATGGTGTGACCGTGCCAGATAGGTACCCTGTTCCCAACATGCAAGACTGTTTTCAGGTTTTGGAAGGTAAAAGGATATTTTCTACCTTGGACCTGGAAAACGCGTATTATCAGATTCCGGTGCGCAGCGAAGACATACCAAAGACTGCGGTAACAACCCCGTTTGGATTGTTCGAGTTTTTGTATATGCCGTTTGGATTATCAAATGCTGCCGCAACTTTCCAACGCGTCATTCATCAAGTCTTAGGTGAGTTTGAATTTTGTGTACCTTATTTTGATGACGTATTGGTAGCTTCGAAGAACGAAGAAGAACATTTAACGCATTTAAAACGAGTTTTTCAACGTTTTGCTGAATATGGTGTAACACTCAACGTAAGCAAATGTGTCCTGGGATAGTCTTCAGTAGAATTCCTAGAGCATTGTGTAACGGAAAAGGGTATTACTCCGCTTCCCGATAAAGTTTCTGCAATTGCTAATTTTCCTCAACCAGTTACAATAAGAGAGCTGCGTCGATTTCTTGCGGTCTTGAATTTTTATAGAAGATTCATACCTAGAGCTGCCCACACTCAAGCAATTTTAAACGAATATTTAAAAGGTGCTAAGAAAAATGATAAAAGCGCGATCAAGTGGTCGGAGGAAGCAGTTACTGCCTTTGAGAAGAGCAAGAAAGAATTGGCGAATTCAACCACGCTGTACCATCCTGTCATGAATGCACAGTTGGCGATGGTGGTAGACGCTTCAGATACTGCGATGGGTGCTGCTTTGCATCAGCAGATCGAGAAAGAGTGGCAACCACTTGGTTTTTATTCAAAGAAGCTTGCACCATCTCAAAAAAAGTATAGCGCTTACGACAGAGAGCTCTTGGCTGCGTACATGGCCGTCAAATACTTTCGTCATATGGTAGAGGGTCGGCCGTTCACTATCTACACTGACCACAAGCCACTTATATATGCCTTTAAACAAACGGAAGATAAGTGTTCGCCAAGACAATCGCGTCATTTGGATTTTATTGGCCAATTCACTACGGATATTCAGCACGTGAAGGGAATAGATAACGTGGTTGCAGATGCGCTGTCCAGAGTAAACATTGCTACCATAGAAACACCTTCCCATATCAATTTTCAAGAAATGGCTAACAACCAAAAAGGTGACCAGGAACTAGCCGAAATTTTAGCTCAAACCGGTAACTCGTCTTTAGTACTTCAACCATTCGTAATAGGTGATCCTGGTGTGGAACTGTTTTGTGATGTATCTACCAAACGGATTCGACCATTCGTACCGAAAGTGGACAGAAAAAACGTCTTTTCCAAACTGCATGCGATTTCACATCCAGGTATTAAGGCTACTATAAGGTTGGTGGAACAGCGATATGTATGGCCTGGTGTAAAGAAAGATGTTAGAACATGGGCTCAGCAATGCTTAGCTTGCCAACGTTCTAAGGTAACACGTCACACACAGAGCAAGCTTGGTACATTTGTTCCACCAAATTCCAGGTTCGAACACGTGCACATCGACATCGTAGGTCCCTTGCCGCCATCAGAAGGTTTTCGCTACTGTCTAACTTGTGTCGACCGTTTTTCCAAGTGGCCAGAAGCTTACCCGCTCGTAGATATAACAGCCAAATCGGTTGCTGAGACTTTCTATGCTGGATGGATTGCTAGATTTGGAATACCTTTACGAATCACAACAGACCAGGGAACACAGTTCGAAGCCTCACTGTTTGATGCCCTGACTAAGTTCCTGGGTTCGGCCCGTCATCGAACAAGCCCTTATCATCCCGCAGGAAATGGTCAAGTGGAGAGATTTCATAGACAGATGAAGGGAGCGATTAGAGCCTACAGTACAAGTCAGTGGACCAGAGTTTTACCTACCATTCTTTTAGGTTTTAGAGCTGCATGGAAGGAGGACTTGCAGGCAACGACAGCGGAAATGGTTTATGGAACTCCGATACGACTGCCTGGAGGATTTTTATGTCCGTCTACTGGTACAGCGGATCCCGCAAACTTTGTTGGAAAACTAAAAAGAGACCATGCAGGAGTTGCTGCCAGTAAGGTCCAGACATCAGGGCCATAGAGCAGTTTTTGTAAGTAAAGACCTTTCGTCGTGCAGTCATGTTTTCCTGAGGACCGATGTTATAAAGAAAGGCCTGCAGCCACCATACGAGGGTCCATTTCAAGTGCTGAGTCGAGGGGAGAAGGTTTTTAGGATTCTTATTCATGGCCGGGAAAGTACGGTAAACGTGGATCGTCTAAAACCTGCATATGTATCCCGAGATGAACAGGACATGTTTCCTAAAAGCGAATCAACAGCTATGAGTGAATCTACAGAGGAATCTACTATCCCAGAGCCTATTGACATGCCAAGAGAGGTTAAGACACGACCAGGCCGTCGAGTTAAGTTTCAGGGAAAGTATCAGCAATGAGCTGGAAAAGTCTCGCTAGCGCTGGTAGGGGGTTACTGTAGAGGCTGTTGGTTGCGTCAGCTCAGATTGCATGAAAAACTGAGGTAGAAGGATCGAGGATTGGAACGAAGATCAAAGGTAGGAGGACGAACCGAAATAGTTCCTGCGCGGAGGAGCATCAACCGGCGGCCAAGGCAGGGAGTGAAAAGGCTGAAGTCCAGTATTTAAGCAGATGACAGTTTGCCTTCGAGAGAGGTTGTTGTGCAGCGTCCGAGACTTCGTCCCGATATCCCAATTCTTCCCGGTGACGCCCACCTGCAGTATGCGACATTTACAATCAAAAGTTTAAGTTTTTAATTGTTCTTTTAATAACAACTTTTAATGTTTTTAAAGAATAACTTGTTAATTGGAGTTTGTGAAGTTTCGTAGATGGTTTGTTATCTTTCAATATTAAAGAGGATGTTTCTTTGCCATATTGTTTCATTTTTGAAAGTCTTACATTCCCATCACCGAAGCATATACAGTAACCTATAGATTTGTGATACTGGTATGAAACAGTGTCTTGCAGTAACTTTATTTTTTGTTTTAAACCACTTCTTCCTCAGTGTTCAAACTATATGGAACAAATTTATTACTGTGTGATAGATTTTTTTAAAGCAATTTAGCATTTTGATGCAATTTCAAAAAAAAAGTATCATACGAAACTTTGCTATTATTTTTTCTTCTTTTTTTAAAAAAGAAAAGAAAAGAGAGATTAAGATTAGTTATTTAAGCAATACTTTAAAATTATTTATCCATCCCTTAAAAAAAATTTCAAATATTAAAGGACTTTTTTTATGAAACAGCTCTATAACAAAATGCCATTTTCATTATAAGTAAAATATAGGATTGTTCACAAAACGTAACTTATGCAACGCCAACAGTTTTTTCCTTAAATGAATTACTTAAAAATTAAAATGATGAGGTTGAATTTGCACCACTATGCTATTTCAGATTTTTTTTTTTTGTTTTGTTCTATTTGAATCAGACGGTCCATTGGACACCCCTCCCCCTTCCTATCGTTCTATGTTTTCAAATACGGATTTTAAACTACAGCGGGACTTCGTAGAGATTTAACGTTCCTTGTAATTTATTTCCTTGTAAATCTTCTGCAAATTAGTAGCAATCGTAGTACATTATTTCGTACTTTTTTTTCTTCTTTTGTCTGTTGGGATTTAAGATTCCTTGTCAATTATTTTTAGTAGGCCTACTTGGTGATCGCTGTTATTTTGATTTATTTTTACCTTGCAATTTCGTACTGAACTCAATCGATTAATGAAAAAAAAGAAGAAGAATGGGAAAAAAATTTCATTGTTTTTTTTTTATTTTAAGCGATACAATTTAATTGCGGTATTTTGTATTAAATACTGCTACCGTGCTGTCCCTAGCAAAACTATAAGACGCAATGTAAGATTCCGTCGTACATTGATCAATTTTTCACATATTATTTTTCTTGTAAGTAAATATATATCGTTGAAAAGTAAATACGCAGAGAAAAAAAGTACGGCAAAAACTACAAGAACATGGTAAAACTTACCGTCTTTCTGACACTCTGAACACCAAAAATCTCGGTAATTTTTATCGAAGCACTGTGGTAATGATTTTGGTGAAATTAGCTATAAAATATGGTTTCATAATATGCGATCAAATTAGGTAAATGCGAAAAGTCGATCATGATACCTGAGAGCATGGTATAAAAACCATTTATTCGGCTAAATTTAAAAAGTTTCGCCTTTTTTACTGAATGTCTGGAAATAAGAACCATAATTTTGAAAACTAGAATTTCCAGTTCTCTGTTACCTTGTGAACGGAAAAATTACTAAATATATGGTTTACACCGTATATTTTATTTTTATCAACCAGAAATATGCTATTCTTTACCAGAAACGTCATTACCATACATTTCGGTAATTTTACCAGATTTTTTTCTTCATTTATAATTATTTTACTTTCTACTAAACATAAAATGGTAATTAAATATCTTTATTACAACCTGTAATATCTCTTTATCTATAATATAATAATCTTATCTGTTATCTACATATATTATATATAATAATCTTTTGTGTACTGTGAATTAAAAAACAATATTCTGAAAAAGTCTAATAACATTTCAAATTTTGTATTTTGACTGTTCTGTTTAAGTAGTTTCTATACCTTACAAACCCTTTATCTTCGATTTACGTAGTTACGTATTTGTATACCTTACAAAATTCAAATATATCCGACAATTATTACGTATCATATAAAAATTTTAAAAAAAGGTCTTCATTCGCCCATCACTATGTTAGAAAGATAACGTTTTGACCTTAAGTTCTTTTTGAAATAAATAGAGGAACTAAGAAAGTTTCATTACATTTTGTAATTAATGGAGTAACTAGCCAAATTGGCAGTAATGTTATGTAACACGTTTTTACCAAAATAAAAGTCTCAAATTTTAGTCATGAGTTATTTATCAAATTAAAAAAGTTTCATAATCGATTTTTTTTAATTAGCGGTGTATATAGAAGATAATTAACCTAAAACTGACAGTAATGCTAAATAACATGTTTTTACCAAGTTGGAAGTCTGAAATTTAGACCTCATGCAAATAATAAATTTTTAAGTCAAATTGGGGCATTTTCTTAGGAGGATCTAAATCTTTAATATAAAATGGAGAAGCCTGTTTATGATTTTTTAATAGGTACCCGTACCACTCCCGAGGGAGGAATTGAATTCATATTCAAATTATTTTTATTTATAAAAATCTAAAGATATAAATAATTTGACTTTATGAACTTATAATGAAAACCCGTCAATAAAGCATTAATAAGGAAATTAAAACATTACAGTGATTACCTGCTTATGCCATATCTTTTTCTTCGTTTTTTCTTTCAATATCAATTCAAATTATTTTAAAACACAGTTCGAAAAGTTCTTGTGCTGCGTGTTTTTTTTTTTTTTTCAATAGATTTTAGTTTGAAGATAGGGGGTTTCATTTATTACTTAAAGTAATCAAGAATGAATTGAACAAATAATTGCAAGGAATAAATCAATGAATTGAACAAATAATTTCAATCAATAAATCAATGAATTGAACAAATGGTAATCTTAATCTAAAAGGGCACGACCTGCAGCAGATTGCAATCTTAAGATTCCAGATTTAATTTATTTATTTAAGACAATTATTTGTTCAATCCTAACTTTTGTAGCCTATTTATAGCTGATCATGCACTTACTATGCGTTAAATATACCTCTTTTAAAAAGAGAAAAGAAAAGGTGAACATTAAGAAAATTTAAATGTATAAAAATGCATTCATATATTATTAAAAATTTTTATTATATGTTTAAATAATCAAAGTAATATTTCCATGAAAGAGAGAAGTAAAAAATTTATAATTATGATAAATTTATACAATTATACTATACCAAATAATATAATTGTATGATTTCATAATAAATATAATGCTAAATGTTAAAACAATTCAACACAACAGGTATTATTTCTGCGCATACAAGAGTAAATTTGTTTCCTACAATTGCTCCATAACAGCAGGAATTTTTCTTCTTCTGCCTGAAAAAGAAAAATTTTTTGATTTTATTATCAAATTCTGAGAAAGAACAACCAGAGTGTTAACTGCTTTTTTTTATGTAGTGTGTCAGACTTCGCTATCTACTAAGGTACTAAAAAAAAAAGAAAACAAAACGGTAAATGTTTCATTAAAAAATTAAAGAGAAAAGAAAAACAGAAAATAAACATAAAACCGGATCATGAATTTACATGTATGTATCAGCTAATTTCTAAAAAACTGATCAAAAACTAAGGATTTTGATAAATCTCTCAGTTTTTGATCAGTTAATTAAAAGAATAAACAAAAAAATTTAATATTCAGGAATCAGATTTCCCTATCACAAGGGAATAAATATAATATCAATCTAATAATACAAAATGCTCATGCCTAATAGAGAAAGATTACATAAACTGATAAAAAATTTCACATTGGCAACAGAAAACTGAAACATTGAAAGAGTGAGCAATTATAAGCAAGAAAAACATAATAGTATCTAAGTAAATAAAAAAAGACATACTAAAAAAAACAACATCAAAAACCTGTTTAAGCTAAATTATTTCCGTTTAGACATGTAGTTTAAATTACCATAAAGGAAGCTTTCAGTCATGACTTTTCAGGGTGATATTACTTAATTCCTTTTTTTTTTTTTTTAAATTTCAACTGTGGTATATTCAAACTTATTGAAAATTTACAAATGTTAGTGTACGTAACAAACGCTGGCAATATTCCTTTTTGGGCGGATGAAGAAAAAAATCACACAACATGGAAGTAAAAAAAAATCACCAATCAATTGATGCCTTATGAATCACGGTTATAGAGGCTACTGTTATCGAGGTAGAAGAGAATATAATATACTAAAATAAATACAGTTGTAATAGGTTTTTAAGGGCAGTGGAAGTGTTTTAGTACCGAAATGTTTATAATTTAAAAGCCTCATAGGACATTTTATTATTTATTATTCTTTGCATTATTGCATTATGCTGCATATTTTTAGAACTTCATTTTGAAAAGAGAATCAGCATGCAAACACAGCTAGACTAAAACAGGTAAGTATCGAATGAGCGGGTTGATCGAGCTTGAATTGCGAAGCAATCGGAAAGGTACGTTGAAAGCAGTTCCGAAGGTAGGTGAGCTCTATAGTTTATACGAGAAGCTGGAACGAAGACACGTTAGTGATTCGTTGTCACGTTTTTAAACAAAAATTACAACAACAAAAAAAGAAAGAAAAAACAGAAGTTTGTATAACATAAGTACAAACGCAGAACTGTCTTTCAAATGGAAAATCAAAATTTCTGAGGGCTTAAATTGAGATATTACTGGCATGGGGAAAAGGGAAAAAAAGTTTAATAAAAATTTCTGAGACAAACATATTATGATAATTAGAAATATTGAAGATAAATAAAAAAAAACAATAGCTATTAAAATGAAAACCAAGTTGTAAAGTTGAACAGAAAAAAAGAAATTGAAAAAAAAGTATCGTCTTAATTCTTAAAACGAAATTTTAATGCTAAATATAATATTTTCATGGAAAAAATATTCACAAAACGCTGAAAGGGAAATAACATTATCAAAAACGCTTTAAAAATGCGGAGTTATCATGAAAACGCCTATAAAATATTATATTCAAAAGTCAAACAGAAAAAATAAAATTGTATCGCAATTTTTGAAAAAAAAAAAACACGTTTTTTGAAAAAGAAAAAGTTTGATGGAAGCCAAAACAAAAATCGTTCTTAACGAAGATTTATAGCTGAAAATCTCAATTTAACTTAATCACATTTCCGCATTTTTAGAAAAAAATTACCACAAAAGAATATAGTTAATTAAGAATGCTCTTTTTTATTTTTGACTAAATAAAAACGATGATAAAAAGAAAATTTAATAAAAAAAATAGTTAAAAGATTAGCAGAAAAGATTGTTCTCAGTTCTGAAATATAACTTTAATGTTGAGAATCACAGTTTTCTATGTTACCGGTTATCTGTCTTACCATGCAGGAAAAAGTGACAATAAAAGCATAAAATCTATTTAGAAACGATCCGTATAATGCTGCGTTATAATTAATACAGAAAAACAAACAAAAATGAAACAAATTAAAAAAAAGTTCTCAATTTTTAAAACCTAAAGTGATGAAAAAACGACGAATATAATTTTAAAAAAAAATACAAAATCCTAGTTTCAGAATAAAATCATTTAGTTTCAATTCTTCAAATTCCGCTTTTTCTTTCCGTCCTACAGAACATAACTTAATTAGAGCTTAACAAATATGTGTAAAATCAATTTCTAATAATGATTTGTAAAAAAGTATGACTTTAGATTATTCTTTATTCCATCTTTTCGAATTACTCCGGAAAAAAAACTTTGTCGAAAAATACTTTTCCAAATAATACTTTGCCGAATATTTGGTCAAGTATTCGGTAAAAGAGCCGAATATTCGTGTCATCTCTACTTAAAACACGCAAAATTTAAATTAAGCTGAATTAAAATTAATCATAATTTATTTCTGGGAACAAAACACTATATACTTTTTGTATATAATTCGTATTTATCACTCAATTATTTTATATTAATTAAATTTTATATTCATTATTTTTAACATGAACTTGAACCGGATCAGACAGAATATAATGCTGCAAAGGCACAGGAAATGTTCCGCTGAAATTTTATTTTACGTAGCAAGAAAATCATCTTTTCCGGAGTTATTCGAAATAATTTGCTTTGATTCCAGACATTTTCCTTTAATTTTAACATTTTTAATTAAAATTAAATATAAAAAATATGCATTTTGTAAAAAGTTTAAAATAATTTAAATCACTTAAATACAACTGTAATACTATCATTAAACTGCTATATAATTGTTGTTGGAATCATAGTATGCATTGTATCGTTTTCCAAATAATTTGTTTTAAAATTTTGAATTATGCTTTTTTGCATACGGTGTAATTTTGTAAAAATTTCAGTGTTTGATAAGATTATGATATTTTTGTAATGTACTTTTTAAATTAATTGATAATAATAGTTAAAAAAGCTTTTCTGAAATACATTTTTAAGGTTTAATTATATTTAATTTAAGGTGTTTAATACTAATTAATCTTTCCTTCAAAAAAAAAAATAGCTTCAACAGAACAAAATGGTTTTCTTTATGAGAACTCTACAAATTTTCTTTTTTTTCTTCCTTTTAAAAGACAGACAAATTCATAGTCCGGCATTTAAATAAATTATTGAAGCATTTAAATAACAATTATATAGTTCTCAATCTTTCAATATTTGTCGGAGTAAAAATATTTAAGGATTCGACACAACTTATGTATTAATAGTTCTAAACAATTACAAACAAATCAGTAAATATACACTCACGACATATACTTAAGTTTATCATCTATTAATAATTAAGTTAAATTTTATGAGAATATAAGCCCTTTATAAAAATCAGATTTTATATTATTAAATAAAATATATGATTAGTTCTAAGAAACTTACCAACAGTAAGATTAATCGTTGTTATCATGTTTTAAATATTTAGAAAGCTTGACCAATATTTCTGTCGCTAATTTCATATTTTCTTCGACCCATAAACACCAATTTGGAGCAGATAAAATTTTCGAAGCATTTTCCAAAATAAAATTTAATGCGAAGGTCTTCAAACTTTCATGATTAATCATATCTGCCAATATTATCACTTCACAAACATTTTCTTCTGAAAGCAGGGACAAAATTTTCGATGTGCATTTATCTTTTAGATTCGATACTTGATATTTATCGGCGGCAAGTAAAATATTTAAAGTACCTTCGCAGTCCATTTCATTTACAACATCGGTGTACATAAATTTTAGCAGGTTTTGCAAGGTTTTTTCATTTAAATCCTTGATTTGCACAATTCCAGATTGATTTTCAAGCATGTCTTGATCAAACATCGCGGAAAATACAGGAGATCGAGTGGCTAGAACGACTTTATGGGCTAGAAAATCTATGTTGTTTACCCTCAGTTTCACGTCCGAATGTTTTTTGTTCATGAACAGTTCACGAAAATCATGTTGTAACGACGAGGAAAAACTTGTCGATTCTTTCTTAACAATCGAGCTGGTTGAGAGATT
Organism: Parasteatoda tepidariorum; assembly: GCF_982258835.1. NCBI lineage: Eukaryota > Metazoa > Arthropoda > Arachnida > Araneae > Theridiidae > Parasteatoda > Parasteatoda tepidariorum. Next base: position 27,499,210 of record NC_141756.1, read on the forward strand.
TTCAATTTTTGACCAGCTAGCAGTTTTCTTGGAAATAATGCATTCAGAAATGAATGTATAATTGTAGGAAGGAGGACAAGAATTTCCTGTGGACAAGTTCTTTATGCTAATCAATGTAGGAAGCACCCAAGGTTCGGTAGAATCAAACAAATGTAATTCACACATAGAAGCTAGTTTAATGCCAGATGCGCTTAAAAATTTCATTCTAAACAATACTGTTTCATCCTGTGATGATTCGTCTAACATTTGAATTCTTATTTTCACTGCTTCATCAGCTGCGGCAATCAAGTCGATTTTCAAGTTTGGCAATATCGAATTTGGATTGGATATGTTTTCGGACCAGTCGAAGCATCCTACATTAGACACATGCCACTTAAAAATAAATCGATCAACGTCTACAATTGTCACAGCCTCATATTCAATACTTTGTACTTTGTCTTCTTTTTTGCTAATGATATTGGTCATAACACAACGAATAATTATAGTATCTTGGCTCCAGCTTTTCACGAGTCGGTGTAACTCTTCTACGGTTAACAAAAGACAACCCCAATGACCATTTTGATTCAATTCACAACTTTTCTTTTCTTTAGTCTTTAGAACACATCCGTCAGCACTAAGTAATCCCAAAGTTACATCTAAAACAATTGATCTTGAATAATTATCAGGATTTTTTCTACATAAGTAAGCAATAATATTGTTTTTAGAATAATCATTTGCTGAGTTTCCTTGCGGATAAAGCAATAATTCCCAACTTTTGACTGGCAAGTTAGCTGAGTAAAAAGTGGGACTTGAAATTCTTTCATTAAGAGCGGTACGACAAGATAAAAAGTTTTTAATTTTCCATGTAAATACACATTGGTTATGTTTTGTAGCATCACCCATTCTTTAAATTAATCCGGCAGACAAGCAGTAGAACAAACAATTAAAAATGTGTTAGCCAAACAAGAAATATTAACACCTAAGCACTCTCATACGTTTCGTTTTGCGATAATTCTTATCGAAACAAATTCTTATCACATGCAAATGGATCTGAAAAGGGAATCTCCCTTTTTTATCTGTTTTTGTGACATGTGACCTACCTTTTTGATAATAATGACACAAAGGTAGTTGTAAATCAAGGGTATAATAGACACATTCAATTGTACTATAAGCCAAGAACGATCCTTCATCGGTTGAGCGATACGTTTAATTCATTGTATAGTTTTTAATCGAGTTACTTTTCGATGATAAATATTGATAGTATCTGGGTAGAATATTTATTTAAAAAATTCAATGCAATTTAAATATGTTGAAGAACACGTTTTATGTTCTCTCATAAATTTAATTTCAGGATTCAATTATCAAATTAAAATTAATTTCAGGAATTCTCATAAATAGAAATTGGTCATATAAAAAAAGTTTTGATCGAAACAAAATCATTTGACAAATATTAATTTATTCTGTTCAATTTCCATGTAATATAAATTGTACGAAATGTATAATGCTGAGAAAATAATGGAATTTTTTTAAATAAAATTACTTTAACCAATGTTATTCCTTACGATAAACGTAAAAAAGAAATAAATAGATTATTCGTTTAAAAATCGAAAAACGTATTTCAAAAACAAAATTTCTGTTCAAAACACGAATTAAGCATTCATCAATAGAAATTTGTATGATTAAAATAGTAATAAAAGCATTTATAAGCGATAAAAATATTTTTAATGTTTTAGCACAAATTGCAAGGTGACAGAAAAGTATTATAATAGTTTAATCATTGCTTAGTTCTGAGTTTCTTTAACTGTTGGTCGCGACTCCAAGATCTGTAGCAGAGATCGTCAAAAAATTTACCAATTTTGATAATCCTTTAAGTTATTATAATAATATTGCAATTACAAATATGTTTAAACAATGTATCTGAAAATAGATATCGAAGTATTTATTGAAACAAGTGAATTTTTCAGTGAAAATGATGAAACATATCACCAACAAGAACTATACCAAGTAATTAAATTTATTTTTATTATAGTATTTCTATTTTTAGTTTGTTACTTATTTAAAATTTTCACATTGTCCTTCGACTTAAAATTAAAAAATTAAGTAAATTTAAATAAAATTTTAAATAGATTTTAATAAAATTTTGTATATATATTTAAATACAATGATGGATATATTTAATTATTAATTTTTTTTTTTTTTAAATGCGAAGTTTTATAAATGTACAATACAATACGGCATTAAATCTCAGTTTAAAAACTTTTTTAATGATACAAATCATGCAAAATAAATAATTATTCAAAAGATTCTAACATTATGTAAAAAAAAAATTTAAAAAAAAACACAAAATGTAAAAAAATAAATATATATACAGTCCGCAAGAAAAAAAAAAACGAATCACCCTGAATAACTTTCGTTCTAATGATCGGATTTTCACGAACTAAGTGTCAGTCTTAATGGTTCGTGGGGGTGACTTCAAATATGCTAATTAATTAGTGCTAACTATTAATTAATATACGAAATCAGACACAAAAACGTACTTTCTCTGAATAAACATACAATTTTTTTTACATATTTGGAATCTAGACACTTGAATAAGGGGGGGGGGTAGACAAAATTTAAAAAAATTTTTTTCGTAAATTGGGTCGCAATAAAGGTTTATATATTCGGCGATAGTCCAGAAAACCGCCAAAAAAAGTCGCCTGAGCAAATGAATATTTTAAGATAACCCATTGACTAATTCAAAAGAGGAATGCTTAATTTTACTAGGTTGCTAGGCAACCATGCTATGACTGTAAAAAAATTGAAATAATGTTTTGTGATTGCTCAGAGAGGTTTAATTCATTGTTAATAGAAAATATCTCGAAGTTTCTAGGCAATAGACAATTTTTAAGCTGATTTCTGTCTAAAAAGCAAAAAAAATAATTTATTTTTATGTCCTTTGAAAAGAAAATTTGAATCGATTTATAAATTATTTATGATTTTCTAAGTTTTTAGAATTTAAATACATGAACTTTTTATCTGATATTGTTTAGATTATGCTGATTTTGCTAAATTTCATACTAAAATCAAATTAACATAACTTATTACAGCTATATACAAAATTTTAGGGATGATCATTTTTACAGCTTTAACCCCTGTGGACGGGTGATTGATGAAAGCATTCGTACAAAATCAGAATCAGGATGTAAATAAATAAAAAACGGTAGTTTAAATGCAGGCGTTGCTAATTTCGCAGGCTTACTTTGCCTTGAATTCAATTATTGTTAGTTTAATCATATATATAATTAATGTTAGTTCAAAGTATAACTAAATAATTTTATTTTGAACTAAGTAATGGTGAATTAAATAAATCAAACAATTATAACCCCGCCCACAAATAAACTGCTAAAGAATTACTTTGATTACCAATTTTATCTTTTTACCCTGGTTGATACTGTTTTATGCTGTTACGTATTTGTGACAGTCGGCGCGAAAGGGTTAATAGTGTCCTCTAGGCAAGAAAGTTTGAAGAAAAAAAAGTGCTTGAAAAGTAAAATGTAGATTGTATAGTAATTCTAATGCACATTCACAAGGTTTTCTGTAATTTACGATATTTCTTTTTTCTATAACTCAAGGAATTGCTGAATGTTTAGTGGCATTTTAAAGACATTGAAATGTGTTATGTTTAAGAATAAGATATTGAAATAATATGTTGCATATTGTAGGATTCATTGTTTAAAAAATTGCTTCATTCTGCTTGATATTTAGGTTACATGGTTTTCTTTGGATAAAGATGATTGGCAAATAGCATCCTCGTGTTTCGATGCATTCTGAAACTTACGTTCGCAAATTCACCATACAATGTCGCACAGCATATTCTTCAATTATGATAAGCTACATTTACCACCAAATAATGCTACTATGATTATTTATGTTTTCTTATATATATCAGATACTCTCCTTTTAAACAGAGCTAGTAAGATCCTTAAGATACTGAAATGGGGCCCAAAAACTTAAAAGATAAAATATTTAATTTCATTAACTCAAAATATCCGGTCTCAAAATTTTAATTTCTAAGTTAAATATAACTTTTACAATATTGATGCTTTTACGTTTTTAAAGACCACGTGAATCCTGTTAAAATATTAAAATGTATATGTTTACTTTAACGAGTGTAAAATCCTTATCAAAATAATGATCAAGACCCGAATGTAAAACAGTATAATTGACGATAAAAACTCAACTGGCTTCAAAACATATGAAGAGGGAAGTAAAAGTCGACATGCTTCGAGCGTTCAAATATAATCGCCCATTCTCAAGACTTGTCAGGTTTGAATAACTTGTGACTTTTATTATTGGACGCTCAAAACATGTCTACTTTTATTATCATCTATTATTTTTTTAAATCAATGAAGTTTTTATATTTTCGATTCAGTTTCTTGGGATTATCCATTTAGTTACACAACATATTAAATTATTTCACTCGATATTAAAATAAGTTTTGAAAAGGTATTTTTTATATATCGATGCCAAAGTTTATTCTACATATATTTTAGGGTATACTTTCGGAGTATTTTGATCGAGTTTATTTTTACACCCTTATTTGCTTAAAATTATTAAATAATTTGCTTAAAATAAATTATTCAAGCTACATGATTTAATGCATTTATAGTATAATAGTAAACGGGGCTTCCATCGCATATTCTTAACCTTAATACCGCTATCATTAAATAAATGGAATAAGCTTAGATAAATAATAAAAGCTAATTTTTTCCTCGTTTTAATATTCAAGGAATAATATGTTTCGATCAAACAGATTTCATTCTGGAAATAGCGAAATTTTTGAGTAGGTCTCTTGGAGCAATATCATTCTTATCCTCTTTTGACGAAATATAGGAAAAATTAGTTTTCACAGTTTCTGTAAAAAGTATGTTAGCCTTCTTGCCACGTTTTTTTATTAAAATAAGTTCGGAAATTGCGTATTTCTTATAGCATTTTTTTAAAATCAGATTACTCTAAAATTGGCACGGTTTTGGAATCTTCTTACAAATTTCAATTTTTAGTATTTCCTGCTTAACAAAATAAGGCATTTTCCTGATAACAAATTATACTGCAATAATATCTTGGGAATCGTGCTAAAGTAAAAAATTAAACAAAATAGTTTAGTATATTATCAGGAAAAAAATCTACTTGGTATCATAAAGAAAGAGTAAAAGATATAATGAAATAATTAGTGAATCACGCGTGGTCAGATAATTAAAAATTTAATTTCACAACTAAGATGTTAGGACGACATTTAAGATACTGAGATATTTTAAGAAGCTTAAAAATTTGGCTACGTATTCGACAGCTTTTTATGTTCTGTATCTTTATACTCTTTGTACTGACTTATAAAACATCAAAACTATTTTAGATAATCTATGATGAAGTCACGAGAAACAAAAAAAAGACAATCAATAATTTATACTCCTTTTTTAAAAAAAAAAAAATAGTATGCTTAGTAAATAATCAGCTGTTTTGCATTAAATAATTTTAAACAGCGGAATGTTTTTAATTTCTTAACAAGGTTTTATTCTTAGCTAGCAGACAATAATTCTTTTTAAGAAAACTTGACTATAATTTAGAAAGGAACTTTACTTTAAAGAAAACCTAAATTAAAAAACTGAAAAAATTGATTAGTACATTAATGAAGAAATAATAAACGTAAAAGGGTAAAGAATAAGATTCTTAAAAATGTCAAAATTTACTTAAATAATTGGTAAAATAGTTCTGCGAAACACTTGTGAAACACTTCCGCAAATTTCTTTTAAGATTAAGACGATATAGGGTAAACCAACCAGTGATAGAACACACCCCAATGAAGGAACATTTCATAGATATTTCTTAAAAATAAGATTTTATACGTTTTAATTTAGATTGATTGGTAAAAGTAGCTTACTACCTAATAATAGGAAGTCATCTAACAATGCATTGAGTTACCTGGTCTTAGAGTCTTCTCTGGAAAAAGTTTTGAATTTGTTAGTATCTGTATTGTTAGCAGAAAGAAGGCGTTGAGCCTTGTTTCCTTGACACAATTATAAGGTCAGTGGTGGTAGTTATCCGTTTAAAGTACAATTAATTGCATATAATAATGCTTTTTTTCTCATTGTGAAAAAGAGAATTCAAAATATGGTTATTGAAGTTACGTTTTATTTATTTCAAGCATCATAACATAAGCATGTACTGAGATTAGGGGGTGCTTATTAACTGGATTACCAAACGATGAAAAACCAATGAAAAAACAAGTGTTCTTTTGTTGGAATTTTTTCAAGTTAATGAAAATAAAAGAAAAATTTTAATTTTCCTGTACTTTTAGTCATATTATGCATCAAAATTATGTTATAAGTACAAAAAACAACTTCTAACCAGTGAAGGAACAGGCACGTTTCTTCACTAGGAATAGATTTCCCAGTGAATGAACAGTATGTGTGTAATATGATTTTACATGAATAATTAGTAGTTATGTGATATAAAAGACACATAAAATTCAGTTAAATGTTGTATGAATAGTTCCTATAATAATTTCATTTAAAAATGCAAATTTAATTGAAAAATTTATTTAAATAATAATAATAATAATTTATTAATTATTTATCGTAATAAATGTAGTGATTAGTTATTACATCATACCTAAGACACCTTAATAAGCTATGTTTACTGACTAAACATAATAAAAGCTTGAATAGAAAATTTCTTTGCAGGCCTTCGTGCTAATAATTAGCTAAGTTATTATCTTATTGTGGTCTTTAACGTCCAGACGGGATCTGGTAGGAAAATTCCATTTAAAAACAATCATCCAGGGGAAAAATGGGTGAAGTTTTTTTTAAGGCGACATCCACCGACAACTCAGTGCAATGTGAAGATAATATCAAAAGGCAAAACTTCCCTTAGAGAATAATATTCGAAATACTGGTTTTAAGAACTTTAGATGAATCTTTAGGAAGGAAGTAGCCCTGGCATCCTTTTAGAAAGTGATTGCATTTACAATGTGAACGAAACAAGAGTTGAATACTGCCCTTAAACGGGAAAAATCCTTGGCCCTAAAAATTATTACGACTTATATTCTTAAGTACCTAGGAAATAAAAAGTACCTCAATTGGTGGTTTTTCCTTACTGGAGAATTCTTACAGAATCAGTTCCTGCTATATATTTCATTGGAGAAAGCGATTCAAGAAATGAAACAATGACCGCAGCAACATTTTACAAATATATTGCAAATGTTTCTACCCATGACTAATTAAAAATGCTATCAAATTCCCTATTTTGCTTGTTTTGGGTAGGTATAAATCTCATATCAGTTTGAAACTGAGCAAGTTATGTTCATCAAAACAAATTTTCCGGTTTAGTTTTCTACCTAATTCAGGGAAATCTTCCGTTAGATCTTAAAAGAATTGTAAAGCAATATGTCGAGAAAATTTTACATCCATTTTTAAATAAGATTTTGAGGCATCAACTGATGAAGTTAAAATGCTTTTATGAAATGCGATATTTTTCCATGCGATGTAAAAAACGTTGACTTTAACAAATGCATGCAAAACAGACACCAAGAGTTAATGAACAAGACAACTTATCAACAAAATACATGCTTCGAGAGTAACGATGCACTATTTCTTCAGAAGCTTGAGAAGGAAATCTCACAAGTTATGGTGCAAATTTTTAAAGGAACATTGACGACCGAAAAGTTTAATCTCCCAAATATCCAATAGCCTGTACTTTTCTCAATATTGAAGAATTTATTTCAAAAAGTACATTTGGTTGATCAAATTTTGGCACTGAAGCTGATACAACTAACATTGATAATGAAAGTATCTTGCAAACTGATTTTGATATAAGTCCTCTTGAGGCATTGTTAGTTGCAAAAACAATTGGTTCCATAAGTAAATGGTAAGTACTACTGAAGACCCACTAGATATAAGTCAATGAGAGACGGAGTTTACTCAAACTTCGAAACTCCTTTTTCTCATTTATTATCGAGTGAGGAATTCTAGAAATGGTACTGGAAAATCAAAAGAAATTTCGAAGATACATTTACATTGGCCAAAAATTTGGAAAAAAGAGGAAGGTTAAATCAGAAGAAAAAAAATTACTTCTTTACATTAACTTCAGAAAAAGAACGAAACTTTATAGAGATTGAAAGAGCTGTAAAAAAAGTTAAAGCAGAAAATATGACGAAGAGAAAAAAAAATACTTAAAAAGGTTAAAAAATAGCTTAAAAAAAAATAGGGAAAAGAGTAAACAAAAAAGTGATATAATTATAATAGTAATAAAAACATCATCGGATTACGCAATGATAAACATTCATAATTTAGAACGGACTATTAAACTGTGAGAAAAAAAATGAAAAACATTTTTTTTTTTAAATTATGTATTCAAACATATTTTACTTTCCATTCCATGACTGAAAAAAAGTAGCATTTTCCACGTTAACTGTGGTTATATGTTGTAATTCCAAGAAAAATCTTGTTTTTAGACATTTGTGTGGCCTTAGGATTCCTAACGAGCATCAAACTTTCTCTAAATTAAGTGTTCATTCACTGGAAAATTTAGTGTTTATTCACTGGTAAGAACTGTTCCTTCACTTGGTTATCTTACTACTTATTATTTAAATCATCAAAAGTTTAAAACAATATTCATTCGTTAATTTACCCTATAAGATGTTAAATTATTTGACATGTTCTGAGAGTTGCTTAAAAATGTTGACTACGTATTTTTATTAATATTTATAAAATATATATTCAAGAAATTGATAAATATATTATTCAAAATCTATGCATACGTATGTATACTATTGAAATATATCAGTTATTGAAAAACAAAATCAAAAAATAACAAATAATCACATTAAATAAGAACAAACTGGTGTATATTTTATCAGAAGATCATATATCCTATTTTATAACATTACCTTGTCTAACACTACCATAACATTACCTACATTCCTTGAATAAAGTGTTTTTTATTCAAAATGTTTTATTGAAATTTTTTTACTAAATTTCAAATAAATTATTAAGCGACTAAAAAGGAAATATTGTATTTTATAGTTAGAAAGAAATAAAAATAAAAAGAATAGCAAACGATTATTAGCGAAAAAAATATGAATGAAATTTTACACTACGCGCGCGAAATCAAGTTCCTCGCAAGTTTATCACATTTTAATATTAATCGCCCCATTTAATCATTTCTTTATTGTCGCCAAATTATTTTTCTAAAAATAATTAATTCTAATTTTCCTCAGCTTCTAATAAATAAAAACAGTTGAAACTTTGGATTTTTCAATTGAAAAATATGTAGATTAATATGGTATAAAAAAAATTCGTACCTTATATTTCAAAATTTTTTCATCCTCAATTTAATTAAATAATAAAAAATAATTAATAATTATTAAAAATTATTTTTTTTCATAAAATTATATTTGGGTAAATGATTTTTATGAGTGGGTGCAATTTTCTTTAAATTGCTTTATTAGTTTTGAAAATATGACTAAAAACGTAAAAAGTGAAATTAACATTAAGGGGTACGAACTTTGGATCACTCTCCTGACCAAACTATGGGGACCATATTTCCCAGATTGCGGCTAACCCCTATATTTTGAAGGTTAAAAATCCGAATATGTAAAAAAAAATGTATGTTTATTCAGAGAAAGTACGTTTTTGTGTCTGATTTCGTAACTTAATTACTAGTTAGCACTAATTAATTAGTATATTTGAGGTCACCCCCAGGAACCATTAAGATTGATACTTAGTTCGTGAAAATCCGATCATTAGAACGAAAGTTATTCAGGGTGATTCGTTTTTTTTTTTTTTTTGCGGACTCTACCTTAATTAACAATTAATTAGAATCCGCATAAAAACAATACTAAATAGATATAAAACGAAATACTCATAATACTATATTATTGTTAAACATTTTGTAAATATAAATTTGAAAGCTTTATACAGATCACAGAACAACTAAGTTGCAAGAAAAAACTTTTCTTTTCAGAATAACTAAATTATAAAATATTCCAAATTAGTTACGGTTTCAAGCACGTGGATTTACCGTCATTTTTCGAAAATCACCCACTTGGATTAGTCTGCGTAGGGACCGAGGGTGTGCGGTATTGGTCCTCGTTAAACTGTTCTACAGTAAAGTGCTCGATTTCGCGTGCAGGTCGTCGGGCTACCGAAGCGGGGGTGCCCTCCCCTCTGCGGAGGATCAAAATTGTGATGGCATGTCTCCAGATCATGCTCAGGGATGTTTCCCAGACCGTCGCCAATAGCCCATTGTGCAGCTCTAGTGCGACGTAGATGAACTACAACAACAACAACATCTATTTATGTTGAATTTTACCCAAGTAAATAGCACGTTCTGTATCTATTGGACTACCCAGAAAGCTTAAACACGCACGAGTGAAATAATGAGAATAAATTTTTTTTTCTTATAGCATATTTTTAGAAGCTAAGGTCCACATATGTGGACCGATGCAATGAAAAGGTTATTGAAGCTGTTTTTTTAGAATTTACATTTCCTTTCGCTAAAGATTTATTTCATTTGATTATTTTTGAATGAATTAAGATTTCTAATTGCGTAGTATATAGCTATATCATGTCTAACAGACAATATATCACATTATAAAACTCCTCACTTTGCCCAGTCCTATCTATTGATAATGATTCAATATTGAACTGAAGTATATCTTATTTATGAACTGTAATTTTGATTTAAAAATGCTTGTAAAGAAGGTTAAATTTTAATTTAGTAGTTACTGATTTTTAAGGTTAACTGCTACTGCCTTTTATGTATTTGCCAGGTATAACTTATACCGTTTTAAATGAATTTCCGTTTTCAGCATCAGTACAGAAGAATAACGAAACAGTTTCCCGGGGGCTAAATAAAATGCTTGTTTTGCATTAAAAAGGACCATAAGAAAAGTGAAATTTGAATTTATTAGGGTTACAATAGTTGATTTCGTTTCCGGCATGTGGGAAAAGCCTCAATAAAAATGTGTCTGAAGTGGTTGGAGGGGGGAAAAAAACCTCAGAATATTAGGCGCAGATAAATAACAAATCAATTCCTTTTAACATTTACGATTTTACTTACCATTTTGTGCATTTCACATTGTCCTCAATGTGAATAAAATTATCAGATTAGCCAAATATTACTTCTTTTTTATTAATAATACAATTTTTTTTAAATAAGATTTTAATAAAGAAAAGAAGTAATAAGTTCATTTGTTCTCATGAAAATAAACGTTTGATTATATAGAAAAAGTAAGATTTTTTTTTAATATTTTGTTTTAAATTATTGGATCATAATTTTCTTTCATTATTTCCTTTTGGAGGTTTCAGATTGGTTTACTATTCATAATTGAAAATAATCTTAGTAAAGATGACGTTTAAACATGCAGATTAAAAAAAAAAAATTTTTTCCCCTTCCGCTCCTAGAATGGCTCCTACCCCAAAAGAAAGCCTGCTTCAACCCCTAGAACTGGGGTGGTGAACCTTAAAACACCAACTTGTCATTTTCTCTAAAAAATTGCTTAATGAGGTGATAGACGTGCCGTCAAATAATTTTGACTTCGTGATTATTGAGAAAATAATATTACTAAATACTATCAACTTAAAACTTTTTATTTACATTGAAAAAAAAATACATTTTGCAATGTCTCAGTTATATACGTAATTCAACTTAAAGTAACAGTGTGACTTCTGTTGTTGCAGATTAGATGACCAATAACTGATATTAGGTAGTAAGATGTTAGTTTAAGTAGAACTGTTGATTTTTTTACTAGTTATTTATTGTTAGCTTGTTTTTTACTGTTATTAATTATTTTTTTAGTATTAATTTTTAATTTTTTATTAATAATTGTTTATTATTTTGTTTGTTTTTTGTAAATTTTAATTTAATTGTTACGTATGCTTCATAGCGTAATAACATTTGTGTAATAACAATTCTTAGTGCAACAACAATTGTGATCGGTGGAGTGCCCAAAATATTGTGTCGCGTGCCATAAATGGCACGCGTGCCATTGGCTCGCCATCCCTGCCCTAGAAGATGTGTTGTTAATAAAGTAGGTAAGATAAGAAACCCCTTAACAAAATCACATTACAAACGTAAATTCGTATATGACCACTAATAAATTTTTAAAATTTCTTGCATTGATTCTAACATCAGAAAAGCTCAAAAATGTAAAAATTACAAAGCTGGAAAAGTCATTAAAAAAAAAAAAACATAAATTGGAAAATGCTAATGCTAAAAGAATTCTCTCTCTCGTATGTCTGTTTAGGCAGAGTTGTGAGATTGTTCTTGTTTTCCAGTGGCGACATCTATGGCCAAGAATTCGACTCCTGCCACACCTGTTTATAGGGCGGACATATTCATTCATCCACCAGATCGTAATTTTGACCTGAACCAGAGAACGACCAGACTCCAATCCAGTGCCCCCAGAGGTATTGATTTGTTATGGGAACATGGAGGACTTTGCGACTCGACAGATTTTACGTGCATCAGTCACCATTTCACCATCAGTCACCATTACGTGCATCAGTCACACGGGGAGTCTACGTATATCCTGGCCGCTAAAAGAATTAAAAATGCACAACACTCCGTTAAAACTTGTAATAATTCGATTCAATTTTTAAGAACAAACATTAAGTATTTTTGACATTTCTGTGAAAAGTAAATCAATATGCGTCCATCCTCACTCTTTTCACAATTCTGTGATAATTTTTTCTTTTTATAAATTCATTTTAAATAAAATGCTATATATATATATATATATATATATAAATCAGGTAGGATTCGTTAATGTATCTGCTGAAAAACTAATATAAACCAAGGATCAAACTTAATATTTTAAAATAATGTGATCATGAAAACACACGAGTTTTTTCTTTTCATAATACAATTTAAGAGAGCAAAAAATTTTTAAATCACAAATCCAGTAAGATAAAAAGAAAGCATTAAATTCTTTTCCTCTTCCTTGCATCTTTATTAAATCAAATAATTAGCTTTAAAAGTGAAAGGAAAATTTTGAAATTAAAAAGCAATTGAATGTTTAAGAAAATTAAATCTGAAATTAAAATTATCAACAAAAGCTTCTGTTGTATTTCAATGGTGGAATGATTTTTAACAGCCATTTAAATTAACAAGCTTAATTTGTCACAAATTTTATCTCTTCTAGGAAAGGTGATACCTGTGGAAAGGAATACAGAACTTTGAAGCTGTAAATCCAATACAGATATATCTATCAAGAACCTTATTGTGACACAATAAGCTAAAAAAAAATTATAAAAATTGAAGAAATTAGGTGGAAGTAAATGCATTAGAATCTTCTGAGGATTATTGCCTCACTCTTCCTAACTTTCCCATCGTAAAGTGATAACAAATTAGGGCATTTTATTGTTTTTTAGGTGAGAAACATATAAAAGCATATTATCAGTCCTGTTGCCATATCAGGAATGTGTATTTTAAAGTGACCACAAATATTCAGGGGGGGGGGGAAACACTTCCTAGCTTTTCCAGATTGGTTTTTTTAGAATTTCATTCATTTTTTTTAATACGTCTTACTCTCATACATATCAATATTTATACAAAATTATAAGTGCTAATCAAAGGCGCCGGCAGAATAATATAAAAGGGGGTGCAACCCTCTAACAAACTACCCCCCCAAAAAAAAAAATAAAAAATATATAATTTTTTTAAAATATTCTGTTGTTACATTCTGTTTTGTTATTACATATACTTTGATCTGTTAATTTAAAAAAGTACGAATTTCTTGTACTTGCAAATTTTGCCACAAGAAACTGTATTGATGGCGCTGGCATAGCTACTGACTTTGAAACACAAATAACTACAAACAGCAGTTTCGTATAGTAACGTGTTTGTGCACGCTTAACATTGGTATTTATTGTGTTGATGAAATTTTACAGTTTTGAGAAATCAGTTTGTGTAATACACGTTTGTTAAACTAATATAAAATACTTACATTTTATTGAATGAAATTTAAATATATAGCTTAGAAATCTGCCAAGTTAGTGCATGCTCAGTGTGCATAAGAAAAGAATCAAAGATGACTCAGAATTCATTGAAAAAAAGTTATAAACAGATCTGGACAGCAAACAAGACGATTACAGTTCTTGTTTGAATAAGCAATTTTTTAATTGTTATGTATCAATAATAACTTAATTATTTGTTTTTCAATAAAAATATGTTTAATAAAATTTTTTATAGCAGAATTGTTTTTCTGTATCTCCTTAATTGTTTAAAATAAGAGCCAGGGGGGTGCAAGTGCACCCCCTTGCACCCCGCTGCCGGCGCCCTTGGTGCTAATGCTTAGTATAAAAGCGCTTCGATTAACTATGTCGAAAAGTGAAGCATACTTTTAAATAGAATAAGTGTGAAAATTTCGCTAACTTCTGGACACCAGTGCACTTATATTTGACATTTAAGTAAAAAAAATAAAAAAAAATTTTATATAAAAAATATCAGGTTTTTTGCTGCTTTAAGCTTTTAAATCATTCCCAGATT